>NC_059206.1:50670446-50983481 GCF_020615455.1 Coregonus clupeaformis
AGCCAGGCAAGATGTTCTCAATGGTGCATCTGTAGAACTGTTTGAGGATCCGACAGCCCATGGCAATTTTTTTCAGCCTCTTGAGAGGGAAGAGGCGCTGTCGTGCCCTCTTCACGACTGTGCGGGTGTGTGACCATTTTAAGTCCTTTAAGCTCTCGATCCGCTTCACTACTTTCCCGTTGATGGGGGTGTGCTTGGCCCTCTGTTTCCTGTAGTCCACGATCAGCTCCTTTGTCTTGCTGATGTTGAGGGAGAGGTTGTTGTCTCTGACCTCCTCCCTATAGGTTGTCTCATCGCCGTCAGTGATCAGGCCTACCACCGTCGTGTTGTCAGCAAACTTGATGATGGTGTTGGAGTCGTGCGTGGCCATGCAGTCGTGGGTGAACAGGGAGTACAGGAGGGGACTGAGCACACATCCTTAAGGGGCCCCCATGTTGAAGGTCAGCGTGGCAGAGTTGTTGTTGTCTACCCTCACCACCTGGGGACGGCCCGTCAGGAAGTCCAGGATCCAGTTGCAGAGGGAGGTGTTCAGTCCCAGGGTCCCTCGCTTGTGATGAGCTTGGAGGGGACTATGGTGTTGAATGCTGAGCTGTAGTCTATGAACAGCATTCTCACATAGTAATTTCCCTTACTGTCCAGGTGGGAGAAGGCAGTAGAAGTGAAGTGCAATTGAGATTGCTTCATCTGTGAATCTGTTGGGGCGGTATGCAAAACTGGAGTGGGTCCAGGGTGTCTGGGATGATGGTGTTGATGTGTGTCATGACGCAGCCTTTCAAAGCAAGATCACACAGGTGAAGGCTCATCATAAGACTGGCTTTCACCTGGTCAGGGATGAGGCAAGGATAGAAAGAGACTTTAGACTATTGAGAAATAGGCTACCCCTGGACACAGGCTATCCTACCTGCTAGAGGGAGGTGGAATGAGGCCCTGGACCGAGTGAACCCCTCTCTATAGCTTAACCTACAGCATATATCTAAACCTATAGAATACATTCCCCATACATAACTACTGGTCATCAAACTGTTATGGGCTTTGACGTTCCGAGAACAGATCCAAAGACAGGTAGTGAAAGAGAGCTGACTCGAGCTCATTTGACCTCTAATGCTGAACAAATGTCTCGCTACAACAAATCAAGTTATAAAAGGTCAACCAAGAGAACCATAATTCAATGAAGCGCTTGCCTTGCCTGTCAGGCAACCACAGCAGCGCTAAACAATACAATACTACCGCCCAAAACACAGCAGGGAGTACTGTTGGACAAAAACACATTATCAAATGGCCGTTCCAAGTCAACGTGTTCTGAGCCAGCCAGATAATCCATCATCATTATCCCCCTTAAGTATCACATGGAACTGGCCCCCACGTCCTCGCTCATCATGCACACACACACACATGCACACACAAACATGCTCACACAGCCGCACACGTCTTTCTCACACACACGCACACTCACACCATACAAACATACACCCACCCACCCACCCACCCATGCACACACACACACATATGCACGCAGACACACGCGCACACACATCCCAATTGCTTATAACGTATCGGATGGATACTCCATCCGATACTGCCCACATCCCAGAGGTGCGAGAATTGCAAAGGGGAAATATTTGAGGGGACTATTTCGGAAGACAAGTATTACATTTACATTTACATTTTAGTCATTTAGCAGACGCTCTTATCCAGAGCGACTTACAGTTAGTGAGTGCATACATTTTCATACTGGCCCATACATTGCGCCATACATTTGGCTGACTGTACTGAGCTGAGCCTTGCTAATCTGCAGGATACATACTGTGCACCTCTATAGAGAAAGCACAAAGTTTGATTTACTTAAATGAGAAGTAGACTATTGTAATGATTCAGACTGACTGGTTCAATTATCTTTAAAATGTAGATAATCTTATAAATTGTGCAAGGTGTGCTAATCTCCCCTGTCTAGCAGTGTGCACATGCAGGATTATAATCAGATGGAGAGGCTGGAGTCTGGATTACGGTAGCTGATTACAGTTTTTCATGTTAGCTTCATTGCACATCATCAGCTGTTGGTATCATATGCCAGCCTCCTGCAGCTGGTATAGCTGATCTGATATGAGACAAATCTGAGTGCAACACTGCCCAGAGAAAATGCACACACACACAGTGTATACAGAGAGAGAGAGACGCACACAGACTCACGCACGCACACGAACACACACGTGTATTGGAAGGTGAGGTGATACTCTGTAAGGGGCTGATATTTACTACCCACCCAGGACTACTGCTCAGCCAGGTCATTAGAGCTCTGGGCTTTCACTTCCCCCCTGGAGCCTTCTACAGCCTCAGCCTGATACAGACCCATTTCACCATGACCTGCAGTGCCGAACACACACATGCGTGCAAGCACGCACGCAGACACACACTGCTGACACACACATACACACAGGCGTGCACAGGCACACAGAATTACAACACTCACTACAAACTACGCACCTAGAAAACATTCCATTCAAACTTGATCTACTTCCACCCCACAATGGGGGGAAAAACACCGCGAGCATCAGAAAAATTACAATGTGAAAAAGTACATTATGACAAAAAGCATATTGAGAGATAATACAGTGTTAAAGATGACAGAAAACATCTGCACCTCTGGTTAGTGCCTCGAGACAGGCAGATTGCAGGTCATGAATAGGGTTGCAAAGTTACCAGAATCTTTAAAACAGTTCCAGATTTTAATGGATGTGACAGGAAAAAACTGTGGATGGATCAACAACATTGTAGTTACTTCACAATAATAACCTAAATGACAGAGTGAAAAGAAGGAAGCCTGTACAGAATAAAAATATTTCAAAATATGCATCCTGTTTGCAATAAGGCACTAACGTAAAACTGCAAAAAAATGTGACAAAGAAATGAACTTTAAGTCCTAAATACAAAGCTTTATGTTTGGGGTAAATCCAATATAACGTCACTGAGTACCACTCTTCATATTTTCAAGCATGGTGGTGGCTGCATCATGTTATGGGTATGCATGTCATCTGCAAGGTCTAGGGAGTTTTTTAGGATAAAAAGAAACAGAATAGAGCTAAGTACAGGCCAAATCCAAGAGGAAAACCTGGTTCAGTCTGCTTTCCAACAGACACTGGGAGACAAATTCATCTTTCAGCAGGACAATAACCTAAAACACAAGGCCAAATATAAACTGGAGTTGCTTACCAAAACAACATTTTATGTTCCTGAGTGGCCTAGTTACACTTTTTACTTAAATCGGCTTGAAAATCTATGGCAAGACTTGAAAATGGCTGTCTAGCAATGATCAACAACCAACTTGACAGAGATTGAATAATTATTTTAAGAATAATGTGCAAATATTGTACAATCCAGGTGTACAAAGCTCTTAGCGACTTACTCAAAAATACTCACAGCTGTAATCGATGCAAAAGGTGATTCTAACATATATTGACTCATGGGTGTGAATACTTATATTTCTGCAATTAATATGTAAACATTTCTAAAAAAACATGTCATTATGGGGTATTGTGTGTAGAATGGGTGAGAATTTGTTTATATTTAATACATTTTTAATTCAGGCTGTAACACAACAAAATGTGGAATAAGTAAAGTGGTATGAATACTTTCTAAAGGCACTGTACCCTCCCTTTGCAACCCTAGTCAGGAATCCTGTGTTCCCATCCAGTTCTCCCTCAGTCTTTTTGAGTGAGAGCTGCTAAAGTGAATCCATTAAAACTAAATAACATTAAAAGGTAAAATACACCCAAAACCACTCATTAAATATGTGAGAATTTTTTTTTTGGTGTACCAATGTTTCATATACAGTGGGGAAAAAAAGTATTTATTTGCAAATTATGGTGGAAAATAAGTATTTGGTCAATAACAAAAGTTTCTCAATACTTTGTTATATACAGTGGGGGAAAAAAATATTTAGTCAGCCACCAATTGTGCAAGTTCTCCCACTTAAAAAGATGAGAGAGGCCTGTAATTTTCATCATAGGTACACGTCAACTATGACAGACAAAATGAGAAAAAAGAAAATCCAGAAAATCACATTGTAGGATTTTTAATGAATTTATTTGCAAATTATGGTGGAATATAAGTATTTGGTCAATAACAAAAGTTTCTCAATACTTTGTTATATACCCTTTGTTGGCAATGACACAGGTCAAACGTTTTCTGTAAGTCTTCACAAGGTTTTCACACACTGTTGCTGGTATTTTGGCCCATTCCTCCATGCAGATCTCCTCTAGAGCAGTGATGTTTTGGGGCTGTCGCTGGGCAACACGGACTTTCAACTCCCTCCAAAGATGTTCTATGGGGTTGAGATCTGGAGACTGGCTAGGCCACTCCAGGACCTTGAAATGCTTCTTACGAAGCCACTCCTTCGTTGCCCGGGCGGTGTGTTTGCGATCATTGTCATGCTGAAAGACCCAGCCACGTTTCAACTTCAATGCCCTTGCTGATGGAAGGAGGTTTTCACTCAAAATCTCACGATACATGGCCCCATTCATTCTTTCCTTTACACGGATCAGTCGTCCTGGTCCCTTTGCAGAAAAAACAGCCCCAAAGCATGATGTTTCCACCCCCATGCTTCACAGTAGGTATGGTGTTCTTTGGATGCAATTCAGCATTCTTTGTCCTCCAAACACGACGAGTTGAGTTTTTACCAAAAAGTTATATTTTGGTTTCATCTGACCATATGACATTCTCCCAATCCTCTTCTGGATCATCCAAATGCACTCTAGCAAACTTCAGACGGGCCTGGACATGTACTGGCTTAAGCAGGGGGACACGTCTAGCACTGCAGGATTTGAGTCCCTGGCGGCGTAGTGTGTTACTGATGGTAGGCTTTGTTACTTTGGTCCCAGCTCTCTGCAGGTCATTCACTAGGTCCCCCCGTGTGGTTCTGGGATTTTTGCTCACCGTTCTTGTGATCATTTTGACCCCACGGGGTGAGATCTTGCGTGGAGCCCCAGATCGAGGGAGATTATCAGTGGTCTTGTATGTCTTCCATTTCCTAATAATTGCTCCCACAGTTGATTCCTTCAAACCAAGCTGCTTACCTATTGCAGATTCAGTCTTCCCAGCCTGGTGCAGGTCTTCAATTTTGTTTCTGGTGTCCTTTGACAGCTCTTTGGTCTTGGCCATAGTGGAGTTTGGAGTGTGACTGTTTGAGGTTGTGGACAGGTGTCTTTTATACTGATAACAAGTTCAAACAGGTGCCATTAATACAGGTAACGAGTGGAGGACAGAGGAGCCTCTTAAAGAAGAAGTTACAGGTCTGTGAGAGCCAGAAATCTTGCTTGTTTGTAGGTGACCAAATACTTATTTTCCACCATAATTTGCAAATAAATTCATTAAAAATCCTACAATGTGATTTTCTGGAAAAAAAAATTCTCAATTCGTCTGTCATAGTTGACGTGTACCTATGATGAAAATTACAGGCCTCTCTCATCTTTTTAAGTGGGAGAACTTGCATAATTGGTGGCTGACTAAATACTTTTTTTCCCTACTGTAATAAGGTTGGTAGCAACATGGAAAATCATTGTGGAAATATGTTGCAGCTCAGCTAGCAAGCAACCAAACATAGCTACACGCAATAATACCAAAGACAATATCAGCATGTAACATAGCTAGTTTGCTGTAAAATCGCCTAAACAAACTGCACTATCAATTTAGGGGTTTACAATCTCACCATGTTCAACCTGCAGATCGAGGTGCCTCACAGAATGGAGTCTAACATTCGCAACGGCAGACATACTTTTGAGGAGATGGGAAACGTTGCCCATGTTACACCAATAGGCTGCGCGGTGCATTCTGGGCGATTTTGGGACAAGGAGCGCTCTCCTTCAACTAGTGAATAGGCAATATGTACATTGTTACGTCATGCCAATAAAGCAAATTGAATAGAATTGAATTGAATAGGAGTCTATTGGACGCTAGCTCAAAAACCTAACATTAACACGAATTTGCCATCAAGAAGTACAACATTACACATTTTTTCCGATATGTGAGATAATTAACTTGCTATCTGTAGTATCGTATAGCTTTGGAATCGTGACATTACCCTTCTCCCGGCTATCTACCTCTCTGTCAACCGGACGGGACCTCCTAGTGTTGACACGGAGCCCCGCCGATCCAACACGACTGGTCTGCCGACGAAATCGTCTGATGTGATTACAACAGGTTTCCCGTTACGACGTCGACCACGAAGATCCATCTGCTAGCCCCGGCCCGCTAGCACACGCTAGCCGTGGCCTCTTGCTCGCTAGTGCTATAGCAGCCCCCAAACTACCTCCGAACTCTCCTATTGCTGTTCACCGGACCTTATGATAACTCAGCTATACAGCTGATGCCTGTTGAACTGTTCCTTTATACGGTACCGCATCCTGTTAATGTTTAGCCTCAGCCCAAACTTTGTCGCCATTACCAGCTGTTGTCTTAGCTCTCGAATAACACCTGTGATTGCTTTATGCCTCTCTCCCATTTCAATATGCCTTGCTTATTGCTGTTTCGGTTATTTCTTATTTTACTATTTCACTGTAGCTCCCCCAGGACAGCTCAACTTGCCATAGATAGCTCCTTTGTCCCACCCCCCATACACGCGGAGACCGACTCAATCGGTGCCTCCAGTGATGCTCTCTCTTTCATCGTTACCCAACGCTTAGGTTTACCTCCACTGTACTCATATCCTTCCATATCCTTTTCTGTACATAATGCCCTGAATCTATTCTACAACGCCCAGAAACCTGCCCCTTTTTTTCTCTGTACCCAATGCACTAGAAGACTAGTACTTAAAGCCTTTAGCCGTATCCTTATTCTACTCCTCCTCTGTTCCTCTGGTGATGTAGAGGTTAACCCAGGCCCTGTAGCCCCCAGTATCACTCCTACTCCCCAGGCGTTATCATTTGTTGACTTCTGTAACCGTAAAAGCATTGGTTTCTTGCACGTTAACATCCGAAGCCTCCTCCCTAAGTTTGAGTTATTCACTGCATTAGCACACTCCGCCAACCCTGATGTCCTAGCAGTGTCTGAATCCTGGCTTATGAAGGCCACCAAAAATTCAGAAATATCCATCCCCAACTACAACATTTTCCGTCTCGATAGAACTGCAAAAGGGGGTGGGGTTGCAATCTACTGTAGAGATAGCCTGCAGAGCTCTATCATACTATCCTGGTCTGTGCCCAAACAGTTTGAGCTTCTACTTCTAAAAATCCACCTTTCCAGAAATAAGTCTCTCACTGTTGCCGCTTGCTACAGACCCCCCTCAGCCCCGAGATGTGCCCTGGACACCATATGTGAACTGATTGCCCCCATCTATCCTCAGAGTTTGTACTGCTTGGTGACCTAAACTGGGATATGCTTAACACCCCGGCCAACCTACAATCTAAACTAGATGCCCTCAATCTCACAAAATTATCAACGAACCTACCAGGTACAACCCTAAATCTGTAAACATGGGCACCCTCATAGATATCATCCTGACAAATGTACCCTCTAAATACACCTCCGCTGTCTTCAACAAGGATCTCAGCGATCACTGCCTTATTGCCTGCGTCCGTAATGGGTCCGTGGTCAAACGACCACCCCTCATCACAGTCAAATGCTCCCTAAAACATTCATTCCGTCAGTAGAGGATGCCTGGTTGTTCTTTAAAAGTGCTTTCCTCTCAATCTTAAATAAGCATGCCCCATTCAAAAAATGCAGAACTAAGAACAGATATAGCCCCTGGTTCTCCTCAGACTTGACTGCCCTTGACCAGCACAAAAACATCCTGTGGCGTACTGCATTAGCATCGAACAGCCCCCGCGATATGCAACTTTTCAGGGAAGTCAGGAACCAATATACACAATCAGTTAGGAAAGAAAAGGCTAGCTTTTTCAAACAGATATTTGCATCCTGTAGCACTAACTCCAAAAAGTTTTGGGACACTGTAAAGTCCATGGAAAATAAGAGCACCTCCTCCCAACTGCCCACTGCACTGAGGCTAGGAAACACTGTCACCACCGATAAATCTACAATAATCGAGAATTTCAACAAGCATTTTGCTACGGCTGGCCATGCTTTCCACCTGGCTACCACTACCCCGGCCACCAGCTCTGCACCCTCCGCTGCAACTTGCCCATGCCCCCCACGCTTCTCCTTCACACAAATTCAGACAGCTGATGTTCTGAAAGAGCTGAAAAATCTGGACCCCTACAAATCAGCTGGGCTAGACAATCTGGACCCTTTCTTTCTAAAATTAGCTGCCGAAATTGTCGCAACCCTTATTTCTAGCCTGTTCAACCTCTCTTTCGTAACGTCTGAGATCCCCAGAGATTGGAAAGCTGCCGCGGTCATCCCCCTCTTCAAAGGGGGTGACACTCTAGATCCAAACTGTTAAAGACCTATATCCATCCTGCCCTGCCTTTCGAAAGTATTTGAAAGCCAAGTTAACAAACAGATCACCGACCATTTCGAATCCCACCGTACCTTCTCCGCTATGCAATCCGGCTTCCGAGCTGGTCATGGGTGCACCTCAGCCACGCTCAAGGTCCTAAACGATATTATAACCGCGATCGATAAAAGACAGTACTGCGCAGCAGTCTTCACTGACCTGGCCAAGACTTTCGACTCTGTCAACCACTGCATTCTTATTGGCAGACTAAATAGCCTTGGTTTCTCTAATGACTGCCTCGCCTGGTTCACCAACTACTTCTCTGATAGAGTTCAATGTGTCAAATCGGAGGGCCTGTTGTTTGGACCTCTGGCCGTCTCTATGGGGGTGCCACAGGGTTCAATTCTCGGGCCGACTCTATTCTCTGTGTATATCAATGATGTTGTTCTTGCTGCTGGTGAAGCTCGGATCCACCTCTATGCGGACGACACCATTTTGTATACATCTGGCCCTTCATTGGACACTGTGTTAACAAACCTCCAAACGAGCTTCAACGCCATACAACACTCCTTCCGTAGCCTCCAACTGCTCTTAAACACTAGTAAAACTAAATGTATGCTCTTCAACCGAACGCTGCTTGCACCCACCCACCCGACTAGAATCACTACTCTCGGCGGGTCTGACCTAGAGTATGTGGACAACTACAAATACCTAGGTGTCTGGTTAGACTGTAAACTCTCCTTCCAGACTCACATTAAGCATCTCCAATCAAAAGTTAGATCTAGAATCGGCTTCCTATTTCGCAACAAAGCCTCCTTCACTCATGCTGCCAAACATGCCCTCGTAAAACTGACTATCCTACCGATCCTTGACTTCGGCGATGTCATTTACAAAATAGCCTCAAACACTCTACTCAGCAAACTGGATGTAGTCTATCACAGTGCCATCCATTTTGTCACCAAAGCCCCATATACTACCCACCATTGTGACCTGTATGCTCTTGTTGGCTGGCCCTCACTACATATTTGTCGCCAAACCCACTGGCTCCAGGTCATCTATAAATCACTGCTAGGCAAATCCCTGTCTTACCTTAGCTCACTGGTCACCATAGCAACACCCACCCGTAGTCTGCGCTCCAGCAGGTATATCTCACTGGTCATCCCCAAAGCCAACACCTCCTTTGGCCGCCATTCCTTCCAGTTCTCTGCTGCCAATGACTGGAACGAACTGCAGAAATCTCTGAATCTGGAGAGACTTATCTCCCTCACTAACTTTAAGCGTCAGTTGTCAGAGCAGCTTACCGATCACTGCACCTGTACACAGCCATTCTGAAATTAGCCCACCCAACTACCTCATCCCCATATTGTTATTTATTTTGCTAATTTGCACCCCAGTATCTCTATTTGCACATCATCTTTTGCACATCTATCATTCCAGTGTTAATACGAAATTGTAACTATTTTGCACTATGGCCTATTTATTGCCTTACCTCCATAACTTACTACATTCGCACACACTGTATATATATTTTCTGTTTGTATTTTTGACTTTATGTTTTGTTTACCCCATATGTAACTCTGTGTTGTTGTTTTTATCGCACTGCTTTGCTTTATCTTGGCCAGGTCGCAGTTGTAAATTAGAACTTGTTCTCAACTGGCTTACCTGGTTAAATAAAGGTTAAATAAAAAAAGGCAAGTTTCTCGACATTTACACTGACTTTGAGAAGGGATTGCGTGACGATTAGTTTATCAATCGCGTGACGCAGCATGACAACGTGAACACGATTGGTCGACAGTCTGCTGGGTGGGGCGTTAAACATTCCTTCATTCACTGCATTCCTATCTCCTTTCTATAATATCTCTGGCAACTGCACCATGCAATGCACCCTGGACTAAAGAGGCAGACAAACAGGGAAAATGTGCTAGACCCTCCGTTAAATTACACATTTCTCGAGGTAGGAATATCGCAAAAATATGATCAATGGCTCATTCGAGAGAAGACATCCTCCCGAGTTAAGCCATCGGCCAGTATTGAAATCTGACATGTATGATAGACGTTTTCGATGATAGACATTTAAAATGGGTGAACCTTTCCTTTAAGATATGTGTACCAGGCACGGTCAAAGACCAGTGACTGAGACAGACAGGTGTTACGACCAAAAAAGCACCCTATTCCCTATATAGTGCACTACTTTTGAACAGAACCCAGTGGGTCCTGGTCAAAAGTAGTGCACTAACACAGGGAATAGGGTATCATTTGGGACACACACGGACTGATTGCAAAACATAAAAAGGAATGTACATCCTGTTCACAACTTGGGACAGAACTTTTACTGTTTGTATGTTGTTGGTTTTTTACCTCAGGTCAATATGAGAACTCTCCAGTCCCTAGCTGAAACAGCAGGAGAGAAGTGTGGTGAGGGCAGACATGAGAAGGTGTGAGACGACCATTAAAATCCTCACAGACCTTTATTCTTCCGTTTTTTGTGTTGTTTTATTGGACAGTGAAGAGGAGCCAGGAAAGGTAGGACAGAGTGCGAATCAGAAAGGCAGCGGTTTGGATTCAAACCCACACCAATGGCGACTCTCGTATACATGTGTGCCGGTGTCCACAACACTACCTGCTGGACCACACAGGCCTCACATGCAAACAAACACCTAGCCTCCATGACCAAATCCTCTTTGTTGTTAAAACTAAAGCACAGCAGAACCACAGCGCCAGCCACCGGCCGCAGCTAAGGGAGTAATGCAATTGCCATTTACCGGCTGCTTTAAAATAGGCAGGTTAACAAGGGTAATCAGACAGCTACTTTAATTGGTTTAGCTCGCATGAGCACGGCTAACCTTAAAACAACTCTGGAGTGGGATCTATGACGACAGTCTGACCCCTGCTGTGATCACAGGGCTGCGCTGGGGCATCATGGGATTGTGAGAAGTTAGTGCAGGTCAGGCAGAGCCTCTATTCTATTAAACACGAAAACTATATGTTTTGTGTGAGAAGTAGGCAGGCCTGTAGCCGAAAAATAAAGAAAATTCACAATGCCTACTTCACCCATGCTCTACCAAGGTTATACAACACACAGCTTTGACTTACTACAGTAACTATGTTGGTCTATCGTACTTCAAACAAGGTGTAGGCAGGTTGTTTAGGATTCAAACCTTCTCAAAAAGCCTAATTCATACTCTTAGAGAAGGTACTCCCACAATAATGTGATTAGCAATTTGTGAGTTGCAATGACATCATTATGACGTCTTTTAGGACTTCATAGTCAGGTTGATTGTATGAGAAGACGTGTTTATTTGATTGTAATCTGGTTATATGACCTCTTCTCAACCAGAAGTTAGTGCAGGTCAGGTACAGTGCCTTGCAAAAGTATTCAGAGCCCTGGATTTCTTCACATTGTATTGTGTTATAAAGTGGGATTCAAATGAATTGAATTGTAATTTTTTGTCAACAATCTACACAAAATACTCTAATGTCAAAGTGGAAGAAAATGTTTAACTTTTTTAAAAGATTGATACAAATTAAATAACTAAAATATAGTCATTGCGTAGGTATTCAGTTCCCTGAGTCAATACATGTTAGAAACACCTTTGGCATCGATTACAGCTGTTAGTCTTCTTGGGTGAGTCTATAGAAGCTTTGCACACCTGGATTGTGCAGTATTTACCCATTATTCTTTTAAAAATTCTTCAAACTCTGTTAAGCTGTTAGGGATCATGGCTAGACAGCAAATTTTCAAGTCTTGCCACATATTTTAAAGCAGATTTAAGTCCAAACTAACAGAACTAACTTCTTGGTAAGCAACTCCAGTGTATAGTTGGATTTTGTCCCACTCCTCTTTGCAGATCTTCTCCAAGTCATTAAGGTTTCGAGGCTGACGTTTGGCAACTCAAACCTTCAGCTCCCTCCACAGATTTTCTATGGGATTAAGGTCTGGAGACTGGCTAGGCCACTCCAGGACCTTAATGTGCTTCTTCTTGAGCCACTCCTTTGTTGAATTGGCCATGTGTTTTGGGTCATTGTCATGCTGGAATACCCATCCACGACCCATTTTCAATGCCCTGGCTGAGGGAAGGAGGTTCTCACCCAAGATTTGACGGTACATGGCCCCGTCCATCATCCCTTTGATGCGGTGAAGTTGTCCTGTCCCCTTAGCAGAAAAACACCCCCAAAGCATAATGTTTCCACCTCCATGTTTGACGGTGGGGATGGTGTTCTTGGGGTCATAGGCAGCATTCCTCCTCCTACCAAACACGGCGAGTTGAGTTGATGCCAAAGAGCTCGATTTTGGTCTCATCTGACCACAACACTTTCACCCAGTTCTCCTCTGAATCATTCAGATGTTCATTGGCAAACTTCAGACGGGCATGTATATGTGCTTCTTGAGCAGGGGGACCTTGCAGGCGCTGCAGGATTTCAGTCCTTCACGGCGTAGTGTGTTACCAATTGTTTTCTTGGTGACTATGGTCCCAGCTGCCTTGAGATCATTGACAAGATCCTCCTGTGTAGTTCTGTGCTGATTCCTCACCGTTCTCATGATCATTGCAACTCCACGAGGTGAGATCTTGCATGGAGCCCCAGGCCGAGGGAGATTGACAGTTATTTTGCGAATAATCACACCAACTGTTGTCACCTTCTCACCAAGCTGCTTGGCGATGGTCTTGTAGCCCATTCCAGCCTTGTGTAGGTCTACAATCTTGTCCCTGACATCCTTGGAGAGCTCTTTGGTCTTGGCCATGGTGGAGAGTTTGGAATCTGATTGATTGATTGCTTCTGTGGACAGGTGTATTTTATACAGGTAACAAACTGAGATTAGGAGCACTCCCTTTAAGAGTGTGCTCCTAATCTCAGCACGTTACCTGTATAAAAGACACCTGGGAGCCAGAAATCTTTCTTATTGAGAGGGGGTCAAATACTAATTTCCCTCATTAAAATGCAAATCAATTTATAACATTTTTGACATGTGTTTTTCTGGATTTTTTGGTTGTTATTCTGTCTCTCACTGTTCAAATAAACCTACCATTACAATTATAGACTGATCATTTCTTTGTCAGTGAGCAAACTTACAAAATCAGCAGGGGATCAAATACTTTTTTCCCTCACTGTACTTTTGCAAGGCTCTGTAAATTAGAACTCTATATGGTGTCTACTGGCCTATAACTGGTTGGAGTGACGTTGTCATGACGCCATTGGCAGGTTGTATGGGGAAGACGTCTTTACCTGATTGTAATGTGCCAAATTATGCCTGCTGGGTATGGTTTTTAGTATTCCTTGTCTGTTTGAATTCAAAAGGTGCGAAAGGAAGTGCGTAAATATCCCACTGTTTAAGTGTTATGTTACCATAATTGATCTACTTGAGTGTGAAGCTGCATCCCCAGGCCCAGGTTTGTATGTCAGTGTTGCATTGTTACCATAAGTAGTCTTGTCTGAGCCAGAACATCCCTGTACCCTGAGGCAGCTAGTCTATCGTTACCATATATATACACTGAGTGTACAAAACATTAAGAGCACATGCTCTTTTCATGACATAGACTGACCAGGTGAATGCTATGATCCCTTAGATGTCACTTGTTAAATCCACTTCAATCAGTGTAGATGAAAGGGAGGAGACAGGTTAAAGAAGGATTTTTAAGCCTTAAGACAAATGAGAAATGGATCATGTATGTGTGCCATTCAGAGGGTGAATGGGCAAGTCAAAAGATTTAAAGTATCTTTGAACGAGGTATGGTAGTAGGTGCCAGGCGCACCGGCTTGAGTGTGTCAAGAACTGCAACGCTGCTAGGTTTTTCACGTTCAACAGTTTCCCATCTGTATCAAGAATGGTCCACCACCTAAAGGTCATCCAGCCAACTTGACACAACTGTAGGAAGCATTGGAGTCAACATGGGCCAGCATCCCTGTGGAATGCTTTCAACACCTTGTAGAGTCCATGCCCCGACGAATTGAAGATGTTCTGAGGGCAAAAGGGGGTGCAACTCAATATTAGGAAGGTTTTTTCACATTTTGTTACGTTCCAGCCTATTTTCTAAAATGGATTTTTTTTATTTTTAATCTCATCAAATCACACACAATACCCCATAATGACGAAGTGAAAACAGGTATTTAGAATCTTTTTCAAATGTATTAAAAAAAAAAAACAGAAATACCTTATTTACATAAGTATTCAGACCCTTTGCTATGAGACTCGAAATTAAGCTCAGGTGCATCCTGTTTCCATTGATATTTTTGAAATGTTTCTACAACTTGATTGGAGTCCAACTGTGGTAAATTAATTTGATTGGACATTATTTGGAAAGGCACACACCTGTCTGTATAAGGTCCCACAGTTGACAGAGCATGTCATAGCAAAAACCAAGCCATGAGGTCGAAGGAATTGTCCGTAGAGCTCCGAGAAAGGATTGTGTCGAGGCACAGATCTGGGGAAGTGTACTTTCTGCAGCATTGAAGGTCCCCAAAAACACAGTGGTCTCTATCATTCTTAAATGAAAGAAGTTTGGAACCACCAAGACTCTTCCTAGAGCTGGCCACACTGGACAAATTTAGCAATCGGGGGAGAAGGGCCTTGGTCAGGGAGGTGACCAAGAACCTGATGGTCACTCTGACAGAGCTCCAGAGTTCCTCTGTGGAGATGGGAGAACCTTCCAGAAGGACAACCATCTCTGCAGCACTCCACCAATCAGGCCTTTATGGTAGAGTGGCCAATCCTCAGTAAAAGGCACATGACAGCCAGCTTGGAGTTTGCCAAAAGGCACCTAAAGGACTCTCAGACCATGAGAAACAAGATTATCTGGTCTGATGAAAGATTGAACCCTTTGGCCTGAATGCCAAGCATCACGTCTGGAGAAAACCTGGCACCATCCCTACGGTGAAGAATGGTGGTGGCAGCATCATGCTGTGGGGATGTTTTTCAGAGGCAGGGATTGGGAGACTAGTCAGGATCGAGGGAAAGATGAACGGAGCAAAGTACAGAGAGATCCTTGATGAAAACCTGCTCCAGAGCGCTCAGGACCTCAGACTGGGGCGAAGGTTCACCTACCAACAGGACAACGACCCTAAGAACACAGCCAAGACAACGCAGGAGTGGCTTCAGGACAAGTCTATGAATGTCCTTGAGTCCAGAGCCCGGACTTGAACCCGATCAAACATCTCTGGAGAGACCTGAAAATAGCTATGCAGCGACGCTCCCATCCAACCTGACAGAGCTTGAGAGAATCTGCAGAGAAGAATGGGAGAAACTCCCCAAATACAGTTGTGCCAAGCTTGTAGAGTTAGACTCGAGGCTGTAATCGTTGCCAAAGGTTCTTCAACAAAGTACTGAGTAAAGGGTCTGAACATTTATGTAAATGTGATATACGTTTTTTTATTTTTTTTTTATCATTTTCAAAAATGTCTAAAAACCATTTTTTTCTTTGTCATTATGGGGTATTGTGTGTAGATTGATGAGGGGGGGGAAAAAACAATGTCATCTATTTTAGAATAAGGCTGTAACGTAACAAAATGTGGAAAAAATCAAGGGGTCTGAATACATTCCGAATGCACTGTATGTGATCGTATACAAATAATAATAATTAATAATAATTGATTGGATTTATATAGTGCTTTTTTACTAACTGAGGTACTCAACGTGCTTTACATAGTAGGGGGAAACTCACCTCATCCACCATCAATGTGTAGCACCCACCTCAGTGATGCACAGCGACCATTTTTGTGCCAGAACACTCACCACACATCAGCTATCAGGTGGAGAGGTGAGGAGTGATATATGCCAATTAGGAATGAGGGGAATGATTAGGTGGCCATGATGGAATGTGGCCAGGTTGGGAATTTAGCCATGACACCGGGGTGAACACCCCCACTCCTACAATAAGTGCCATGATTTCGAATGACTAGAGAGTCAGGACATGCAGGACAATGTTCCCAAATGTAATCAAGGTTTGAAATGATTATGTTTTAGTCAAATATTATATATCTGTTTAGGCTTCTTGCGGTCAATTAGCAGTATACATTTTTTGGTTATTATGTTCCGGCCCCCCGAACATCCGCTCAAGAACAAATTGGCCCGCGGCTGAATCTAGTTGATGATCTCTGATCTATAGCGTTTGTATGCATCATTGGTTGTTTCCTCCTGTTTAGAGCGTGTAGCATGTGTGCGTGAGTGTGTATCTGTTCGCGTGCGTGCGGATTCGTCCATGTGCTTGTGCATGTGTGCGTTCGGTCTACCTCTTGTGTGGTGCGAGCAGCTGGTTTGTCCTGGTGGTTGGCTAGTATGAGGAAGGGCAGGGTACAGAGCTGGGGGTGCTGCAGGGCAGAGTGAAGCTCAGTTCGGGCCATCTCCAGGTCCTCGTCTGTGGAGGCGCTGTCCAGGACAAACACCACCCCCTGGGAACCCTGGTAGTAACGCGACCAGTACTTCTTTATCGAGTCCGCTCCTAGAGACAGACAGGCAGTCAGACACAGACATGCACATATATAGACACACAGCAATGCAGGCATACGCACACACAGTTAGTACCAGTGGAGGCTCCTCAGAGGAGGAAGGGGAGGACCATCCTCCTCAGTGAAATTTCATAAAAATAAAAATTGTGAAACATTAAAAAAGTTATCAGTTTTAGATCAAACTATACTAAATATATTAATATGTCACCAAATAATGTATTAAAATACACTGTGTTGCAATGAAGGTCTACAATAACTTCAACAGGACTGTCTGGGGTAGCACCATGGTGTAGCCGGAGGACAGCTAGCTTCCGTCCTCCTCTGGCTACATTGAATTCAATACAAAACCTAGGAGGCTTGTAGGCCTCACCCCCTTCCATAGACATACATGGTAATTATGACCACTTCTGGAGGACGTCCTCCAACCAATCAAAGCTTTTGCAGTATGAACTGAAGTGTTGTCCATCCAATCATAGAATTAGGATCAGAGAATGAACCTAGTGTGTTGTATTGGGATTGTGCCACAGAGCATTAATGGGGGTTATATGTGTTGAGAAGCTTGGTGACATTGTTGGATAGAGATTAAGAGTGAAGAGTGATAGTTGAGCATTTTTTTGTTGATATTATTCAATTCAAATTAGTTTTTTCAAATTACAAGAGACAGAGGAGGTATATTATAAATTGTTTTCTTGGTTTTGTAACTTTATTTTTGGGTCCAGTTAGCAAGGCAAATTTAAATAAATTGCACTAACTTCAGTAGCTAGCTAGCTATCAGCTCGAGTCTGCAGTTTTCTTGGCCAGAATGGTAGAATGGCCAACGCTGCCGAAAATGTTGTGGACTTTTTGTTGAAGAACCCCTTTCATTCTCTGGGGTAAACGGAAAAGGTGCTAATTAAAAGTGAGGGTCGACTTCTGCCTGAGATCAGTTTCATGAAGAAGGATGAGAAGGTGAGGGCGTTCAATACCAACTGGTATCAAAAGTATAGCTGGTTAACAGGGAGCCTTTCATCAAGCCGCCTGTATTGCTGACATTGCCTGCTTTTGGAAAGTCTGAGCCTTGGTCAGAAGGTGGGTACAGTGACCTGAAGAACTTCGATCGTTCAGCTAAACGACAAAACAAAAGCAGGGAGCATATAAATGCCCACATCAGAGTCAAGCTTCTGGGGAAAAAATGCATAGATTATGACGAAGGTCTGCGTATTCAAACTGCGCAACACAACGAGAAAGTAAGAATTAACGGGGATGTTCTCAACACTGCGTTTTTGGGCATGCAAGAACTTGCTTTTAGAGGACACGATGAGAGGGAAAGTTCCGCCAACAAGGGCAGCTACAGGGAGCTTGCAGAGGTAATTGCACGTTACGATGCTTTCCTTGCTGAACATATCGAACTTTCGACTATCTATTCTGGGATGTCGAAAACAATTCAGAATGATTTGATAGCTTCCATCGCATCATCCATTAAAAGTTAGATTAAAGAGAGAGGTTGACACATCACATTTTTTCCATGCGCTCAAGTAGGCTTTCCACTTTCCTCCGGTATTTATTTAGCAAAGATGATAACACATAATCACTTCTGACAGACACAAGCAAAAACTCATGACATAAATGAGCACATGGATGAAAACTAGACTATTTTTCAGTCTGATCAACTGTAGGCTACTAATAAGAGCAGCTGCAGACAGCCTATGCGCCCAGTCCATCTGGTCCATGGTAAACTAATTGGCAACGTTATGTATTTATAGTCCATTTGTGTGTCAGGAGAAAATGTGAATGTGATCAAATTTAGTTTATATTCAAAATTGGGCTGGCTAGGCTGCCTATGTTTTTAATCCAAAATTATTAACTGGAATTGATCAATTAACATAATAGTGATGAAAGATGTGAGTACATTTTTTATAAGGCCTACAGTTGCATAGGCCTGCGTGATGCAAACATGCATAAAGCAAGCTCAGCCCTGTGAGTTCTATTGTCTATCAGTTGTTGTCTATGTGTCTGGGTAGAGGAAATCCCTCTCCTAATCTAGTCTAAATGTAATTTATAAGAACAAATAAGGTAGTTGCAGTTTGACAGGGTTTTCATTCCTCCCGGGACAGGAGGTTTTTTCAGGAGTTTTTTAAAAACCATGTGACCTGATTAGGAAAAACTGGTCCCATCATAGCCCATATAAAACCTTTTTACAACTGATTAATCACGGTCATACCTTATAGGGTCCAGAGTTTTCCTAGTTATGTTAACGTTTAAGTAAAAACTCCAGGCCCAAGGGGGTAAAAATTGCCCGACCGCTCTGGGACCTATCTGCTGTAATGGAATGTATCTGCTATTTTTATTTACAGCTATGTCCCCTCCTGTTCCCTGATTGGCACAACTGCAGCAGTCTTATCAAAAGCATGATTATAAATGGTAACACTGTCATAAACAATTAAAATATTATATTTTTGTGCCTGTCACGTTTTTCTGCAACGAAACTGGCTTTCAACCTCAACTTCAAGAGGCTCATTCTACCTAATTCAATTGTACGTTGATAATCCAGCAAATAAAATGGATACCTATGAGTAATGGAGACCTCCAGCAAGAAAGGGAAAAAATGCATTGAATTTCAACATCTTTTCAATTGGAGCACGTCTGGAGTGCATTTTGCAAATGCTTCCACCCTCCTTTCATAAAATCTTTGCGGATATTGCATTATGTATTTTTCAGACTTCAGGACTGCATGCCAACTTTTAGCCTTCTGCACTGCACTGGGGGACCGGTGGGAAAACGACATGTCTGTCTAAATGAAGTGTTTTCAACACACACAAAATCAGCGGCCCAAATGACACCCTATTCCCTTTATAGTGCACTACTTTTGACCAGTGCCCAATAGGGGTCTGGTCAAAAGTAGTGCACTATAAATGGAATAGTGTGCCATTTGGGGCGTACACCAAGATTCTCTTTAAAGCAGAACTAACTCAGAGAGCACATTAAAGCAGTTTCCTATGCTGGCCACTCTACAGCACAGTTCAAATGAACCTTCTTCTTTTACAGTGAACATATGGTTCCTTTTCTGCACAGCAATTTGGGGGTACAAAAATGTGGCCACCAAGGCTCACAAGGCAGGGCATGGCTTTGGTTAGCGTGAGTGACAGAGTGGTGGAATAGAACCAGAAACTCATAGGAATAAGGTCAATTGTGTCAGTTCAATTACTCTCCCTGAGTGTGGCTGGAAAAACACCCACTTCTTTTTCTGAAATCTAAAGAGGAGGAAGCCATGGTTTAAATCTTCCATCTCTGGGGCTATAGTAAAAGTGGACCTGACTGTAATTTGACCACACCCACCTTCATCGCTAGTAAAAAGGATCCTCATCTCGATGGTAGTCATTAGGGCATCAAATGGAGGAAACATTTCTGAAACAGGGAGGGACTACCTGGGCTTGTTTTCCATTGCAAACCACATTAAAACATTTCGGTACAAAGGGTCCTAATGAACACAACCCAGGCTAGTTTATGGTGAGACTCCGCCCCTCGTTACAAGTGTTTACAGGCGATTAGCCTTCTATGACCCTTTGAGAATCCATGAAAAACTCCACCCCCCAATACTAGACCAATTTGCCTGCTCTGAAATGGAGTAATATTGCGTGGCAGTAGTATTATGAGCTGAAACAGTTTACAGATTAACTATTACGTTTCAAAACACCTCAAATAATTGTGTGAGGGGGATGCGGGTTAGAGGGGAGGAAGGAAGTAAAGTCTCAACCAGGCCATATTATCAAGACTAATGTATTGCTCAAGAACAGATGCTGAAAAATCTGCCAAGCATAAGAGCTAGGCTATTCATCACTATTGTGGCCTGGCCTGTTCAATTCTGCCTCCTCCTGGCTCTAGCTACAAAAACCAAAAGAGACTTCAGTGGTGCACCGAAACATAGAGGCTTTAGAGGGATTTACAACATGAATCTAAGGATGAATATTGAAACCAATGTTCAAATGCCATCTGAGTGATGTTTTACAGACTATTATAGCAACAAGTTTCCCATTAATTCCTGTAACAATGTAGGCTATTGGCTATTGTGTTTTTCTCACTCTCTCTCTCTCTCTCTATCTATATATATATATATATATATATATGTACAGTGGGGCAAAAAAGTATTTAGTCAGCCACCAATTGTGCAAGTTCTCCCACTTTAAAAGATGAGAGAGGCCTGTAATTTTCATCATAGGTACATGTCAACTATGACAGACAGAATGAGAAAAAAAAATCCAGAAAATCACATTGTAGGATTTTTAATGAATTTATTTGCAAATTATGGTGGAAAATAAGTATTTGGTCACCTACAAACAAGCAAGATTTCTGGCTCTCACAGACCTGTAACTTCTTCTTTAAGAGGCTCCTCTGTCCTCCACTTGTTACCTGTATTAATGGCACCTGTTTGAACTTGTTATCAGTATAAAAGACACCTGTCCACAACCTCAAACAGTCACACTCCAAACTCCACTATGGCCAAGACCAAAGAGCTGTCAAAGGACACCAGAAACAAAATTGTAGACCTGCACCAGGCTGGGAAGACTGAATCTGCAATAGGTAAGCAGCTTGGTTTGAAGAAATCAACTGTGGGAGCAATTATTAGGAAATGGAAGACATACAAGACCACTGATAATCTCCCTCGATCTGGGGCTCCACGCAAGATCTCACCCTGTGGGGTCAAAATGATCACAAGAACGGTGAGCAAAAATCCCAGAACCACACGGGGGGACCTAGTGAATGACCTGCAGAGAGCTGGGACCAAAGTAACAAAGCCTACCATCAGTAACACACTACGCTGCCAGGGACTCAAATCCTGCAGTACAAGACGTGTCCCCCTGCTTAAGCCAGTACATGTCCAGGCCCGTCTGAAGTTTGCTAGAGTGCATTTGGATGATCCAGAAGAGGTTGGGAGAATGTCAGATGAAACCAAAATATAACTTTTTGGTAAAAACTCAACTCGTCGTGTTTGGAGGACAAAGAATGCTGAGTTGCATCCAAAGAACACCATACCTACTGTGAAGCATGGGGGTGGAAACATCATGCTTTGGGGCTGTTTTTCTGCAAAGGGACCAGGACGACTGATCCGTGTAAAGGAAAGAATGAATGGGGCCATGTATCATGAGATTTTGAGTGAAAACCTCCTTCCATCAGCAAGGGCATTGAAGATGAAACGTGGCTGGGTCTTTCAGCATGACAATGATCCCAAACACACCGCCCGGGCAACGAAGGAGTGGCTTCGTAAGAAGCATTTCAAGGTCCTGGAGTGGCCTAGCCAGTCTCCAGATCTCAACCCCATAGAAAATCTTTGGAGGGAGTTGAAAGTCCGTATTGCCCAGCGACAGCCCCAAAACATCACTGCTCTAGAGGAGATCTGCATGGAGGAATGGGCCAAAATACCAGCAACAGTGTGTGAAAACCTTGTGAAGACTTACAGAAAACGTTTGACCTGTGTCATTGCCAACAAAGGGTATATAACAAAGTATTGAGAAACTTTTGTTATTGACCAAATACTTATTTTCCACCATAATTTGCAAATAAATTCATAAAAAATCATACAATGTGATTTTCTGGAAAAAAAATTCTCATTTTCTCTGTCATAGTTGACGTGTACCTATGATGAAAATTACAGGCCTCTCTCATATTTTTAAGTGGGAGAACTTGCACAATTGGTGGCTGACTAAATACTTTTTTTCCCCACTGTATGTATGTAGCTTTAGAGTAACAAAAACATGACCACAAGCCAGTTTACCAGAAAACATATTGCATTACAATCACGTGTGACAGTAACAGAAACCACACTTTCCACAAATGGCATTACATCATGCTTGGTTTCTCAAGAAAATAAAGAGAAGTGTTTTCAGATGCCTGGGCTACACACTAACTGACTGACTGCTACACACTGGTCTACTCTACACTGGAGCATCTGGGCATTCAGAGCGTCTTCCTGGTGCGATCTGCCAACCGACTGGGCAGAAAGACAGGCTCAATCTCAATTCATCTTTTCACGATTCCTCACATCCTATTTCCTCACCTTGTTCTCAACCTTATTGGAGAAGGTCCAACCCACTGGGCACAGACGTCAATTCAATGTCTATTCCACGTTGGTTCAACGTAATTTCATTGAAATTATATGGAAACAATGTTGATTCAACCAGTGTGTGCCCAATAGGAAGTTTCCCCCCTCTTGTCCCTTCTTCTCCAATGCATCTTGGGGAAAGAGGTGAGGAGAGATGATGCAAGGATTCGAGGAAAGATTAATTGAGAAAGAGCTACAAAAAACTAGTTTCCATTCAGCCATTACATGCAGATGAATTACCTGACGCATATAAAAAGGTCACGACATGCCTTATGGAAACAGCAAATTTGTCAACCAAATACGCTAGACAAGGTGGCCCAAAATAGATTGTGACATAAATAAACAAATGTATTTCTGCGTAAATCTTGACATAATAGCATCATGTCAAAGTAAACGTGGAGTCTCGTGATGATTTGTTACATTTAGGAGTGCCACTGGATTATCGCATCTCCGATTTCATGATGGGCATATAACCTACATGGAGGGGTTTTTACGCACATCCAAAATAATAATAGGAGCTGGTTAAAATAATGTACAATAGCCTACATAGATAAAAAGTGGATGTCCACTCACTGTTTTGTTGCTCCCAAATTTGATTTTTCCAATATCCTTTTGGTGATTAAGATTTATTTCAAAGCGGTCTAATGAGCATAACCCTTTATTGATAGTCCTGACTACATGGCGAATGCATTGGGCAGGACAAATAAAAATGCCTTCATTGAGAGGAGTGGAGGCTATGCTTGGATTTTTATCAAATTAAACGAAAATGGGAAAAAATTGTTTTTTATGTTTCTAAATACGAGGTTTACTGGCACAAAAAACACATCTCTCTTGTTCAATATGGGCATTGTGCATCACGGCTGGATATGCTGTGCTACCATCGGTAAAATCCATGCCATAACCAACTGCGTTACCGCTAAGGCCAGCTTTCGGTTGGTCTTAAATATCCCCACCAGCCCATACTGAAATTGGCACTTTGAAGCACGTTTTAAAGAACACGCCTCAGATATTGACACCCCTCCCAACTAAGCACAAGCGAGCTCATATAAGACAGGTAAATTACAAATCCTGGTGCTGGGTAAAAAATAATAATATATAAATAAATAAGAGTGCTGGCTTTAACAGGTCGAAATTGCAATAGAGCCCAGAAACTTTAAGTGTAAAAATGCTTTTATGTGCACTATATCATTATGCACAGATTTTAAAGTCAGTTTGATGGAAACATACCTCTGGTGGGAAAATGCGCATATATTTTCTATGCAGATTTTAGAATAGACACATGCAAATCTGTTGCCAATTGGATGGAAACCTAACTACAGACGGACAGAGGGATTACACACACACAGTATGGTGTCATCATCCCATTGATGGGAAACTGGCTTTGAACTCCCATCTCATCTCTCATAAAGACTCACACACACACACACAGACCAAAAACATCACAGAGACAAAACAAAAACATCCCAGCCAGGGGGCAGACGAACCAACAACACTAAAACCCATAGCAGACAGACAAGACTACTGTCATTGAGATAAAGAGAGACCCAAACAGAAACATTACCAGTACTGTTTGACCTGTTGACCTGCAAACACCCCACAGATAACCTTCAAACATCACAGTACTGTCTCCCGAACTACCAGAGACACCCAATGATTCATTAATTAGTGAGTGAACTAAATGACAAAACAGACTGCACCGACGAATGGTTAAAAGCAGCGGGTGCCGGGTGGCCATTCTATCTACCACATCATCGGCCATTATTTTCTGTTAATTTCCCCACAATTCTACATGTTGAATTACCACCATTCGTCGACACCCAACAGGTGATCTATTGCGCACAGCCAGCGTTCGTTATGGTGTGTACTTAACATTTCTTCGAAACATTGGTTTGTTCCCTAAAGAATAGCTAAATAATACATTAAACTGATTACAGAGTGTGCGACGGTCATTGTTTTCCCCAAGTTTATGGACTGTTACTCTGCACCTTGTCAACATTTTGGGGTGTGTGTCTCCAGCTCCTAACTGTAGGATGAGGCTGAATGTTCCCAGCCTCAGGTTGCATCCCAAATGGCACCCTATCTCCTATATGATCCACCACCTTTGGTCAGAGCCCTATGGGTCCTGGTCAAAAGTAGTGCACTAAATATGGAATAGGGTGCCATTTGGGACACGGCATCAGAGAACAGCAGCTAGGGGATCCCTGTCTGGAAATAAGGGAGAGTCCCTGTCCACACCAATGATGTCATACGGACCACTCCACACACACACCCACACTGCAGAAAGGACTTACGCATTACTGCCTCTCTGACACACACAGTTGCACGCCCAGCGGGCGAGTGACATTTGAGAGAATGTGTTAGCTACTTCATTTGCGTGTTGTCTGTCCGACACGTTGCTTTCTGCTGCAAAGATCATCAGTGGAGAGATAACTATGACTCATCTTCACATAGAGGATGTGTCATTCAAGGTCTCAATAACATTTACTATCTTAGGGGACTCTAACATTTAGCTAGCAAAGGAAAAGTTCCTTAACATTTTTTTAGGACCTTTAGGGGTTCTTATATGGTTATATTTTTCAGATATTGTTGGACTGTGCATAGCTAGGGTCATGTTCAGTTGGCACGGAATGGGAGTAAACTTTTTGTGAAATGGAGGAAGTCCCATTGACACTTGTCCAATAAGAAGACCCAATACGTTTAAAAAAAAATTCGCCCACTGAACTAGGAAACTTGAGTACTTTGACAACGTGAACATTGTGTTCACATCATAATGGAAAATAGGTGAAAAAATACCTCCGAGCTCCTTCACGTTCAGGATGGCATTCTGGAATGGAACAGCTTTGATGCTAAAACCTAGAAAGGAGAATGAAATGTAAAGCCTCACACATGAAGACATGGCAGACATTGCTTAAAAAGAGGCAAGAGAAAGTACATCTATTCAGCACATGTAAAGCACCTGTATAAGTATTGGAAAATACTAATATCATGCTCTTTTCTGCAGGTAGGGAATATGCCTGAAAGCTCACCACTTAACTACTGAAGCTAAATTGTTTCAATGCATGGTATACTTGACTGCTGTACTTCAAAAAACTTCATGCAGTGTAAGGAGAACTGTGTAAGGAGCATTTGGACTATGATTTCATCAGGTGTCGAACCTCACCCGTGGTTGGCCCAATGTTGTCTGTGGCTTCACTGCAGAGTCTTGACAGTAGACTGGTCTTCCCAGAGCCTGTGAGTCCAATACACACCAGGTCATACTCAGGTCTGGGAGGAGGCGGTCCTTTACAGCACAGTGTCCTGAAACACTGGAGGTAGAAGGGAGAGGGAGAGAAAGAGAGAAAGAGAGAGTGGGATAGAGAGAAAAGAGGTGATGGAGAGCGGGGGAGAAGAGGGAAGGAGAGAAGGGCCAGAGAGTCAGAGATCAGTCATGAGAGGTGTGATGGGCAGAGCTAGTGCACAGGGAGTCCGTGTTTTGGCATTTGGATGCTGCACCCACGTCACCCACTGATCTACTCTGTGACACTACTGACGTCTGTTCTGTCACTGAGCACGCCACTCTGGAGACGCCGGGCAGGATCACATCTGTTAACGCCATCTGTTTCGAGCCAAAGATACTGTAAGATCTGGAGAGAAAAAACATTGTGTCCTCTCTCTCTCCTCTCCGTTTGTATTTCAATTCAGTTGTGCCCAGCCACACTACACGTCCTTTGAACTCACATAGCCAGTGTGATAAAATAACCTTTGAGTCGTATATAGCATATAGAATGCACACTACAGGCACCCTGTGCGTAGTAAGAGTGGATGCATTGATGTACCATAGTATAGGGGCACAGGATGTTGTTAGTGAAGTAAACCTCAAGATGTGGTATGCAACATGGTCAAGGGATTGAGGGACTGCTACTCCGTCAACATGGAAGATCAAAGAAAAAGGGGGCCTCCGATTGAAATAGAAACCAGGGTCACGGTCTCACACACGCACACTCACATACACACACAGGGACAGTAAGGGCCCGATAGAGGTTATGTCATGTTTCTTTCTACACAACAAGCAAATCGGCCTCCGGACTCCGGTCTGTTCAGTAGAAACAGATCCGAAGGTCCCTCACCTTTCTCTGGGTGCTGATAAAGGACATGACATGGGTCAGACTCTGTAGATTCACTGTAGACACTCTGCAGGCTCTGCAGCTCAAACATAGAAACCCAAACCAGAAGCATGCTCTGCTCTATAAAAACAGCAGCCCCACTGACCTCCCTTTGTGCTACGAGATAAGACAAGGAAAACCTTTCATTTTACACAGATGCTGCACCAGATAAACATCTTCATCACTGGTATGTACCACTTACAGACCTGCGTGTCTACCAGACTCTGAAATAGCAACTTATACAAACGTATCGTAACATAACATATACAGGAAAGGATTAAAAGGTAGGTCCGGTTGAGATTTTGAAAGTCTACATCAGTATACCATCCTCAGGGTATGATTGATAACAGCACAGGAACAGTGTAGTCAATGCGCCGTAACTGTTGGCTACCATTACAAAGGAAGAGAGTGCTCTCTGGTGGTGATAATAGGAATTGCGCCAATCTACACAATCTATGGGAGATTCTCGTTTGGGCATAAGACCGTCCTCTGTCTTGTCTCCTCCATCCTCTCTCCTCCATAACCCAGAACCCAATAAGTGGTCGAGGAGTGTGCCAATTCGTTATTAGACAAACGGATGAGTGTCCTCCCCTCCTCGATAGCCACCTTTCATCAAGGATGCTCATGTGTATCCTACCGCAGAAGAGTTTTGAAATGTACCACCCCACCTTTGAATCAGCTTTTGTTTTGTCAGAGGAGAAAAACATGCACACATTTAAAAACAAAGTTACTTATTGTTATCTATAAAATAGTAACTTAATTTGTAATGAGCACTTTACACATTTATTTGGGGTCCCACCCCTGTGTGGAGAAGGACCGTCTCATTTCAAGCAAGTGCATTTCCATTCCCGTTCACTCTCCTCGCCGACTCTCCTCGATTAACTTTGACCTTTTTCAAAAGGAGGCGAGAGAGGACAGAGTGGAGGAGAGAGAGCGTAAGAGGTGAGCAAATCTAATTGATAAAAGTCCAATAGCTCATTCTCTCACATCACTATTATGAGATATGGTTATGGCAGGACCAGTCTTGAACATAATCTCAAATAAAAATCTCTCTAGAAGAGATGGCAGGCTCATGAAGTATGCCTAAATCACATGCTTTTCCAAAGCTGAGAAGATGGTAAACCATATTATTGTTTTCAGAACAGATTTTTTTTCTGATCCTCAACTGCCCCAAATAAAATGTCCATCTTGTGAATTACACTGAACAAAAATATAAATGCAACAATTTCAAAGATTTTACTGAGTTACAGTTCATATAAGGAAATCAGTCAATTTAAATAAATGCACTAGGCCCTAATCTATATATTTCACATGACTGGAAATACAGATATGCATCTGTTGGTCATAGAAACCTTAAAAAAAAAAAGTAGGGATGTGGATCAGAAAACCAGTCAGTATCTGGTGCGACCACTATTTGCCTCATGCAGCGCGACACCTCCTTCGCATAGAGTTGATCAGGCTGTTGATTGTGGCCTGTGGAATGTTATCCCACTCCTCTTCAATGGCTGTGCGAAGTTGCTGGATATTGGCGGGAACTGGAACACAGAGTCGTACACGTCGATCCAGGGCCATGCATTATCATGGTGAAACATGAGGTGATGACGGCGGATGAATGGCACGAAAATGGGCCGGCCTCAGGACCTCGTCACGGTATCACTGTGCATTCAAATTGCCATCGATAAAATGCAATTGTGTTCGTTGTCTGTAGCTTATGCCTGCCCCTACCATAACCCCACCGCCACCATGGGGCACTCTTGCTCACAACGTTGACATCAGCAAACCGCTCGCCCACACAACGCCATACACGCTATCTGACATCTGCCCAGTATAGTTGAAACCGGGATTCATCTGTGAAGAACACACTCCTCCAGCGTGCCAGTGGCCATTGAAGGTGAGCATTTGCCCACTGAAGTCGGTTACGGCGCCAAACTGCAGTCAGGTCAAGACCCTGGTGAGGACGACGAGCACGCAGATGAGCTTCCCTGAGACGGTTTCTGCAGAAATTCTTCAGTTGTGCAAACCCAGAGTTTCATCAGCTGTCCGGGTGGCTGGTCTCAGACCATCCCGCAAGTGAAGAAGCCGGATGTGGAGGTCCTGGGCTGGCGTGGTTACACATGGTCTGCGATTGTGAAGCCGGTTGGACGTACTGCCAAATTCTCTCAAATGACGGAGGCGGCTTATGGTAGAGACATGAACATTAAATTCTCTGGCAACAGCTCTGGTGGAGATTCCTGCAGTCAGCATGCCAACGGCACGCTCCCTCAAAACTTGAGACATCTGTGGCATTGAGTTGTGTGACAAAACTGCACATTTTAGAGTGGCCTTTTATTGTCCCCACCACAAGGTGCACCTGTGTAAACAGCTTCTTGATATGAAACACATATTAGGTGGATGGGTTATCTTTCAAATAAAAAAAATGCTCACTAACAGGGATGTAAATACATTTGTGCACAACATTTTAGAGAAATAAGCTTTTTGTGTGTATAGAAAATGTCTGGGATGTTTTATGTCAGCACATGAAACATGGGATCAACATTTTACATGTTGCGTTTATATTTTTGTTCAGTGTAGTTTATTATTTCAACTCCAACACCAGGTGGCATGTGGCAGCAAGTTATTCCATTACTGAGGCTACAAGATCAGATGACAAAGCTCTAGCAATCCTTTACCAGACAGGCAAGTCTCAGAACAAACAGACAACTTGACTAGTGTATTTGTAGTTGGGCTCCCATGGAGATAGAGAGAGCGGGTTGGGGGGTTTTAGGAGCATGAACAATAGGTTGAACCAGTTGATCAATAGCCAATGAGTCCTATCTGAGGGAGTCCTTGCAGACCCCTACTGCAGCCTTGCTATAAGAGATGGTCAGGAGCAACAAGAGACACCCACGCTAACACAAACATACACTGAGTGTACAAGACATTCGGAACACCTGCTCTTTCCATGACAGACTGACCAGGTGAATCCAGGTGAAAGCTATGATACCTTATTGATGTCACTTGTTAAATCCATTAAAATCAGTGTAGATGAAGGGGAGGAGACAGGTTAAATAATATTTTTTATGCCTTTAGACAATTGAGACATGGATTGTGTGTGTGCCATTCAGAGGGTGAATGGGAAAGACAAAATATTTAAGTGCCTTTGAATGGTGTATGGTAGTAGGTGCCAGGTGCACAGTTTTGAGTGTGTCAAGAACTGCAACGCTGCTGGGTTTTTCACGCGCAACACGTTCCCGTGTGTATCAAGAATGGTCCACCACCCAAAAGGACACCCAGCCAACTTGGTTACTTAGGTAATAAACCACATGCATTCAATGCACTGTACTACACAACAACAAAGAGTGTCTTGTGTAATAATAGATGTTGTGTAGGCTGCTTGCTGTGACCGGAGAGCTTTCGCTGGCCTATTCTTAGCTGGCTCTGAAAATATCCCAGAAAGAAGGAAATTGAGGCGTGAGTTTGCTTCCATGTCATCGGAGCGGATGACACCAGGCTTTGTTAAGGAAGCATTTTTACCTCCTCACTGACAGAAATATGCTGCCTTGAGGACAGACAGGGTCCATGATAGACTCACTTGCCAGACTCATGGCACGCTTTCCCCTGAGTGTCAGAGGCATAATGGCTGTGGGAAGAGCCTGGTCCATGACAGACTTAGTAAAATGTAGGTTGGGGCTGAGCCCTCTGTAAAACTTAACAATCAACATCGAAATAGGCCTAGTTCTTAAAATCTGTTCATGTAGGCTTAGGCTTATACTGTATGTTGCATAGACTGAAGCACAATCAACTGTAGGTAGGGACTGAGCCGAGCTCTCTCTCCAACACTTTACAATCAACACCAAAATAGTTAATCAAATCTGTTCAAACATTGACATTGCGCTTTTAAAGGGAAACTTCACAGCTAGACACTATTTGGGGTGTTTTTCCAGTCTCTCTACATAATTATGAATGATGAGAGGGTGTTTCAGTCATATTATGCACTATAGCTGTATTTTATTATTTTGGCGCTGGGAGAGTTCAACTAGCTTGCCGTTTGATCTAAAAATGAATCGTCATGTTTTGTAGCAATTATTGTGGCCTTTGTGTTACGCTGATTCCACGATCACACCAGTAGATATGGATGTCCTTTTTCAGCCATTAGACTTTTCTTAACGATGTTCCTATCTGCCAGGACATTGCGGGATATCTAGGTTGACTCATTTTCCCTGGCTTTGTAAAGACTACAGCCTGATGGGAGCCATACTTCCTTGTTCCCACCATCGAAGGCAGGCTTTTCAAAACGGGGGTTGAAAGCTAACCATTCCATGCCCTCGATTTGCTGTAATCTTAAGAAATCAGTGCCATGGCAAGACAAACAATGTGATGAATGGACATTGGTCTTCAGTTACTAAATATTGACACCTTGTTAGTTTAGAGGATCAACCTGACTGAATACAAGCGTCTGTGGGTCATTTTCCACACCCATCCTCCCACTCTCTGAATGTGAAAATACCTTTGTCAGATACACACAATAAGTGTAATGCCTTATCTTGGCATGTAAATATTTGTGTTTGCATTGTGTTGACAGTAAAGATAATAGGTAAAGAAGAAGATCAAGGAGGGAAATTCCACAGTAACAGAATGACGCTGACAACAGAATGACACTGACAACAGAATGACGCTGACTAATTTGTCACTTTAAAAGTATGCCAAACCAAAATCATTGATTGCAAAGTTAAACACAAGGACTACTTTTAACAATTTCCACAGAAAGATTTAAAAAACACATTCACTCAAAGAACAGTGCAGATGTAAAGTTTGGTAACAGAATGATGGTAAAAGCTCCCTCCATTTTTTATGTGACCACATTTTCCTAAAGCTCTTAAATATCTACTCTGAATTAGATGGTAACTTCACAAGTAAAGTTGTGGGGCTTGCTAAAGCTCTTTAAAAGTATTTTTGTGGGAGTGGAATAAGTTTAAAAAGTTGTACTTTAATTATATTATTAGACTAGTGAAATAATTTCAAATGCCCATCCCTAGTCAGTAGTGGTCATTAGTTTTGGTCAGTAGTTGTGTGGTTCAGTAGTTGTGGTCAGTAGTTGTTGTCAGTAGTTGTGTGGTCAGTAGTTGTGGTCAGTAGTTGTGTGGTCAGTAGTTGTGTGGTCAGTAGTTGTGTGGTCAGTAGTTGTGTGGTCAGTAGTTGTGTGGTCAGTAGTTGTGCGGTTGTGATCTGTAGTTGTGGTTAATAGTTGTGGTGATTAGATGTGTGGTCAGAAGTTGCGTGGTTGTGGTCAGTAGTTGTGTGGTCAGAAGTTGTGTGATTGTGGTCAGTAGTTGTGTGGTTGTGGTCAGTAGTTGTGGTCAGTAGTTGTGTGGTCAGTAAATATGTGGTTGTGGGCGGTAGTTGTGTGGTTGTGGTCAGTAGTTGTGGAGTTCAGTGTTTGGGTTCTCAGTAGTTGTGTGGTCAGTAGTTGTGTGGTTGTAGTCAGTAGTGTGCTTGTGGACAGTAATTGTGGTCAGTAGTTGTGTGGCTATGGTCAGTATTTATGGTCAGTCGTTTTGTTTAGTGGTTGTGGTCAGTAGTTATGTGGTTGTGGTCAGTGGTTGTAGTCAGTAGTTAAGGTCAGTGGTTGTGGTCAGGAGTTGTGGTGAGGAGATGTGGTCAGTAGTTGTGTGCTTGTGGACAGTGCTTGTGGACAGTAATTGTGGTCAGTAGTTGTGTGGTCAGTAGTTGTGTGGTTATGGTCAGTATTTATGGTCAGTAGTTTTGTTCAGTGATTGTGGTCAGTAGTTATGTGGTTGTGGTCAGTAATTATGGTCAGTAATTGTGTGGTTCAGTAGTTGTGGTCAGTAGTTGTGTGCTTGTGGACAGTAATTGCGGTCAGTAGATGTGTGGTTTTGGCCAGTAGTTGTGTGGTTGTGGTCAGCAATTGTGGTCAGTAGTTGTGATCATTAGTTGTGGTCATTAGTTGTGTGGTTGTGGTCAGTAGTTGTGTTACTATGGTCAGTAGTTGTATGGTCAGTAGTTGTGGTGTCACTCTTCACCCTCGTCATCATTTTTGCCCTCTGATTCTGAGTATCCATAGCAACAGCTCCGTTTGGGCTGCTCAATGATGACACAGAGAGCTGTTAGCGGACGCTAGCTAGCCACTTTCTGTCACTCTAAACTCCAACAAACAGCTGTAACCTTTTTATTGGTATAAGCTATACCTAATTCGCTCTATCCAATCAGAGAGGTACAGCCCACCCTTCTCTTTACAGACAGGTAAACTAGCCCATTGAGTTATTTAGCGCACGGAACATGATCCTGAGAAGGACGACGAAGCTAGTGAGCATTAGAAATCTTCTCTTTATCATTCCAGGTCGTCCAGACCAGGGAAGCATTTGAAATCTTAGCGCTAGCTGTTCGGTCCGAAACAGATTCACAAATCATGGGAATTTGTCGACCTATTAAGACGTTCTCTCCCTCAGAGTCAAGTGTTGCTAGGCAACAGTAGCCTTGGCAACACTTCTCCCTTATGGCTAAAGCCAGTGTGAGAAACATGCTAACAACTGTTTTTCTATTAAACTAAATAAATACTGCACTCTGACCCACACAACTTATTTGCTAGATTCATGATAATGTTGTTAGGAAAGTGAACCTCAAAACGTGATGTAGTTTTATTGGAATTTGCAGCTGTTGTTGGTAAGTAATGAATCTGCTAGCGTCGGACATGACTTCCTGCATCTAGAAAGAGAGCAGTTGATGGGTTACTAAAACAACTTGTTCTATTGATTGGTAGAAGCTATTCCTAATATAAAAAATATAAATAAACCGTTTTGAAAAGCATAGAAGTAGAGGAAGATTTCATACCCTCTAAGTTTTTGTCTGACTTGTTGGGGTAGTGGTCAAAACGGCAGCTGTTTGAAAAAATGTGGTAATGTTAGTAAAAAAGCTGTATCGTTAGATCAGTAGCGGATATTTTGGTTCCGCAAACAGATTTGAATAGCAGAGAAGTAGACGAAGATGTCATAACCTCTAACTTTTTGTCTATGATATGACACCTTGAACAAATCTCTTTTGGTTATTGAACTACAGTAGGTCAAGTCGATTAACACTCGGTAGTGCTGAGCGATTAGTGCTTTTTGAGGTCGGTTCGGTTCAATAATAAAAAAAACATGTTTTAAATGCATTATGAAATGATGTCATTAAACTAATTTTAGAGCTTTTTAATGGAAATTCCAAAGCCCAAAATAGTGAACATTTAATTGCCAAAACATTGAAAATATTCCAGTGTCTCTGTCAGGTCCACATTGGGTAGACTTCACTAGAAAATAAGAAATTACTATGAAATAATGCAATATTCAGTTGTGTATATTACTTTGTTTTTATTTGATGACTTGATTACTTTTCATTCCTTAAAGTCATCATCTCTGCTCAGGCAGTAGCAGCCAGCCAGCCAGACCATCTAACGTGTTCCCCCATACTGAACTGTCTTTAGTCATCCTATTTAGCTAGGCTAGCCTGCCTAAGTATGCTGCAGAGCTGTCTGACTAAATCATTTTACTAGTTCTTCAAAGTAGATAAGGCATACTTTCTTGAACCATCCCTCTTAAACTGTCTCTGTACATTCCTCTCTCATGCAGTCTGTGTGTATCTAACCTAACGTACCAGGTGTAAAGGTGTCTGTCCGAGCCGGAAACAACAGGCACAATGGATTATGGTCATTATAGTTCATTACCACATTTCTGCGCTGCACTAGATTGAATATTTGCTCCCTTCAGCCCAGCGTCCCACATAGTTCTTGACTTGATTTATCTCGTGAATGATTTGATTTCTCGCTACAGAAACGGCTCACCAAAACAAAAGCACTCACAAAAAAAACGAACTAAATGGAATTCAAGTAATTGAACTGATGTCGGTCAATTACTTGTTTAATAACCTAAACCCCAACAAAATGTAGGTTAAAGCTGCAATATGTCACTTTTTGGGCGACCTGACCAAATTCACATAGAAATGGGAGTAATAGATTTGCCATTCTCATTGAAATCAAGTCTAAGAAGCAGTAGATCTGTTCTATGTGCACTATTTCTATGCGTCCCATTCTTAAGTTTCATTTTCTGCATCTTTTACTTTCGGTTTTGTACACAAGCTTCAAACAGCTGAAAATACAATATTTCACAGCGATTTAGATAGTACAATGATTCTCTACACTGTACTTGCTTGTTTTGTCACAAACTGAAATTAGGCTATTAGAATTTTAGCGATTTCTGCATAGTGCACCTTTATTCGCTCAGCACAAACACCCGGTAACAATGACATCACGGGTCCCTGATCTGTATTATACAGAAATGCATAATCATGAATGTCATTCTCTTCATGGTGATGTATCCTAAATAAGTACACAAAAAGGTAGAAAAATGCAATATCCTCCTTTGCATGATTGGGTAATATTCTGCACACTGGCTATTATTCTAATAAGCCCCGCCCCCAAACAAGACCAAATTTGGTTGGTCCGGACCAGACCAAATATGTACCATTCATAGACGTCTATGTTTCACAAGTTTTGTCATCACAGTACAGCACATTAGAGCACAGTAGATTACAGTACAGTACAGCACAGTAGAGTTCAGTACAGTATAGTAAAGAATGTCCCTGAGGGAATGTCTATAGAGGGAGCAGCAGGTGGGCAAGTGAGAAGTGAATGAAATAACAATACAAATAATATATACATATTTACAACAGTAACTATGATAAATGTTCGTTGGGGTAGAATGTCCATAGGGGGAACAGGAGGGAGGGGGGTCAGGAGGGGAACAGTGGGAGGAGGTAGCTGCCTAGTGGTGTCTATTCAGCAGCCTGATAGTTTGAGGGTATAAGTTATTGTCTAGTCTGACAGTTTTTGCCATGATGCTTCTATACTGCCCGCGTCTGAGTGATGGAAGTGGGGAGAACAGGCTGTGGCTCGGGTGGCTGAAGTCCTTGATGATCTTCTTGGCCTTCCAGCGACACCTAGTGTTATAGGTGTCCTGATAGGAGCCGACTAGGTGAAAAATCTGTCGATGTGCCCTTGAGCAAGGCACTTAACCCTAATTGCTCATGTAAGTCGCTCTGGATAAGAGCATCTGCTAAATGACTAAAATGTAAATGTAATAGGAGAAAACTGAGAATGGATCAAAAACATTGTAGTTCCTCCACAATACTAACCTAATTGACAGCACCATGTTATGGGCATGCTTGTAATTGTTAAGGACTAGGGAGTTTTTCCAGGATAAAAAATAAACGGAAAGGAGCTAAGCACAGGCAAAATCCCAGAGGAAAACCTGGTTCAGTCTGCTTTCCACCACCACTGGGAGATGAACTCACCTTTCAGCAGGACAATAACCTAAAACATAAGGCCAAATCTACACTGGAATTGCTTACGAAGAAGATAGTGAATGTTCCTGCGTGGCCGAGTTGCAGTTTTGACTTAATCTGCTTGAATACCTATGGCAAGACCTGAAAATGGTTTTCTAGCAATGATGAACAACCAATTTGACAGAGCTTGTAGAATTTTGAAAATAATAATGGGAAAATGTTGCACAATCCAGGTGTGGAAAGCTCTTAGAGACTTAGGCCTACCCAGAAAGACTCAGCTGTAATCGCTGCCAAAAGGTGATTCTAACATGTATTAACTCAGGGGGATGAATACTTATCTAATCAAAATAAAATGTTAGAATTTTCTTTGTTAGAAAGTTTCCATCAAATTCACTTGTTGCATTCAAATTCCCATGTACCGAATAAAAAATACAAGTTAAATTAGTTTATCGCATTTTCAACTCTACTGATAGTTTTGTTGCGTTATATAGCGATTCTGCCCACTCTGGTCTTGGCACGTGCGCTCTAGCCAACAGCTCGCAGATGCACTGCAGGTATAGCCTACATGATGAGATTATTATGGACAAAATAGCAAGATTATTTTGACTTGTCAAACGGCAGCCAAGCATTGATCATCATGCCACCAGAATAAGACCCTCAATATTTATTGGAAAGGAGCATCAAGATCACCATGCACTTTCAACACCCTGTGAAGTTCATCATAATGTATTTAATCTGTAGCCTAATAAACTGCATGCTTTCCCGAGGCGTAGTGGGAGGTCCACACAACATATAGTTTCCACCGCCATTTCTCGCATAATTAATTTTACAGACACAAACAAAATCAGACCTTGTCTAGCATATTTTGTTTTTTCGACATCTGGAAAGTTTACCGACAAATTTGCTGCTTCCATCTCTGCCTGCCGTGACATTTCCTTTATCTGACATGTACTTTACTCGCATAAAAAGGTTGGATGAAAACCTGGTTACAAACACACTAAATTCTTCAGACTGAACAAACATCCCATATTGCACGTGGGGGAAGAACATCACTAATCCAAAACTAGCCTGGTTCCACACTATAGGCTATTTGCTGTAGGAGACAACTATTTATGATACATCATGATGATTGTTGTTTGGCATGACAATGAACCATAGACTGCAATGAACGAACAAAGAGAGGTGTTGGCTAGCCACTAAAGCACAAACAGGCTGGACCACGAGGCTAGACCTAATGAAAAACCACAGGTATAGAATCACAACAGGAAGCTGCCCGCTGCGTGAAGTGAGTACCCCTATTCTGGTCACCATGGTAACCGTGGGCAGTGCCAGGCCAAGGCCAGATTCTGGCCTGTTTGACAACTGGACAGGACCAGGGGAACAACAGGAAAGGGACTGTGAATTGGATGTTGAAAAGACTGGCACTGAACTGAGGAAGTGCAGAATTGGGCTTGAAAACAATCAAAAGGCTACAGAAATACACACACAGAACGCAAAACCATAGCAGAGATGGGTAAAGCACTTCAAACTATATTGGGTCTCTAGATCCCTGTCTTCTGTGAATGAACATATCATCAGTGCTGCTCTATAGACTCATCTTTTCGAGAAGTGGGTCCCTTTTTCTCACACGACACCTGTCAAAGAGATTATATGTCTTTGAGATACCCTACCCCAAGGAAATCTGTACAGTATAGATAACATATCATCCAATAGACATGGAGAAGTGTACATGAGGACATTAGCCCACATTAGTCCTCCCCAGTCTGTACTCTCTCTCCACTCAGTGGTGAAGTAGAGCGCTAAATAATGCAACAGAGCAGGAGGGATTTGTTTCTGTATTCATATTTCAGGATGTTACGACTAGCGTCAGATTCTGCAAAGCCCCTGCTAAGAGCTAAGCTGTGAGGTGGTCCCTTGTTGTCTATAGCCTAGTATCATTCACATGCCGTCCGTTCGGTTTGGCAGAGAAAGCTAGTGTGCATTCCAAATGGCAACCTATTCCCTATATAGTGCACTATGTTTGACCAGAGCTCTATGGGCCCTGGTCAAAAGTAGTGCACTAGAGAGGAAATAGGGTGCCTTTTGGAATGCAACACTACTGTGCCTTTTTCCTCCCTGACGGGCCCTGCATTCAAATCAAATCAAATCAAATTGTATTGGTCACATGCGCCGAAAACAACAGGTGCAGACATTACAGTGAAATGCTTACTTACAGCCCTTAACCAACAGTGCATTTATTTTTAACAAAAAAAGTAAAAATAAAACAACAACAAAAAAAGTGTTGAGAAAAAAAGAGCAGAAGTAAAATAAAATAACAGTAGGGAGGCTATATATACAGGGGGGTACCGGTGCAGAGTCAATGTGCGGGGGCACCGGCTAGTTGAGATAGTTGAAGTAATATGTACATGTGGGTAGAGTTAAAGTGACTATGCATAAATAATTAACAGAGTAGCAGCAGCGTAAAAGGATGGGGTGGGGGGCAGTGCAAATAGTCCGGGTAGCCATGATTAGCTGTTCAGGAGTCTTATGGCTTGGGGGTAGAAGCTGTTGAGAAGTATTTTGGACCTAGACTTGGCACTCCGGTACCGCTTGCTGTGCGGTAGCAGGGAGAACAGTCTATGACTAGGGTGGCTGGAGTCTTTGACAATTTTGAGGGCCTTCCTCTGACACCGCCTGGTATAGAGGTCCTGGATGGCAGGAAGCTTGGCCCCAGTGATGTACTGGGCCGTACGCACTACCCTCTGTAGTGCCTTGCGGTCGGAGGCCAAGCAGTTGCCATACCAGGCGGTGATGCAACCAGTCAGGATGCTCTCGATGGTGCAGCTGTAGAATTTTTTGAGGATCTGAGGACCCATGCCAAATCTTTTCAGTCTCCTGAGGGGGAATAGGCTTTGTCGTGCCCTCTTCACGACTGTCTTGGTGTGTTTGGACCATGATAGTTCGTTGGTGATGTGGACACCAAGGAACTTGAAGCTCTCAACCTGTTCCACTACAGCCCCGTCGATGAGAATAGGGGCGTGCTCAGTCCTCTTTTTTTTCCTGTAGTCCACAATCATCTCCTTTGTCTTGGTCACGTTGAGGGAGAGGTTGTTGTTCAGACAGTCTTGATAAGGCTGAAGGCTCAAAGCTTTGGCTAATCTACACTGAGTGTACAAAACATTAAGGTAACCTTCCTAATTGAGTTGAAAGTGGCATCAATAAGGGATCATAGCTTTCACCTGGATTCACCTGGTCAGTCTGTCATGGAAAGAGCAGGTGTTCCTAATGTTTTGTACACTGTATGATCGTAACACAAAAAAAAGCTGTTCATGAGAGGGTAAATCATGAGCTAAATCTGTAAATCATCAGCTAAATCTGTAAATCATCAGCTGAGTAAATCAGAAACTGTTCACAAGAGGGGTTGCATAAACCTTTGATTAAGTGTCATCCTTATGAATGACCAGTCAGTATGGTGGGTAACTGACTGGTCAGGCTACCTAGTCTCTTCCCACAGCCACCCTGTCGCACATCTGGCAAATAAAGCTACGTCCACCCTGGCCTATGGGTTAATGTTCCAGACCCGTGAGAAGCACAAAGCAGACGTCAATCTTTGTTTCCCCTAACTCAAATGGCCCATTCAGTGGATTGTTTTTCTCCAATAGCTTCCTGTTTGGGCTTGTTAAGGCCCTCATTTCCCAAAAGGCCATAGGGGTGGTTGCTGTGGTGGAATAATGGCATGGTCATTCTCAGCTGAATAACTGAACTGTGGGATATTCCCCTTGGTGGGGTGGAATGACCGACCGACCGGCAGGCCGGCCTGCCATATCCTGCTTTATCAAAGTCAGGAAGTACCCGGTGGAGCCCAGCAGCCTACATTCAGCCTCCTCCCTCCAGAGTCCGGACATTACCTATCTCCACTCCACTATATGACCCATCAACTGTATACCAACACATTACATTTACATTTTAGTCATTTAGCAGACGCTCTTATCCAGAGTGACTTACAGTTAGTGAGTGTATACATATTTTATTTTTTTATATACTGGCCCCCCGTGGGAATCGAACCCACAACCCTGGCGTTGCAAACGCCATGCTCTACCAACTGAGCTACACGGGGGTTGGGATTTGAGACCACATAAATATTTCATAATCACAATAGGCCTAAGTCTCACCATTAAAGCTTGAACTGAAAGCTTTTAGGACTACAAATTCCCTGTTGTAGGAAACTTGAGATGTTCTTACATCATAGGGCTAGTTGCCTACTGTATGTGACACGTCTTTGAGTAGCCTACTATGTCTGTTTTTTCCAGTTCATTGAGCACAGTTCTCTAAGGCTGTTGAATAAAGATGATATCTGTGACATCTAAAACAAGGTTCCGGTGACCCCGTTTCCCCTCAGGGAGAGAACAGGCAAATAAAAGCCATTTTAAACACAATTACCACTTCCACTAAAGACCATAGAGCTCTAATGACAGACATTAACACCCACAGCCACGAGCTCTGGCCACTCAACCAAACCTACCTATTATCACATAGCCTAGGCCTAACCAGAACCCCAAAATTGCTCAAAACCACTCAAACATAACTGCTCAAAAGTGTCAAAACAAAGCAGCCAGTGTACTGTAATAACAATGTAATCAAATATATTTTTCCATCAGATGGCTTGCTGGTAGGTCATCATGTTTCAAAAGGTCAACTGGCCAAGGAACATCTGATAAAACACACGTGATAACAACTGACTCCAGTCCAAGCATAACATCGAAGACATTTCCACACTTTGGCACTGGTTGGATTTCATTTCATAATGCAACCTCATACTGAACATAAACAGACAAGCCCAGTAAACTACCACACTCATATTGCTCTGGCTCCTCCAACACAAATCTAATGTACTTAAGTCCAGCAGCAGGGAAGCATTGCCTCCCGACTTCTGAAATCCAAACATTCTTTCCCAGCACAGCTGGAATGTCAGAGCTCAGGTGGATTCCGCATTCCACTTTCCGAGTTCTAGCTGACCACTCCGGACATGCCTGCTCTGAGTTCTCTTCTGGAATCCTGCCTACCTGCCTAGAGGGTGAAGCAGAGGTGGGTCTCTGCCCACAGCCCACTGCACGAGCTGCTCCCACTAGCTACAGTATGTGTAGTAAAGAGGAAAAGTATAATCACCTATACAATCAACACACATTTCAAGGGTGGAGCAGAAGGAAAGAGTTAATATTATAATAATAATAATAATAATAATAATAATAATATGCCATTTTGCAGACGCTTTTATCCAAAACGACTTACAGTCATGTGTGCATACATTTTTACGTATGGGTGAGTCATGTGTGCATACATTTTTACGTATGGGTGGTCCTGGGGATCGAACCCACTACCCTGGCGTTACAAGCGCCATGCTCTACCAATTGAGCTACAGAGGACCTTATATACATAATATACATTTCAGGAGGGTCTTGAAGATCACACAATCTTATCAACTGACATGAGACGTATCACCAATGGAACAACACGACAGAAGAGAGGGAGGAAGATACATTCAAAGCTATTATGCTAAAGACGCATGTTATTGTCCTTACCGTATAGGCGCCAATCCTGCAAATGCATAGGGTGAGATGCATGCACTCAGACATTGTCCACGGCTAAAGGCAAGCGCTTTCCTCAACAACTAACGAGTCACTGACAGCAACAGACAGAGGACACAGTCAGAGAGAAAGACAGAACAGCAGCAGGAGGAAAGCGACAGGACTCTAGTCAGAGTTATGATCCAACGAAGCCCATCACCAGCTCTCAGCAACTTCATCTGGGAAGTAGAGGCTAGAGAGAGAGAGAGAGGAGAGAGAGAGAGAGAGAGAGACAGGAAATCTGTTCACACTAATTTAGATCAAACGACAGTTACGACACTGGTGGTTCATCAGACTATACGAGGCCTATGGCTGCTAGGCTATGTCTGATCTACAAAGGGTTAGACTACCGGATCACAGATAATCGGTCCGGTCAACTCGATGTCCAGTTTGAAGATTAAAAGGTCTTCATAATACAGTCAACATGTCCAGTTAAAAGGTCCTTATAATACAGTCAACACGTCCACCGTCCTTCCAAACCCTGATTCCACTGACCTACAGTAAGCTGGTAAAGTCTGTAAGGACATGCAGAAGAGTTTATTCGAAGCAGATCTGAAAAGGTACCTCTGTTTACTGTCTGTTCTCTCACACTCTGTATCACACTACTATCCTCAAAACCTTTCCATAAGAATGTGAACCAATAAGCTAGTCTTTCACTCCTGTCTTGGTAATGTTTTACAAACTGGTTTCCACATCTCTCACCAATTACCAATTTATCGGAGTTCTTCAGGGACTCTTGGACTGCAAGCTAAACTGTTGGACAATGGGAGGCAAAGGCAAAGGCTCCCCCGATATTCCTTTGAGGGAATTTAAAAAGATAAGTCCAAGCTTCATTATTATAAGGATATCTTTCTGACTTATGAAAAACAGAAAATGACAGATCCAGGACTCAAAATACACTAGTCAAGTAAGTTACTTATTTTTTTAACAGGTATGTATGCACCTAGAAAATCGGTGAGAGGAAAGAAAGAGAGAGTGGAATCTTTGAGACTCTAGAACTGAACTGTTTTCACCTGTGGTTCTAAATCCCATCCAAAAGAAAGATACTTGAAATTAAGAATTCTAGATGCAAAATTACCTCACTTCCTTAAGAGGATTTAGGCCTAGTTTATCACGAGTAGGCAGCTCTTGGGATAATGTAGCCTTCTGTACACAGATGTTTTTTTGCAGCAAATTAAAACGATGCCATTGAAATAATAATGATGATACAGGGTGACTAATTCCCCACGTTATCTCTATCAGACCCATACAGTATATTTAGATCATAGCCTACATAAATGTAATCTAAATTATATCTAAATAGGCTACATGGGCAATTTCACGCAAATGTAAGCAAAAAATATTTTGGGTATCTCAGATTGTTCTGGCAATTGTCACATAGAAACTTCATTGGGGGGGGGGGGATGTTTGATATGCTTTTAACATTTGTATCACAAATAATTTGAGAAAAATCATGATGAAAGTGGCTCCTGTAAGAACCTATGATCCCGACAACATCTTGGTGTCATTATACTCCGTATAGTGTGCTTCAAAATAAGGACTATGTTTAGATTCTGAAATATACTTTTTTACATTAATTTATTCTAGATTAAATATATTATTATTAATAGCTCAAAAGTACCCTTTCTGATTTTGCTTATTTTTTTACATATTACTTGGAACAATATACAATTATTTGTGATACAAATGTTAAAAGCATGTCAAACATCCTTCCTCCCAATGAAGTTTCAATGTGAGAATTGCTTACACTGGCGTGGAATCGCCCATTTGACTGATCTAGGCTGCGTTTAGTCTTTTGATCAATTAGCTCAGAAAAACATCTGATGTGAAAAGATCTGTGGTAACTGGTCAAAGGACCAATTAGTGGAAAAAATATGAGAATTGGGCTGCCTGTGTGAACACAGCCTGTCGCTGATCTTTCCCAAGATCTGGGTTGCAAAACTAGGTTTGGCTGCCAGCATTAAGTGTGGCCATGACGTCAACTGAACTGTGTGGATATTTCGTCTTATTGCCCTGCTAAGTCATTCAGTCATTGTAGACATTAAAATCTCTTCAGTGGTCAAAGTTCACCATCTGCTCATCTGCGTTAAACAGGTGGGGTCCATCCCAAATAGCATGCTTTTCCCTATATAGTTCACTACTTTTGACCAGGGCTCATAGAGCTCTGGTCAAAAGTAGTGCACTATATAGGGAATATGGTGCCATTTGAGAAGCACACAAGGGAAGTCATTATGCTGAGTTGTCTATCGCTGCCAGGACAAACTCTGCCATCTTCCGGTAGGCTACTATCAGTTTGTCACAAAAAAGAAGAATAAATAAATGGGGATAACATCATGATCATCTCTTTCACCAGAGACAGAAAAGCAAAAGTAGGCTGTTTTAAGGGCATTGACTCGAATCGACAGCCTCTTTCATGGAGGTGACCTGTTCCTTCTGTGAGGTAGGGGCAGATAACATAACTTTGTCAAATTCATTTTTTGGAATAGCACAATGTCAGGCCAAATCCAGAACTGAATCTGTGTCCATAATTCAACAATCGAAAGTACTGGAGTGATGATGGGCAAAGACAGAAGCTGTCAAATGTGAATAAAATAACAATAAAAGACAAAAGAAGCGCCCACCCTCTCCTCCACCTCACCCAGTGGAGGAAGCCAAGCTCTCTGAAAAAACACACCTGGCAGTTAAAAAACATTGGTCTCTCGTCTCGGTGCCAACCGTTAGGGGCAGCGGGTCCACCCATTCCATCTAAGCTGAAAATCTCCCGTGGATCTGTTTTTTTCCATCAAAACAGCTGTGATGCACTGCAGGGCTCCAATAATGTTTTCCTCAACAAATTCTATGGAAAATTGTAATCCTTGAGGTTAAGTAGAGAGTGGACTGGAGAGTGGAGAGTGACTAGCTAATCTTTAATTTAACTGTTTATTGCCTCTGGTCCAGTCTAGTGAGGTTCAGTTCCTCTCCATTCACAGTCATATCACTAGCCTGATCCCAGATCTGTGTGTGCCGTCTTGCCAACTCCTTTGTATGCTTGGGGAGTTTTCAGGCTAAAACAAAAGTGAATGTAGCTAAGCACAGTCACAATCCTAGAGGAAAACCTGGTTCAATCTGCTGTCCAACAGACACAGAGACAAATTTTGACATTACAGAGTATTTGGTGTAGATTGTAAAAAAAAAAAAAGACAATTAAAATCATTTTTAACCCCACTTTGTAACAACAAAATGTGGAAAAAGTCAAGATGCATGAATACCTTCTGAAGGCACTGTATCTTTAAGATATGTTCTCATTTCTCTTAGTCATAAGGAGGTAGGATAATGAAAGTTCACAGAAGTAACAAGTAAAAGTAAACTTATCAATTAGTTAATTAGCGTTTTTACTGATATCAATTTTGTTTATCAATTATTAAGTGATTACAACTCGAAATTCCGTTACCAAATCGGTAACGGTATTTCTGCAAATGAATCAAAGTAGTTACAAACCACAGTTGGGTTCACAATTTTGGACAGCACAATACAGTACAGTACAGCACAGTAGAGTAAAGAAAAATAAGTATGTATAGTTCAGTACAGTACTGTACATTAGAGTAGAGTACAGTACACTATAATGTACTGTATTGAACACTACTGCACTGAACTCTACTGAACTCTACTGTACTCTACTGTAGGGCTGGGCGATATATCGAATTAAGTCGATCAATTTGAATGTATGTTTTTGCGCGATATTCCAAATGCCTGTATCTCAGAATCAAGGTTTTTTGTATTTTTCGTTTTTATGAGTGTTTATGTCCGCTTGTTCTTGTGTTGTCTTTTTGGTCTCGTCTCGTTTGCTCCTTCTGTGCTGTACACCTTCCCATGTACACCTTCCCAGAAGCCATGAATTACAGGCAACATCCGCACTGAGCTAAAGGCGAAGAGCTGTCGCTTTCAAGGAGCGGGACACTAACCCCAACGCTTATAAGAAATCCTGCTACGCCCTCCAAAGAACCATCAAACAGGCAAAGCATCAATACAAGCCTAAGATCGAATCCTACTACACTGGCTCTGATGCACGTCGGATGTTGCAGGGCTTGCAAACTATTACGGATTACAAAGGAAAACCTAGCCGCGAGCTGCCAGTGACGTGAGCCTACCAGACGAGTGAAATGCCTTCAATGCTAGCTTTGAGGCAAGCAACACTGAACCATAAGTGAGAGCACCAGCTGTTCCGGACGACTGTGTGATCACTCTCTCCGTAGCCGATGTGAGTAAGACCTTTAAACAGGTTAACATTCAGATGGATTACCAGGATGTGTACTCAGAGCATGCGCTGACCAGCAGGCAAGTGTCTTCACTGACATTTTCAACCTCTCCCTGGCCCAGTCTGTAATACCTACATGTTTCAAGCTGACCACCATAGTCCCTGTGCCCAAGAAAACCAAGGTAACCTGTCTAAATGACTATCACCCCATAGCACTTACATCTGTAGCCATGAAAGGCTTTGAAAAGCTGGTCATGGCTCACATCAACACCATCATCCCAGACACCCTGGACCCACACCAATTTGCACACCGCCCCAACAGATCCACAGATAACGCAATCTCTCTTGCACTCCACACTGCCCTTTCCCACTTGGACAAAAGGAACACCTACATGTGAATGCTGTTCATTGACTACAGCTCAGCGTTCAACACCATAGTGGCCTCCAATCTCATCACTAAGCTAAGGACCCTGGGACTGAACCCCTCCCTCTGCAACTGGATCCTGGACTTCCTGACTGGGGTAGGCAACAACACATCCGCCACACTGACCCTCAACACGGGGTCCCTCAGGGGTGCATGCTTAGTCCCCTCCTGTACTCCGTTCACCCACATGACATCCGACCGCAAGGCGCTACAGAGGGTAATGCGGACGGCTCAGGACATCACTGGGGCCAAGCTCCCTGCCATCCAGGACCTCTATACCAGGCAGTGTCAGAGGAAGGCCCTAAAAATTGTCAAAGACTCCAGCCACCCTAGTCATAGAATGTTCTCTCTGCTACCGCAACAGGACCCTGAACAGCTTCTACCCCCATAAAACTGCTAAATAGTTAGTTAAATAGCTACCCGGACTATCTGCATTGACACTTTTTGCCTCATCACATACAGTTGAAGTCGGAAGTTTACATACACCTTAACCAAATACATTTAAACTCAGTTTTCACAATTGCTGACATTTAATCCTGGTAAAAGTTCCCTGTCTTAGGTCAGTTAGGATCACCACTTTATTTTAAGAATGTGAAATGTCAGAATAATAGTAGAGAGAATAATTTATTTAAGCTTTTCTTTCTTTCATCACATTCCCAGTGGGTCAGAAATTTACATACACTCAATTAGTATTTGGTAGCATTGCCTTTAAAATTGTTTAACTTGGGTCAAACGTTTCAGCTAGCCTTCCACAAGCTTCCAACAATAAGTTGGGTGAATTTTGGCCCATTCCTCCTGACAGAGCTGGTGTAACTGAGTAAGGTTTATAGGCCTCCTTGCTCGCACATGCTTTTTCAGTTCTGCCCACAAATGTTCTATAGGATTGAGGTCAGGGCTTTGTGATGGCCACTCCAATACCTTGACTTTGTTGTCCTTAAGCCATTTTGCCACAACTTTGGAAGTATGCTTGGGGTCATTGTTCATTTGGAAGACCCATTTGCGACCAAGCTTTAACTTCCTGACTGATGTCTTGAGATGTTGCTTCAATATATCCACATCATTTTCCTTCCTCATGATGCCATCTATTTTGTGAAGTGCACCAGTCCCTCCTGCAGCAAAGCACCCCCACAGCATGATGCTGCCACCCCCGTGCTTCACGGTTGGGATGGTGTTCTTTGGCTTGCAAGCCACCCTTTTTCCTCCAAACATAACAATGGTCATTATGGCCAAACAGTTCTATTTTTGTTTCATCAGACCAGAGGACATTTCTCCAAAACGTACGATCTTTGTCCCCCTGTGCAGTTGCAAACCATAGTCTGGCTTTTTTATGGCGGTTTTGGAGCAGTGGCTTCTTCCTTGCTGAGCGGCCTTTCAGGTTATGTCGATATAGGACTCATTTTACTGTGGATGTAGATACTTTTGTACCCGTTTTCTCCAGCATCTTCACAAGGTACTTTGCTGTTGTTCTGGGATTGATTTGAACTTTTCGCACCAAAGTATGTTCATCTCTAGGAGACGGAACGCGTCTCCTTCCTGAGTGGTATGACGGCTGCGTGGTCCCATGGTGTTTATACTTGCGTACTATTGTTTGTACAGATGAACGTGGTACCTTCAGGTGTTTGGAAATTGCTCCCAAGGATGAACCAGACTTGTGGAGGTCTACAAATATTTTTCTGAGGTCTTGGCTGATTTCTTTTGATTTTCCCATGATGTCAAGCAAAGCGGCACCGAGTTTGAAGGTAGGCCTTGAAATACATCCACAGGTAAACCTCCAATTGACTCAGATGATGTCAATTATCCTATCAGAAGCTTCTAAAGCCATGACATCATTTTCTGGAATTTTCCAAGCTGTTTAAAGGCACAGTCAACTTAGCGTATGTAAACTTCTGACCCACAGGAATTGTGATACAGTGAATTATAAGTGAAATAATCTGTCTGTAAACAATTGTTGGTAAAATTACTTGTGTCATGCACAAAGTAGATGTCCTAACAGACTTGCCAAAACTATAGTTTGTTAACAAGACATTTGTGGAGTGGTTGAAAAACGAGTTTTAATGACTCCAACCTAAGTGTATGTAAACTTCCGACTTCAACTGTACGCTGCTGCTACTGTTTACTATCTGTCACTTTATTCATAGTTATATGTACATATCTACCTCAATTACCTCGTACCCATGCACATCGACATGGTACTTGTACCCCTTGTATATAGCAAAGTTATTGTTACTCATTGTGTATCTATTATTACGTATTTTACTTTTCTATTATTTCTCAATTTTCTTTCTCTTTGCATTGTTGGGAAGGGCCCGTAAGTAAACATTTCACTGTTAGTCCACCCCTGTTGTTTAATGGATTTGATTTTACTGCAAGTTCATTATCTTTCTCCCTCCGTTGGTTTGCAGCCAACATTTGCTGTGCTATTTTCAGCCTAGTTCCTTCTTCAGGAAGAGCTCCATCCTACGACAACTTCTTATCAGTTCTTCCCAAGGGAGAAAACCCAGGGACCTTTGCAGTTCAAGGGACAACAAGCTAATGAATGGCATGATTCTGCATTCATGCAGGAGTAATGAACTTCGAGGCTACGCCTGCAAACTAAAAAGACAGTCATAATGACAGACAGGTCAAAAGCACTAGCCATATAGCCCCTAAACACAAACAAGGCTGGTAAAGAGAGCTCAAGGATTTCACCATGAGACCAATGGTGACTTACAAACAGTTACAGAGTTTAATGGCTGTGATAGGATGGATCAACAACATTGTAGTTACTCCACAATACTAACTTAGCTGACAGAAGGAAGCCTGTACAGAATAAAAATATTCCAAAACATGCATCCTGATTGCAACAAGGCACTAAAGCAATACTGCAAAAAATGTGGCAAAGCAATTAAGCTTTGGTCCTGAATACAAAGTGTTATGTTTGGCGCAAATCCATACAACCCATTACCACTCTCCATATTTTCAAGCCTAGTGATGACTGCATCATGTTATGGGTATGCTTGTAATCGTTAAGGACTAGGGAGTTTTTCAGGATAAAAAATAAACAGAATTGAGCTAAGCACAGGCAAAATCTTAGAGGAAAATCTGGTTCAGTCTGCTTTCCACCAGACACTGGGAGATGAATTCACCTTTCAGCAGTACAATAACCTTAAACACAAGGCCAAATCTACATTGGAGTTACTTACCAAGACGACAGTGAATGTTCCTGAGTGGCCAAGTTACTTACAGTTTTGACTTAAATCTACTTGAAAATCTATAGCAAGACCTGAAAATAGTTGTCTAGCAGTGATCAACAACCAATTAGACAGATCTTGAAGAATTTTGAAAAGAATAATAGACTTAACCAGAAAGACTCACAGCAGTAATCACTGCCAATGGTGCTTCTACAAAGTATTAATTCATGGGAATAATTGAGATATTTCTGTATTTCATTTTCCATAAGTTTGAGAAAATGTATAAAAACATGTTTTCACTTTGTCATTATAGGGTATTGTGTATAGATGGGTGAGAGAAAAAAAATTAAAGCAATGTTTTAACTCAGGCTGTAACACAACAATAAGTGTAATAAGTCAAGGGGTATGAATACTTTCTGAAGGCAGTGTAACTTTTTTTAAGATAAGCTTAAAATGAGAATGGTCTAATGGACTCAACAACCAAAAACACATATCTATGTTTAGATTTCTCATTTAACCAACAAATATATAGTAATTTCTAGTTGTTTATTCAAGTCAGCTGGCTAACTTATTGATCCTCCTTTGTGGTGTAGTATACCCCTCGTGTGATAGATTTGGAGGGCAGATGTTGACATGTTAACACAAAACCCATGAGAAAAAAACACAACACATACACATATAGGATGAAGCCCATATAATGTGATCAAAATATTAGAATGAGATCAAGCTTTAAACAGCTGGCCTAATGGCCATTATGAAGGATACCGACTTTATGACTAGGCTACTAGCATATTATGGCTAAAACTAAGGGTGGTCCAAGATTGTTTGTTGGCCCAGCTGCAATGGTTGCAATTTTGTTGGTGTAAAATGGTCCTCCAAGCAGACCAGATCGATAGACTGACCCCAAAATCCTTTATACGGTGTTCAATTAATCAATTATAAAATACAAAAATTGGCTAATTATCTGAAGTCAAAGTTAACTAAAGCCACAGACAGCGCCTGCGCCTATCACATGGCAGCATGAAAAGCAAAGGAAAATACCATACCAGATAATCCATGAAATACTTCAGTTTGACGTGCTCTTCAAAAAAAGAGAAGTTTCAACAACGAAGTTGGTTGGGTTCGGCGTATTCCAGGTCAAATGGATGCATTCAAATCTTGATTTGGTGTAAACTATTTTGTCTTTGTATTCCCCACCTTGGCCAAAAACAGCAAGATAATCAAGGTGTGCGGAGTGTGTTGGTTTCAACGCGTTGAAACTCTGTGGGTTATGCAATTACTATTTTCTTATAGACTAGTTAACATAAATGTGAGCTTGATATTCTATGCACGGCCTTCTCTTCACCTGGCTTTGTTTTGGTCCCTATTCCTTAGCAAGAATCCGAGTTTGGGCTGTACAGGATATGTTGCAGGAAGTATGGAAAGCTTTTTCAGGGTCTTCAATAGTTCCCACAGCCACAAAGTCATAATTATGTCTAAACCCCGCCCATTTCTACAATGTATCTTCTTGAAATCGTATTTTAAACCTAACATTAACCACACTAATAGTATTAATCCTAACACTAACCTTAAATGAAGACCAAAAAGCAAATTTTTGTTTTCATTAATTTTTACAATATTGCCAATTTGACTTTGTGGCTGTGGTAACTAGTGACAACCCCCTTTTTCGGCGTAGCATAATGAAAGATATTCGAGCGAAACGGTGATATCCGGCTATAGACTTCATTTGGTTAGACCCGACTATATGATATATCTCAGACATTTGAAACCTTATAAATCAAAGTAATAATGTTTTTGATGCTATACTATCGCGTAAAGTTGGAGTGGTTCAAATTAAAACCTCAACCACCGTTTTGAAACTTGGTCGAAACCCGGAAACGTACTTAAGTCGGTTTTCTTGGATTTTATGACCTCCCCCACTCGTCACTTGACGTCACGTGACCTTTGTACAGTATTTGCTTCATTTACTTGACTGATTTAATTTTTTTGCAAGGCTGTCCCATTTGCTACACAAAACCTGTCACCATCGTTACATCTAGGTTTTATTATTTGAAAAACATGACAATTAACCGTGGCCTCAAAGTGAGAGAACTTCATCCCTCCTCCAATAATGTGCATGTATTGACCTCTAGTGGTTTATACGCGACGATACAAGTTGTGCTTGGGGCACTCTCTTGATGGGGCACTCGTCACAACGTTGACATCAGCAAACCGCTCGACCACACGACGCCATACACGTGGTTTCCGGTTGTGAGGCGGGTTGGATGTACTGCCAAATTCCATAAAACGACGTTGGTAGGGTAGGGAAATTAACATTAAATTCTCTGGCAACAGCTCTGATGGACATTCCTGCAGTCAGCCCGAAAATTGCACACTCCCTCAAAACTTGAGACATCTGTTGCTTTGTGTTGTGTGAAAAAACTGCACATCCTTTTATTGTCCCCAGTACAAGGTGCACCTGTGTAATGATCATGCTGTTTAATCAGCTTCTTGATATGCCACACCTGTCAGGTGGATGGATTATCTTGGCAAAGGATAAATGCTTACTAACAGGGATGTAAACAAATGTGTGTGCAACATTTTTGAGAATTAAGCTTTTTGTGCATATGGAACATTTCTGGGATCTTTACATGTTGCGTTTATAATTTTGTTCAGTATAATTTACAAATGAAGCAATTGTGTTTAGTAAGTCTGCCAGATCAGAGGCAGTAGGGATGACCAGGGATGTTCTCTTGATAAGTGCGTGAATTGGACCATTTTCCTGTCCTGCTAACTATTCAAAATGTAATGAGTACTTTTGGGTGTCAGGGAAAATGTATGGAGTAAAACGTACATTATTTTCTTCAGGAATGTAGTGGAGTAAAAGTCGTCAAAAATATAAATAGTAAAGAAAAGTACAGATACCCCCCAAAACGACTTAAGTAGTACACCTCAGAGCCTGGTTCCTCTCTAGGTTTCTTCCTAGGTTCCTGCCTTTCTAGGGAGTGTTTCCTAGCCACCATGCTTCTACATCTGCATTGCTTGTTTTTTGGGGTTTTAGGCTGGGTTTCTGTATAAGCACTTTGTGACATCTGCTGATGTAAAAATGACTTTATGAATACATTTGATTTGATTTTAAAGTATTTTACTTAAATACTTTACAACACTGCATTGTAGCCTAATGAAAATACACAATATATATAACAATGAATACGAGGTTTACCTTATGGGATAACATAGCACAGATAACAGAGAAACAATCAATGTTAGGCCACACTTCACAGACCTATGTGGCATTATCACACCGTCGTGGTATAATTTCAGGTTTAGATTATTCTTGGTTAATTTGAATGATATAAAAATTTTGGGGACGTTGAAATCCCGTTGGATAGAGGCTACACCAGATGTTGCAAATGCCCCAAACTTCTCAAAATAGTAAAACAGACGGAATCCAGTAGCATGAAATGGTTACGTTTATTTTGTGAAAATCCTAATGCACGTTACATGCATAGTGCAGTAATAATACTTATAATGACGTTATAACAATATTGCAACATTGTAACAATAAGGCAACAATATGGCCACTTGACCAAACTTGTTGGTGACTGCTGCTGTGTTGCCTGTTGAATGCATAGACATTAAAACCAGGTTGAATGTAACCTAGAACTAGCTCCACCCTCGATTATTCAGGCTTATTACGTGTGAGGACTAGTCCTGTTACGAGTATGAAGCATCTGGAGTAGGACTTTCTCCCTCCTACCAATTCATGAAGAAAAATAAGACATTGTTCTTTGCCTTTTACGCATGAATTTACAGACTACAAGCGCATGCTTTACAACTTGAAACTTATTTTCGGACGAGATTCTACAGCCCCATTGCAAAGACCTAAAACGAAAGAGGTTGGTGATGAATACAAAGTGATACGGTGATCCCATGGCTCGCTCGCATGACTAATTAATATCAGTACTGTTTTTTGTTATAAACTATGGCATTTAGAGCGAGAGCCTTGTACGACTTTAGTTCCGAAAATCCAGGAGAGATATCGATTACTGAGAACGAAGTTGTTACTTTGTACAGCGAACAAGATATCGAAGGATGGCTAGAGGGAGCTAACAGCAGAGGGGAGACGGGTCTTTTTCCAGCCTCATATGTAGAGATTCTAAAAAATGAATCATCTGACATATCGTCCAACAACAATGTCATGTCGGCAGATCATGATCAACCCCACTCCCCATCAAGTGGATATGATTCATCATACCATTTCCAGTCCCACTCTCGTGCTGAGAACATGAACGTTCCTAACCCCACCCACTCTGCTTATCCTGTGCAAACTCCACAGCACCACAGTTACCAGACCAGTCAAGGTAGTGATGATGACTGGGATGATGACTGGGATGACAGCTCGACTGTGGCGGATGAATCTGGAACGATACATGACAATGATGGAACTAGTTCCACAGCATACACGGTCACTACCACGTTGCCTGAGAGACGCTGCAGTGCCCAAGCCAAAAGTTCAGCCACAGTGGGAAAAAACCTCAACAGGTTCTCAACCTTTGTGAAATCAGGCGGAGAGGCTTTTGTGTTGGGCGAGGCGGCTGCCTTCGTCAAGGACGGGGACAATATCTGTGTTGTCATGGGCCAATATGGGCCAGAGTGGCAAGAAGACCCATACCCATTCACCTGCTCCATCGATGACCCCACCAAACAGACTAAATTCAAAGGCATGAAGAGTTACATGTCATACAGACTGACTCCCTCCCATACCCAGAGCCAGGTGAATAGAAGGTACAAGCACTTTGATTGGCTCTATGCCCGCCTAGTCGAACGATTCCCTGTCATATCAGTCCCCCATCTGCCTGAGAAACAGGCCACGGGGCGCTTCGAACAGGACTTTGTCTCCAAACGCAGAAAAGGTTTAATATGGTGGATGAACCACATGACGAGCCATCCTGTCCTGGCCAGGTGTGATGTCTTCCAGCATTTCCTCACCTGCCCCAGCACAGACGAGAAGACGTGGAAGACAGGCAAGAGAAAGGCAGAGAAGGATGAGTTGACTGGAGCTAACTTCTTCCTGACCATCTCCACCCCGGCCGTTCCACTGGACCTACAGGAGGTAGAGAGCAAAATAGACAGTTTCAAAGCCTTCACCAAGAAGATGGATGAGAACTGTCTGGTAGTCAACGCTACCATCAACGAGTTTGCCAGGAAGCAGATCACCGGCTTTAAGAAAGAGTATCAGAAAGTGGGCCAGTCCTTCAAACTGCTTGGTCAAGCCTTTGAGATGGACCAACAGGCCTATTCTGTAGGGCTGAACCGTGCCATAGCATTCACAGGAGAGGCCTACGAGGCTATAGGAGACTACTTTGCTGAGCAGCCCAGACAGGATTTGGACCCCATATCGGACCTGCTGGACCTGTACAAGGGACACCTGGCCAACTACCCTGATATCATACATGTTCAGAAAGGTACGGTATGGTGTCACAACTGTCTCTGGTCTCTGCCATAGAAATAGAGTTTATAGACTGGTCAAAGCCCCTCTGACCATGGCCATTTGGCTGCACCCTCATAGGTATTTAATTTCTTTGGTCACTAACCTCAGGGTTCATGTCATGCAGATGTTATGTTAATGATGAACAAAAAATGAAGGTTGCCTTGGCTTTCCATGAAATCCCTTGCATCAAAATCCTTTGTGTTTTGAATGTTACTTCTGTTCATGTAACATGATGCACACATGTTTTGTATTATGTTAAACTTTTGTGCTCGCTGGCAAAAGTTTGCTGTTACAGTTTTTGCTGTTGAGTAATGCACTTGAACATGACTGGAAGGGTATGATATTTCATTCGCTGTCCTTGCACAAATTTTGTCTCACACCCACTCGAGAGTGAGATCAGAGGTTGGGACTTTGGCACATAAACCTCTGACATCTGCCAAATGCTGAAGTAACCATTTGAATAGAACTCAGCCAAAGGAGCCTACAATCACATTGCAGGGCTCAAAGATACTGCAGATAGGCCTAGTCTTCGAGGAAGGAAACATGGCTCAACAGAACTCTCTCATTCTCATTTGACCAAGTAACACAACATTCTCTGATTTGTCACTTTGATTTATCACACAGTAGGTACATAAATATGGGGCACTGTTTGTTACATGCTATGCAGTCCAAGTTCAATTGAGACATTGAAGGTTAGGTTATCCTACATCTGAATAGAATGAGGAGGAGGATATTCCGGGGCCCCTTGTCCGGCGTTGCCCTGGGAATGTTGGAATGCAGAATGGAAGCAGCCTCAGGATTAAATTATTTTCCTCTCCAAGGGTGGGGATCTGGGGAGCTGCTCCACAGTATTGCCTGGAGAAACTTCTTACCACTGGCACTGGTTCTGTAATCACAGCTCTGAAAAGAACAAAGTCCAAGTTAATTTCATATCATGAGTATATTTATTAATCCAAGTTTGTGTGGGTGTGTGCGTGTGTGACGTGTGTTGTATTTATATTCCCTAGATAAGGGTGTATTCTAATGGCTGTAGTGAAGGTTATTCAGTAAAGCAGCGGCGAAGTCTTATCTTCCATTTACACATTCAGAGCTCAAGTATGTGTACTTCACAGTAACACTTTTGTGGTTCATGTCTCATTACAACTTGTAAAATTATTGCTGTTCTTAGCTATTCACTTAGAAAAAGGTTGTTCAGTGTTTGTGGCCTTGGAGAACCTCTTAGCCTGAATACTCCACAGAGCAATAAGCTGTAAATCAGACCGACTGCTTTGAGTTAGACAATTTTAACTCTGTGTGAGTGGGACCACAGAGCATTGGCTTCAGTCTACTACTCTATGGCCAGAGAGCAAATGGTACGAATCCATGGTCAACTCCTTTTTCTGCGTCATGTTAAAACTTTTCAAAAAGGCAGATTTAGGATTCAACTAGAGTTTGCACGACTAAAGATAGCCTTTTTCCTTTTCACCACTAATAGGAATACTTTTGATACCCTTCTCTCAAACCCTTTCCATGACCCCTTTCCCACGCATCTTTTTCCCCTCTCCCTCTCCTCCACCTCTCTCCTCAGGTGCCCTGACCAAAGTGAAGGAGTGCCAGAAACAGGAAGGGGAGGGATCAACCATCAACGAGCGTTGTAACATCATTTCCTGCGCCACGCTGGCTGAGATCCAGCACTTCCACCGCACGCGCGTACGTGATTTCAAGAGCCAGATGCAACACCACCTCCAGCAGCAGATCGGCTTCTTCCAGAAGATCACTGGGAAGTTAGAGGAGGCACTGCAGAAGTACGAAGAAGATATAATATAAGGCCCCGAAAAAAGGAGGGTGGATACAGAGAGCAGGGGGGGGGGGGGTGATAAATAAAGTGCCCGGAAGAGAGAGGGCACTTGAATGACTTGTTCAGTTTTCCATGACAAGATTATTCATCCATTCTACAGTCGGAAGTGAGTGGATCTTTGCAGGTGATGCAGTGACAGATGGGAAATGGGGGAGAAAGATACTGAAGATACTCCTTCATTGACAGTGTTGTTGTCCACAAAACTTGATAATTTAGTCTAGCATGACAGGATATGTTAAATCATCACATACAATAAGTGTTACTTCAGAAATTAGTAGAATGTCTTCAATAAGGAAACTGTATAGAATTGCAATCAAGACATGTTTAACCTGTTGCATTGAATCCCCCTCATTTGCCTTTTTCTCTGAACAAATATAACATAATTTCAGTCTCTTGGCAAATATGAGTAACATGTCTCTTTTTGTGTGTGTGTGTGTGTGAGATCATAGAGAGGCCAACCAAGGGGGGATTGGTATTTCAATATCCTGTTGTAGTTTCTGAACCTCATTATTTGAGACCTCCCAGAGAGCTCTGTGCCAGGAACAAGCTTGCAGATTCTAGAACACTGGAGGAGAACAGAACGCCTGATTTTCCGTTCCTTCTTATTGTTCCCAACGGAGAGGGAGGAGGGAGGCACAAAGAACTCAGCCAGAATAATACTGTAAATTATGTCTCTGTGGGATTCCCTGATGTCGAAGGACAATTTTGAAATGAAATCCTTCCTCCTACACACGGACTGTATGTGAATTTGACGATTGAAGGACCATTGATTGGTATCCTCCCAAAACACAGTTGTTGGATGATAGCCATAAGTCTAATGTATGTAAGTTATTTTACAAGGTTGACTGGGGTAGCACACATCGCCTAATACATGTAGAAGGGACCTTTATCACAGTATATTCACTTGATCACACAAAGTCATTTTTCTCATGTTTGCCCGGTCTACATTCAGTGGACAGCATGGCTGCAATTCGGGTAGTATTACCAGGCCCACTGTTATTGATATAGGACACCATCTCTTGTCCTCTCCCAATAGGTCAAGTTATTCCTCCTCCACTGCGTTCATTATTTAGACTAGATTCCTTTTCCACTAGCTCTGGGTCAAGCTACATTTGAAACACTTTAAGGGATGTAAATGGTTTGTTGTTGTTGTTAACACACAGCTATATTGCTGAACTGGGTTTTCTGTATTTGATCACCCAGGTCCAGTGCTTGACTTGGGATGGAAGAAGTGCAGGATCTGTCTTTTTCCAAGTCGGTTCATTAGACTATGTTCACCGAAATTCACAAATGCTATGCTATAGAGACCTCTGATAATTTTAAGGGTTCATACACATTTTCCATGACTCTCTCTCTGGCCCACTCGCACTGCAACACACAGACGCACTGAAGGGTCATTCCGATGATGGCTGATATGTCGATTTTTAAGTGATTGATAATATTTAAGTGTGCTTTCATGAATTACATTAACAAAAATTATGAAATAAATGTCCATGCCTTTTCATGACTTTACAAACCCTCATTCGACAACTTGAAACAGCGCATCATGTGCATTCAGGCTGGCCCATTTTCAATCTGCACAATCTCGAATTGACAGCCTACTGTCACGCACAGATTCACACACTAGTGGCAAATAAACATGAACAAAGTGGAATCAGTAAATGAATGCCAAATAGCCATTGCTATTCAATGCAGATCCCACCTTCATTCCGCTTTAATCAAAATGTTTTCTTTTCTCTGTGTGTGAATCTGGGCAGGTGATAGGCTACTTTGTTTTATAGAGGTGCTGGGACGGCGCTCCGGACAGCTCCAGCCCAAATCAAGCACTGCCCATGTCCTGATAATCGTAGGACATGCACATAAAGTTTTTGAAGTTAGAGGGAAACATTAATCATCCAGATCCCTATTCAAGTTTGTCCTCATGGAAGTTCACATTCAAAAACATTATCTGCGTGGGTTAAGTTAGTCAGGAAAAGCATAGGCCAAACAGCTTTTGGTCATACTCACTCACTCTCTCTCAGAGCAAAGTTCAAAGCACAGCACAACCAGCTGATTCAGTCATTACTCATTCCTACACAGACTGGCTGCTCCTCTCTCTCAGAAGGACTGCATGTTTGGGATCGACTACATTTCAGTCCGTCTGTGCAACGCACCAGATATTCACAACTCCTGGAAGGGTGTTTCTGAATGTGAAATTCAGACTATTATAGCAGTCTTCGGAACTGTGCAGCCAAACTGCAATGGCATCAATGTCAAACACATTGTCTCTCTATACAGTTGGAATGATTTCCGCTACCATCACACCCCTGTCTAATTATTAATGAGAGCCGAACTTGCTGTTTATTTGATGTCCACAGACCACAATCATTGAAGACTGTTTTGTGGCGACACCTTTTTGAAGTTACTGTTCATGCTCACAAAGAAGCATGAGTCCATTCATTACCAAGAACAAAAGTGGCCATTTTATTTCCACTGGCAGGGGCCCTCTCTCTGGAAACAGACTAAGCCTGTTAGAACTTGATTTAAAACATATTTCTAACTGTCCAAAAATGGGCCTGATGTCCTTTCTGATAGTAATCAGAAGCATATTGCAATGTTTGAGAATGTTACTTTTGAATCATTCTTAAATCTTGTTGAGTTCTCCTTTAACAGAGTGTGTGTATGTGAAATCATACCCTCCCCCCTTGTGTGTACCTCACTCTTCCCCAGTCAACCCCACGTCGCCCCTATGAACTGGTCTGGTGGAAAAGTGTAGCACTTAATGGAAGGATATAAAGAAACAAAAGCTGTACTACAGTCTTTAAGGAAACTAAAAAGGTCAGTCCAGACAAACATAGGCTACTCATTTAAGATGTTTAAAGGTCTGCAAGATTGGGCTGGCACAAGTTACAAAAAAACGACACGCAAAGGATAAAACATCAATACAACCTACACTACATGACCAAAGGTATGTGGACACCTGCTCGTCGACCATCTCATTCCAAAATCATGGGAATTAATATGGAGTTGGTCCCCCCTTTGCTGCTATAACAGCCTCCACTCTTCTGGGAAGGCATTGCTGCGGGGACTTGCTTCCATTCAGCCACAAGAGCATTAGTGAGGTCGGGCACTGATGTTGGGCGATTAGGCCTGGCTCGCAGTCGGCGGTCCAATTCATACCAAAGGTGTTCGATGGGGTTGAGGTCAGGGCTCTGTGCAGGCCAGTCAAGTTCTTCCACACCGATCTCGACAAACCATTTCTGTATGGACCTCGCTCACTACCGATGCATGGGGGCATTGTCATGCTGAAACAGGAAAGGGCCTCCCCCAAAGTTGGAAGCACATAAACGTCTAGAATGTCATTGTATGCTGTAGCGTTAAGATTTCCCTTCACTGGAACTATGAACCATGAAAAACAGCTTCAGACCATTATTCCTCCTCCACCAAACATTACAGTTGACACTATGCATTGGGGCAGGTAACGTTTTCCTGGCATCCGCCAAACCCAGATTAGTCCACCGGACTGCCAGATGGTGAAACGTGATTCATCACCCCAGAGAACGCGTTTCCACTGCTCCATAGTCCAATGGCGATGAGCTTTACACCACTCCAGCCGACACTTGGCATTGCACATGGTGATCTTAGGTTTGTGTGCGGCTGCTCGGCCATGGAAACGAACAGTTATTGTGCTGACATTGCTTCCAGGGGCAGTTTGGAACTCAGTAGTGAGTGTTGCAACCGAGGACAGACGATTTTTATGCACTTCAGCACTCTAGTGTATGGCCTAACACTTCATTGCTCCTAGATGTATCCACTTCACAATAACAGCACTTGCACTTACAGTTGACCGGGGCAGCTCTAGCAGGGCAGAAATTTGACGAACTGACCGGTTGGAAAGGTGGCATCTTATGACGGTGCCACATTGAAAGTCACTGAGCTCTTCAGTAAGGCCATTCTATTGCCAATGTTTGTCTATGGAGATTGCAACGCTGTTTGCTCGATTTTATACACCTGTCAGCAACGGGTGTGGCTGAAATAGACAAATCCACTCATGTGAAGGGGTGTCCACAAACTTTTGTATAAATAGTGTATAAGGCCTTACGTATATAATGTATAGGATATCTGTGTATTTTGCAATACATGCAGAATTTATGAAATGACAATGAGATTAATGCAAGCTTTTTGTATATTTTACCCCCTTTTTGTGGTATCCAATTGGTAGTTACAGTCTTGTCCCATCGCTACAACTCCCGTGTCCGTACGGCGAAGGTCGAGAGTCGAAGGTTGTGCGTCCTAGAGTCGTGTGTCCTCCAAAACACAACCCAACCCAACCTAGCCGCACTGCTTCTTGACACAGTGCCCGCTCAACCCGGAAGCCAGCCGCACCAATGTGCCGGAGGAAAAACCTGGCGACTGAGTCAGCGGACTGGCTCCCGGGTTGGGCGAGTCGCTAATGCGCGATGGGACAAGGACATCCCTGCCGGACAAACCCTCCCCTACCCTGGACGGCGCTGGGCCATTTGCCACCCCATGGGTCTCCCGGTCGTGGTCGGCTGCGACAGAGCCTGGAATCAAACCAGGATCTCTAGTGGCACAGCTAGCACTGCGATGCAGTGCCTTAGACCAGTGCGCCACTCGGGAGGCCCATTTCATTTGAATTTCATTAGAATTATGAGGGGGGGGGGGTATACAGAAGATAGCCCTATTTGGTAAAAAAACAAGTCCATATTATGGCAAGAACAGCTCAAATAAGAAAAGAGAAATGACAGTCCATCATTACTTTAAGACATGAAGGTCAGTCAATCTGGAAAATTTCAAAAACATTGAAAGTTTCTTGAGCCCAAATAAATGCTTCACAGAGTTCAAGTAACAGACACATCTCAACATCAACTGTTCAGAGGAGACTGTGTGAGTCAGGCCTTCATGGTCGAATTGATGCGAAGAAACCACTACTAAAGGACACCAATAAGAAGAAGATACCTGCTTGGGCCAAGAAACACGAGTGATGGACATTAGACCGTGGAAATTTGTCCTTTGGTCTGGAGTCCAAATTTGAGATTTTTGGTTCCAACCGCAGTGTCTTTGTGAGACGCGGTGTGTGTGAATGGATGATCTCTGCATGTGTATTTCTCACCGTAAAGCATGGAGGAGGAGGTGTTATGGTGTGGGGGTGCTTTGCTGGTGACACTGTCTGTGATTTATTTAGAATTCAAGGCACACTTAACCAGCATGGCTACCACAGCATTCTGCAGTAATATGCCATCTCATCTGGTTTGGGCTTAGTGGGACTATCATTTGTTTTTCAACAGGACAATGACCCAACACACCTCCAGGCGGTGTAAGGGCTATTTTACCAAGAAGGAAAGTGATGGAGTGCTGCATCAGATGACCTGGCATCCACAATCCACAATCCCCTGACCTCAACCCAATTGAGATGGTTTGGGATGAGTCGGACGGCAGAGTGAAGGAAAAGCAGCCAACAAGTGCTCAGCATATGTGGGAACTCCTTCAAGACTGTTGGAAAAGCATTCCAGGTGATGCTGGTTGAGAGAATGCTAAGATTGTGCAAAGCTGTCATCAAGGCAAAGGGTGGCTATTTGAAGAATATATTTTGATTTGTTTAACACTTTTTTGGTTACTACATGATTCCATATGTATTATTTCATAGTTTTGATGTCTTCACTATTATTCTACAATGTAAAAAATAGTGAAAATAAAGAAAAACCCTTGAATGAGTAGGTGTGTCCAAACTTTTGACTGGTACTGTATATATGGCTCTTGCTACCACTATTCCTGTGGTGTGGTATTCTAACCACTGACAGGTTGAATTGATTAAGCTTTGTTTCTTGACTGCTACATATGTAATGTAATCAAATCTATGTTAACTACATACTGCAAACTGCAACACAGGTTTTAGTTTTGCTGTTAATTATGTGAATATGATGATCAAAAACATTGTTGCTTTTACATAAAACAGATTACAAACAGGTACTGTAAATACAGAAAGAAACAGTGTAGGCTAGTAGCCTGAAAATAGAGACAGATTTTTAAAGTCTGCATTTACCCAGTGGTATTAGACATAATGAAACATATTGGCTCAACACTAATTGGTCAAAAAGGTATAAAATAGTGAGCTGCCATAAGTAAAACATTGTAACAAAGGGCGAATAGTAGAACCAATTAAAAACGTTCCATATAAGAAATGGCACCCATTCACACAAAATGAGTCATTGATGCAGGCTCAACAATAACACCTGGGGAACAAGAGTCCTAAGAGTTTGGTTAGCTTTCAAACCAGCAGTCAGCAGCAACATTGAAAAAGATCTAAATGTGGAATGTGTCAGTAGTCAATAGTCACATTGGGTACAAGTTGAGGTTAAACCTCTGTTTCAGCTGTATGGGATCAATCAAACCCAGTACTGATTGTCTCTCAGAGTAGGTGTGGGGGTTTGACAGTACTCAATAGTTACTCAAAAGTATAAAGTTTAGTTAGTATCTCTTTTTCAAGGTATGGGAATGGGTTGGAGATCAATTAGACCCAGTACTAGTTGTCTCTCAGAGTGGTTGGAGTTCGACAGTGCTGGGCCTGGACCATATCAGGAACAACGTCCACCGCCCAGAGCAGAAGACAAGGGTCACATGGAACCGGCGTTCCTCTTCGCAGCTCATTGAGAACCGGGCTACTGGGGCAACTATTAGGGCCCAGCAGTGGGGTGACCACCACGGAGGGGACTCCGATGCTCCTCTCAGGCCAGCCCAGGTCGGGGCTCCCCTCTGGGCCTCCAGCTGCAGCTGTCAGCTCTTGGATGAGTCCCCTGGATAAGGCCTTCTTCTCCCTGTGGTGCCTCAGCACCAGGATCAATACCACCAGGATGACGATGAGCAGCAAGCAGGCCAGGAAGGGCAGGATGAGCAGCAGGGGGTCGGAGGCCGGCCGGGGCAGGGACTCTACCCAGACTGGGGTGTTCCTGTGGGGGCCGTGGAGGTCGTGTTTCCCATGGGTGGTCTTGGGGACAGTGGGGATGATGGGGTGACCTCCGAGGGTCTGGTTTCCTTTGAACTGTTTCTGCAGGGTCTTTTTGTTGTGGGTCTTGTGGTTCGTGGTGTGAGGGTGGGTAGCAGAGTGTATTGTAGTCCCTGTGTCGCCTGTGGTTTGATTGTGCCCAGGTGACCTGGTCGTGAGGTTTATACTCTTGTCATATGGCACGATGGTGAACAGAAACTTTCCCACAACTGGCTGGACATTATCCGCCCACAGAAGGAACTTGTAAGAGTCATTGAGCATGGACACATGGACCTCTGTTGTGTTGTGGTCGGCAAAATTTCCCAATTGAGACAGTAAAGATCTTGATTGATTGGCAGTGTTGTTGCTGTGTCCCAGGGCCTCCTCCAAGGCCACCCTGCCCTGGACCACGTCCCGGAAGGTAAAGCTCTCCACAGAGTGATTGGATCCATCCGAGAGGTCAAAGGTCACCTTAGCCAACTTGCCATGTTTGGGAGGTGACAGGATGTGGAAGACGGGTTCGCTGCCGCTGAGCGTGGCAAGCTCCGTGGTTGAAGAGCTTGTAGAGAGGTCGATGGAACCCGTCGGTCATGCTGAAGTAGAACACCCCTAAGATGGCTCCCCGTCCTGGACGAAATGGACCCTGCCTTCGTTGATGTCCGCCTGGGAGAAGGCAGAGACTGTCTCGTTCAGGTGCTCTGCCAGAGCCAGGTAGCCATTGTTGGGTTTGCTGATCACCTAAATCAAATCACAACAAATGTACAATTTATTTCAAGTGCATTTCACAGACATGTCGCAACACACTTTACAGAAAAAAGGAGGGAGGTATACAATGTTCCCTCATTTTTTTCATCACTGAGCAAATTTCAGGTCTGCTGAGTGGAAACTTAAACATTGTGAAAATTCTGTGCAACTTCCGGCGCGCGTTTACTGTGAACACTGAGGCTGTACACGCTTTAAGTTACAGTTTTAACAGTGGCCAAGTAGGCTACTGTGGCTATTTGATTATAATGTAGGCCTATCAGAGTGGCCTAACATCACTTTGTTTTATGCATCCCATGACATTTTCACATGGAAATAGATTGAAATAGCTATTCTATGATACAGCCTATAGAAGCAGCCATGTGTGGTGTTCAATGTAGGCCTACATTCCATGGGACTTTAAAAAAACACTATGCAGGGCTTGACATTAACCTTTTTATCAATGTCCTACGGAGAAGTAGGTGACTGAAAATGTTGTTGTGTGATGCAAGAAACCACTTTACAAAATAAAATGCATTATTATTCCCATACCATTGTTATTACAGAGAATCGTACAAAAAATGTAGGCTATGCTACTCTCTGCCTATTGTCTTCTTAGCTTATTCAAGCCGGTCTCAAAAATACAACACTGCCCCTTTAAGACATAAAAAAGCTATTTACCTGACTCGCTTTTCAAAGATGGCTAGAAATGTACACGTTTTGTGCTCTTGTAGGAAGCAACCATTGCTATCCAGAAATTTGCTATAACCGGGCTAATAACTCCATAACTAACAAAGAATATCAACAAAGGTGCACATGCGGCTACACGTGGATCTGCGCTTTGATCTCAAAACAAGCGCATCTACACTCGACCGCTCAATGCAAAATAATCATCCTCTGATCCGCTCTGCCTAAAATAAAATCACAGCCTAAGTCTTGCATAGTTAGATTTGTTTTGGTATGTTGCATTTAACGGAGCTAATATTATGTTGATTCGATCACAAACATTGATAGTGTAAACTACCGGGGTGAATCTCTAGTAAAGTTCAATCTTGTGCGTCTACACGGGATGGTATTTCTTCTGCGCGCAGTCCTGGGGGAGCTGCGCGACCGCACACGCACAGCTTAGAGGGAACATTGGAGGGAAAACAGAATCACTGTAAAAATTACAATAATAATAAGTTAGGGATAAACAATGAGGGGTTGTGAGTCCTATAGAAATAATGCATGGGTCGGGTAAAGGACGACAGAAAGCATTTTACGGAAAAGAAAGAAGGGTAAATAAAAATGAGTATAGACCTTGTAGTGGATCTCCTCTGGATCCTCCACCTGGAGGTTCTCAGGGCTGAAGACCACCGTGTCCCCCTGCAGCAACCTCAGACTGGGGGCTTTGGTCCAGAGCAGGGGTGGCTGGTCATTGACGGGGGTCACTGTGAGGTCAAAGGACTCTGTCACTATCAGGCTGTGCTCTGAGGGTCGCTGGGGAGGTTGGCCTTTGCGGTTCAGCCACGCATCGAAGGTGAAGAAGTCCTGGATCGTCTCGGAGTCGTCGTGCTGGTATGTGGTGCCGAACTTATCCAGGATGAACTGAGAGAAGTTGGGTTTGGTGCTGGTCAGGTTGCGTACCCCCACGGTGACGACTCCGTGCTGGGGTAGAGAGGTGACTTGGTACCAGACCTCGTAAGAATGTCGCTGGGGTTCCAATAGCTTACCCAGCAGGTTAGAGGCATCCAGCTTCATCTTGTCTATCACAACACAACCACCCCTCAGTCACCACCGCACCTGGTGAGACAGAATAACACACATAAACAAAAAGCTATAATTGAACATCCATCAATATCAGAGTATCAATGCAAATCAGAATTTGTTTTTAACTGTGGAAAAATAAAGGTTACATAGACGGTTACATAAACTAATAAATAAACAATAGTTTAACATGGATTTGGACAATGAATAGTCATGCGATAGAATTCTGCATAGGAGGAATTCTGCTATTAAGAGCTAAATATGGCCTTTTCCCCTACCGGAATTTTCCATTATAACAAACTGAGACTGTCTGTCTCACCGCACAGAATACATAACTCACCAGTGTTAGCAGTGAGGATGGGGTTGCGCTCTGCAGGAGCATGTTCATAGGAGATATGGATGCTGAAGATGTGGGGTTGAAGAAGGACAGGGATATTGTAACTTCAGAATGCAAGGTGCTGTTACAAGTACACTATTCATGCATCTTGTAAATGTTACCTGTAGAAGCACTAGAGTGGCTATCATAGTCACTGTAATCAACGTGACTAAATAGGATGAAGAAAACATACCCATTCCAGGCATAAATACAGTGGTTTCTCTCTCTTAAAGGTCCAATGCAGCTGTTTTTATCTCAATATTAAATCATGTCTGGGTAACAATGAAGTATCTTACTGTGATTTTCTTTTTAATTAAAATTGTCAAAAAGAAACATAAATAGCTTCTTAGCAAAAAGCAATTTCTCAAGCAATAATGTTGCAAGGATTGTCTAGGAGTGGTCTGCGTGAGGGGCCTAATTGGAGGAACCTAATGGGAGGGATATGTAACCTGAAAACTAGATGTTATTGGCCAAGAGGTTTGAAACTCTCTTTGTCATTGGTCTATTAACTTATACCGCCTGATGTCGTCAGCCAAGCCAAAACTCCACCCATGCAAAATGAGCTGAAATTTCAGCCAGACTTTTCAAACAGCTCTTACACTTAAAGGGTATTATCATAATTTCCACAATTTCACAGTATTATTCCAACCTCATTGTGTGGAAATGTATAAAACACAGATAAATCACATTTAGACTGCACTGCCCTTTTAACATACAGGCATACCATGTTTTGTGTGAAGGAGGAGATCTCTGAGGTAGAGTTATCTGTCTGTTTTCTGACCAGTCTCCCCAGCTTTGGAGGACTGGTAACACTGTAAAGGATCGAGTGGTTCCCTCTTATATCACCGTTGTTGTTGGTAACCACCAGAAGGCCATTCTGAGAGACGATTTTCACTGAGCCTGCATAGAAAAAACTGGATAAAACCTATGGAGTGGCTCCGTGAACGGATTCTCTGGATGCCTCTTCCCGATAGACGTACCTTCTGCGCATGTGCGTCTCTGTCTGGTGAAAGGCATGTTGTACAAACGTCTTTGTCTGTTGTAACATTATTAGAATAACATTGCAGTATTACAAACCTAAGCAGAACACAGACAGGCAGTCTAAGTAGCGATTTAATTTTTACATTTACATTTACGTCATTTAGCAGACGCTCTTATCCAGAGCGACTTACAAATTGGTGCATTCACCCTATAGCCAGTGGGATAACCACTTTACAATATGTTTATATTTTAGTTTTTTTAAATTATTTTATTTTAAATTCAGTTTTTTTATTTTTTTCTCTTTTTTTTATTTATTTTTGGGGGCGGGGGGGCTGGGGGGTAGAAGGATTACTTTATCCTATTCCTTAAAGAGGTGGGGTTTCAAATGTCTCCGGAAGGTGGTGAGTGACTCCGCTGTCCTGGCGTCGTGAGGGGAGCTTGTTCCACCATTGGGGTGCCAGAGCAGCGAACAGTTTTGACTGGGCTGAGCGGGAACTATGCTTCCGCAGAGGAAGGGAGCCAGCAGGCCAGAGGTGGATGAACGCAATGCCCTCGTTTGGGTGTAGGGACTGATCAGAGCCTGAAGGTACAGAGGTGCCGATCCCTCACAGCTCCCATAGGCAAGCACCATGGTCTTGTAACAGATGCGAGCTTCAACTGGAAGCCAGTGGAGTGTGCGGAGGAGCGGGGTGACGTGAGAGAACTTGGGAAGGTTGAACACCAGACGGGCTGCGGCATTCTGGATGAGTTGTAGGGGTTTAATGGCACAGGCAGGGAGCCCAGCCAACAGCGAGTTGCAGTAATCCAGACGGGGAGATGACAAGTGCCTGGATTAGGACCTGTGCCGCTTCCTGTGTAAGGCAGGGTCGTACTCTCGAATGTTGTAGAGCATAAACCTGCAGGATCGGGTCACCGCCTTGATGTTAGCGGAGAACGACAGGGTGTTGTCCAGGGTCACGCCAAGGCTCTTCGCACTCTGGGAGGAGGACACAGCGGAGTTGTCAACCGTGATGGCGAGATCATGGAACGGGCAGTCCTTCCCGGGAGGAAGAGCAGCTCCGTCTTGCCAGGGGTTCAGCTTGAGGTGGTGATCCGTCATCCATACTGATATGTCTGCCAGACATGCAGAGATGCGATTCGCCACCTGGTTATCAGAAGGGGGAAAGGAGAAGATTAGTTGTGTATCGTCAGCGTAGCAATGATAGGAGAGGCCATGTGAGGATATGACAGAGCCAAGTGACTTGGTGTATAGGGAGAATAGGAGAGGGCCTGAACTGAGCCCTGGGGACACCAGTGGTGAGAGCACGTGGTGCGGAGACAGCTTCTCGCCACGCCACTTGGTAGGAGCGACCGGTCAGGTAGGACGCAATCCAGGAGTGAGCCGCGCCCGGGAGATGCCCAGCTCGGAGAGGGTGGAGAGGAGGATCTGATGGTTCACAGTATCAAAGGCAGCAGACAGGTCTAGAAGGACAAGAGCAGAGGAGAGAGAGTTAGCTTTAGCAGTGCGGGAGAGCCTCCGTGACACAGAGAAGAGCAGTCTCAGTTGAATGACCAGTCCTGAAACCTGACTGGTTTGGATCAAGAAGGTCATTCTGAGAGAGATAGCAAGAGAGTTGGCTAAAGACGGCACGCTCAATAGTTTTGGAAAGAAAAGAAAGAAGGGATACTGGTCTGTAGTTGTTGACATCAGTGGGATCGAGTGTTGGTTTTTTGAGAAGGGTGCAACTCTCGCTCTCTTGAAGACGGAAGGGACATAGCCAGCGGTCAAGGATGAGTTGATCAGCGAGGTGAGGTAGGGGAGAAGGTCACCGGAGATGGTCTGGAGAAGAGAGGAGGGGATGGGGTCAAGCGGGCAGGTTGTTGGGCGGCCTGCAGTCACAAGTCGTAGGATTTTATCTGGAGAGAGAGGGGAGAAAGAAGTCAAAGCATAGGGTAGGGCAGTGTGAGTAGGACCAGCAGTGTCATTAGACTTAACAAACGAGGATCGGATGTCGTCAACCTTCTTTTCAAAGTGGTTGCGAAGTCATCCACAGAGAGAGAGGAGGGGGGGGGGGATTCAGCAGGGAGGAGAATGTGGCAAAGAGCTTCCTAGGGTTAGAGGCAGATGCTTGGAATTTAGAGTGGTAGAAAGTGGCCTTAGCAGCAGAAACAGATGAAGAAAATGTAGAGAGGAGGGAGTGAAAAGATGCCAGGTCGGCAGGGAGTTTAGTTTTCTTCCATTTCCGCTCCGCTGCCCGGAGCTCTGTTCTGTGAGCTCGCAATGAGTCATCAAGCCACGGAGCTGGAGGGGAGGACCGAGCCGGCCGGGAGGATAGGGGACACAGAGAGTCAAAGGATGCAGAAAGGGAGGAGAGGAGGGTTGAGGAGGCAGAATCAGGAGATTGGAGGGAGAAGGATTGAGCAGAGGGAAGAGATGATAGGATGGAAGAGGAGAGAGTAGTGGGAGAGAGAGAGCGAGCGCTTAATGTTTTTTTTTCTTCAGGTGCAGCTATCTAGGCAGCAGTGGAGGCTGGTGGGAGGAGCTATAAGAGGACGGGCAGTCTAAGTAGCGATTTAATGTTATTTTTTTCAGGTGCAGCTATCTAGGCAGCAGTGGAGGCTGATGGGAGGAGCTATAAGAGGACGTTGGAATGGCTGGAATGGCATACATGGAATGGAGTCAAACATGTGGTTTACGTATGTTTTATACCGTTCCAATCATTCCATTCCAGTCATTTCAATGAGCCCACACTCCTAAAGCTCCTCCCACCAGCCTCCTCTGCTAGGCAGGATATCTTGGAAGATTACATTATTGAAAACATAAGCAGAAGGCAGACAAACTGAGAATATCATGTGATAAGCTTTGTTGTTGAAGTGTGCATAGATTAAAGGAAACATCACGTACTGTATCACTATTAGCATGGTTTCAAGGGCAATTGGACTGCTTTACTGTATAATGTAAGACTATGCCACCTTCTTTATCGTATAACCTTGATAAACCAGGACTCTGACCAGTATCCGTAATTACTGAAACATTAAGTATGATTATGATTAAGTTACTTAGTAGCCTACCACATTACCAGCTGGTACAGGCTGGCAGTTGGCACCATGATAATCTGATTCAGTACAGGCTGAGAATGACTCTATAATGCAGCAAAAAGACTAAGGCTTTACTAACCTGGTCCCAGGTCTGTACGTGCTGTCTTGCCAACTCCTATGGTCACTGTCACGCGAGTTGACAAGACAGCACAAACAGATCTGGGACCAGGTTAGTAAAGCCTTGGTCTTTACTAGAGAATGAGGCTATAGTTCTATTTCCTATTATGTTACCTGGGAACACCTTAAGTGTCTGGTTCAAGGTCTATATATCCATTTCCTGTTGTGTTACCTGGGAACACTGTGAGGGCGTGGTTCCTCTCCAGGCTGAGGACCAGGGAGCGGACTGTTGTACTGAAGATCTGACGGGGGGAAATGTTCAGCCCATCATTGATCTGGAAGAGGAATCCTCCTGATAGGGCACCTGCATTAAAAAACAATTTTTATTAATTTATGGTGAAACAATTCCAAACCTTTGTTAGGTGCAGAGGTGCAGCGACCCCTTGCCTTGAGACAGGACCGAAGACTCTACAGCCATGTCTCAGGGCAAAGCTAAACCCTGATTGATATTTATCTACTGTAGCATTCTCACCACTGTGCACAAACACCAGCTGTCCCGGAGGATGTGTGTCTGGGTGAAGTTCAGGATGTGCCTGGAGGGGAAGCTCTTCAGTGCCAGGTGTCCGTTGCTAGGTGGGGTTACGATGAAGTCTAGGTCCTCAGGAGGAGAGTCACTGTCCTCAACACTCAGGTCATCTATGCAGAGCTCTGTGACTGATTTCACCCACACCTGCATGGGGGAAAGGTACAGTAGAGGACAGAGGGTTAAAGCATTACACAAATCCTGACAAAACATAGCATAACATAACACACACCTTGAAGTAATGGTGCCACAATTATATCTGTGGAGTAGAGTGCTATGATGCCCTTGAATGATCTGTAGGTGGAAATAAATGTGGCTCATATGCACCTCCTGGTGGACAGATTGGGCACGTCAATAACACAGATTGAACTGTTGAACTGTGGCTCAGAAATGTGAACAAAAATAACTTTTATTTGAATGATGTAACAATCTTCATCAATAGCAGAAGAAATCTCACCAGGTCTAGGATTATCTCTTTAACCAGATCATTATACTCCATAGGTAATTAATGTTCTTATTATCATACTCAGCTACTCTAAAGAGGGGTTGGGTAGCTGAGAGAATGTGAGGAATTACAAGTATTTGATCAATTAGGGCAAATTTTAAACTCCATGACAGAATTGAAGAGTAAAGGATGTTGCCAAACACCCAGTGTCACAGTTTCCTCAACCCACCTAAAAATAGAATCCAATGACACATTTTCCTTATAAATCCCATCCACAAAACCATGAGGCTAAAGCAACTTTTAGGTAACCTCATATACATTCATATACGTACTCTGTTTTGGGCCAGTTTCTCAAGTTCCTTCCATGCGTATTTCAGTTCTTCCATCTATGTTATTAGACATATCTGTTAATACATTATTATTGTGTTTTAAACACTCAAACAGTCACCCTTAATATCCTGTTGGCTGTTATGACTGGGGCCACATCGTTGACAGGCGTCACATGGACAAACCCCATGCAGGGCTAGCTGTGCTTCCGGATGTCGGTGTCGTTGGCCACGATGGTGAAGTTATCTGCCAATGTATCACTTCCATCATGGACATAATAAATATGTCCTGAATCCACCTGAAACCACAGAAATGACCCAGAAGTTAGGAAATCTATCAATCCAGTAGAGACACTACGCTCAAAACCCTACTGGTAGAATAGGTTCTACATCAATCATTTCCTCCTGAAGAAGATAAGAACTTACAGTAGATGACCTTCAACCTTTTACTAACCTGTTTGCGTGTGAAGAAAGAAATGGCGAGTCCAGGAATGTGTGCATGTTCAATATGACCGTGGCTTGGTGGCTCAGATACATGGTAGAAGAAGTTCAAATCAATTCAAATAAAATGTTATTTGTCTCATGCGCTGAATACAACAGGTGTAGACCTTACTGTGAAATGCTTACTTACAAGCCCTTAACCAACAATGCAGTTCAAGAAATAGAGTTAAGAAAATATTTACTAAATAAACTAAAGTAAAAAATAAAATAAAACGTAACACAATAAAATAACAATAACGAGGCTATGTACAGGGGGTACCGGTACCAAGTCAATGTGTGGTTAGTCAAGGTAATTTGTACATATAGGTAGGGGTAAAGTTGAGCTGAGAGAAGTGTCTGTTGTTGACCTGTATGACCTCCTTGGTCAGGGTCGCTGATGACCCTTCCTCCAGGGTCATGTTAAAGACATGGAGCGGTATATGGATTGGGATGATATCCACCGAGACCCTGATGTCATGGACCTCTGTGATGCCTTTGGAAGCATCCAGGAGGAAAGAGTCATGGGTCTGGTCCAAATCCACCTGAATTGAATTACATTACATTTAAATTAAATCGATTTGAATTTTATTTAAGTTTGGATTGCAAATAAAACATTGTATGACAAGATGTGCATTTGAATAACAGAATATAACGTGTTACATGAAAACATCAATGAAAACACTTTTCAGAGTGGTCCTCATTGGTCATATAATCCATTACCTGGAGGTACTGGATGTGGCCAGAGAAACTGTGGATGGGCTCCTCTCTGGTCCCCTGGTAGTGGAATGGAGCCGTCTTCACCGTGAACACTATCTCAGAGGGGAGGCTGTCCTTATGGGTTACGTGAAAAAGGAGGTGAGATGAAAGACATGAGATTACTTTGCTATTTGGTGGTATTTGGGAGGTTTGGTGTTTTAAAATAGCAAAAAGTAGTATCTTTCAATTATTCGTTTTGACATCTCACTAGTGGGATTCACTAGAATATCTAAGTAGCTCTAAGAACCAATCATACATGTCTGTTGGAGAGGCGAAGTAGGAGATTGATTCTGTTACTTGTTTACTTGTTATTCGTGTCAGATATTTCCATTTTGGGATAATTGTTCACTGAATTGCTAGTACTAGTTGCTCACGCTGTTACAGTGACTACAATGTGGCTACAAACATCTCACGCTCGCTGTAATGTGAATAAGTTATCACGTGATGCTGCCTTCGAATCCTAAATGGCAGTAACATTTACATTTATATTTATATTTTAGTCATTTAGCAGACGCTCTTATCCAGAGCGACTTACAGTTAGTGAATGCATACATGTTTTTTTGTGTTTTTTTCATACTGGCCCCCTGTGGGAAACGAACCCACATCCCTGCCGGCCAAACCCTCCCCTACCTTGGACGACGCTGGACCAATTGTGCGCCGCCCATGGGTCTCCCGGTCGCGGCTGGTTGCGACAGAGCCTGGAAAAGTGCTACCTACTAAGGTAGGTGACTTTAGAGGCAAGTAGGCAGCAGCCTTTGGATTGGTTAAATAATAACAGTATGGTACACCAACATTAGTTTCCGTTCATGCAAAGTGTCAAAACGATTGCCCAGCACTGGGCGTGCTGCTCAGACCACTGCGCTACGGCAGTTCACAATGCTCTAGCAAGCCCTGAGAATCCTTGATGATACTTGATGGTATGGTTTGCAGAGCCTTCCCCAAATCATAGCCCCCTAAGTACGGTACTGCATTGTATAGCCTACAAACACCACTTCCACCTCCCCCTTGGCGGCGATTATACATTTTAAATATTTATTCAAGTCCTCCTGCTGCAGGATTATTTTTCTCCTGCGACGAAATGGTCACATTAAGATCCGACATCTATTGTGAACATACAATGCTGGAAAAAGGTGTGATCCAGGAGAGCACTAGTCCCTGGTGAGAAAGAAAGATGGTAGAAAGAAAGATGCATTTCGCTTCCCCATTATTAAAGACACATTGGCGTCTCTAACCGCAGCTACTTGGTTCTCTACCCTTGACCTAGCAAGTGGGCACAGGCTGGTGGAGGTAGACCTCCATGACAGAGAAAAGACTGCCTTCACTACGCCCCTAGCTTTGTATGAGTTCCAGAGGATGCCGTTTGAGTTATGCAACGGGCCCGCGACCTTCCAACGACATTGCCTGAGTGGATAAATTGCAGTCTCTACTGGTTTACCTTAACGATATAATTGTGTACTCCCTAGATATTGACTCTCACTTGCAGCATTGCGAGGAGGTGTTTGAAAGACTCTGGAAACATGGCCTGAAGCTCTGTACTGAAAAACTGCTCCAAACCCAAGTGACCTAAGGCCCCCTTGAAGCCCATTTCAGTGTTGTTTACCCTAGAAATAGTGGCCCTAGACTTTTTGAGCCTAAGTAGACCTACCGACAAATACCAGAACATTCTAGTAATGACTGACACGTTCACGCACTATGCATGGGAAGTCCCTACGAGAGACCAAACTGCCAGAACCACAGCCAGATTGCTATGGTCCCATGTTATCCAGACCTTTGGTTGCCCCATGCGTTTTCACTCCGACCTGGGTCCCAATTTTGATTCCAAGTTCATGTCTGAACTATGTAACCTTTATGATGTCACCAAAAGAAGGACCACCCCGTATCACCCTGAAGGAAACGGGATGTGTGAACGCCTGAACCAGACCTTGTTGAGCATGCGCCGCACCCTGGAGAAGGAGAAACAGGGTCTCTGGCAGGACCACCTCCCTGCGTTGGTCCATGTTGGTCCAGACTCCACAGTATACAGTTCCACTGGCTATGCCCCCTCGTACCTCATGTTTGGTCGGCATGTAAGACTGCCTGTGACGTTCCCCCACTCAACTCTCTGTGTCAGGTATGACACAGAGAGTTGAGTGGGGGAACGTCACAAACAGTTGATTTTTGCTTACTCCCTTGCTAAGAGGAGGATGGACAATTTGACCGTAAGGCCCAGGACTCACCCTTTGCTCCAGGGGGAAGGCTCTGGAGGAAGAACAGATGTACACAGACACAAGGGAAGCTGGGGGGTTTGTGGGATCCAGAGCCATATGTTGTAGTGGGCCAGGATGGGGAAGGAGGACAACTGTACCGTGTCAGGTCCGAGAAGACAGGGAAAGAAAGGACTTTGAAGAAAAACTCTTAAACCCTGTCTTATTCCTGCTACAGGTACACCCGCAGATCCCCAGAATCACTAGTAGAGGCTGAGACTGGACCAAACCACCTGTGTGGGGATTCTGGATAGAGCCCCAGGTTGAGCCAGCTGAGCAGGTCAGAGATTCTGTTGTGCCCCTTAGGCGATCTGAGCGTATCACTTTCGGACAGTTACCTGCCTGCTACCAGAGCTGAGTACTATACTGTTGTAATAGCTGTTGCCAGGGACTACCAACTTTAAGTGTGGGGTGATGTCATATATGGCAAAAGGAGGTTATTGTGATTTGTATCCAATGTGTCAATCTTAGGCTGTTAACCCGCCCCTTTTTTGTGAGTCCATCTCATGTTAGGTTGCCCCTGATTACCTGAATGGGCGCACCTGCGCGGGTCCCCTTGTTCGCCTTAAGTAGCCCCGCCCACTTGACCCTGTTCCAATCGAACGCGACTGTGTTTGTGTTTCCGTTTCACAACTTCCATCAATGCTAGCGAATTACCTTAGAGTGGTGGCTAGCTAATAATAAAAAAATGAACATCATTAACACAAATGGCTCTTCGGAGGTCAGATGGTATGCCCGTACCCCATCCGTCCATGATTAATAATTGGGTGGATGACATGATAAAATGGCCTGAAATTACGCATGGGGACATTTTTTATTACATTACTTCGTGCTCTCCTTGGGAGTGGATGGTTCCACTATGAAACATTACAAGAGTACAGAGGCCTATCAGTACCTCCACAGTGGTAAGGTGGGCCGAGTTCTTCTTCACCAGGAGGAAGGAAAATGATTGGTATTTTTGAAGGCCGATGTTCAGCCCAGACAATCAAGCAGCTCTTACCACTCTGCTTGGGTACATGTCTCCAACAACGGATCAGAAGAGACGGCTGGATGCGCTTGCATCGCTGGCCTTAGAAAGTCATGCAGCCTCAATTATATGGAAGGTAGGCTAATAAGCAAAGTCACTTGCATTTCTATGTCTAACATTACTTAACATAAGCGATTACAGCATACAAGCAGCCTACATGTGTTGTGCTGACAGTTACTATAATCCATAGGCTAAAGTTATGTTAGAGTTCTCAGGTGATATCTATGATCAATCTCCGCATTACTTGGTCTTGTAATTGATGTTTATAGTGTATTTTCTCCGTTCCTTTTATAGATGAAAGTGCGCATTACTGCCTTATCTAGACACAGAATGAAAAAATAGTCAGGCTTAACATAGCAGTTAGACCAAACGTTTTGTTGGATGAAAGCTGAATTGAGAATGTCATGATTTATTGGTTATGTTAACATGTATTTGTGAATCAACAGAACTGCTGTTTTAATGTGGGGAATCTGTAAGTATCCTGTCAAATCTCATGTTGGTGAAGCAAGGTAGGTTTATGGAGTCCAGGTGAGTAGGGTATAAAATGTATTTAAACATGTCAGCATCACATGTATTTCTTTAGTGTTACTGTTTTTCTGGATGAATAAGATTTGTAAAATATCCTTGTGGTAAGTATAAGTGGTCTCATCTCATTGGGAACAATAGCAAGGTAAGTTTATGATGAAACTTGCATGTGTTTTGATTAAGTTGATCACATAGTCCTCAGTCACACAAATGTTAATAATGGGATTTTCTCTGAATGTCTTTTTTTGTAACAAACATTCTATCACAGGTGCAGAATGCAGTGTCCAGTGGGCTCACTGGCATAGCCTGCACAGATGAGCAGCGACAATGGAATGCAGGGACTCAGAGGAACCTTGAGCCAAAGCGGTTAAACAGCATTGACTTCACACACCATAAGGCCAGTGACAAATATGCAGAAAAGAGTCCAGAATGTCCACCCCTGCCTCCCACTCCTGCATTCCACTCACAGGAGGAATTGAATAGGAGCCTGAGACACCTGAATCTGCCTGTGGGGAGTATGCTCTGTGTGTTAATGCTGAACCGACAATAATATCACAGCCAGTAGCATCCCAGATAAAATTGGACTGAAAGGAATATTTATTTGTGGCAGTACCATGTTAATGTATTTGAACTGATGTGTGTCTCTTCTGTTCAATGCTTTCTAACTCCATATAACTTAATATACAGTTGAAGTCAGAAGTTTACATACACCTTAGCCAAATACATTTAAACTCAGTTTTTCACAATTCCTGACATTTAATCCTAGTAAATATTTCCTGTCTTAGGTCAGTTAGGATCACCACTTTATTTTAAGAATGTCAAATGTCAGAATAATAGTAGAGAGAATGATTTATTTCAGCTTTTATTTCTTTCATCACATTCCCAGTGGGTCAGAAGTTTACATACACTCAATTAGTATTTGGTAGCATTGCCTTTAAATTGTTTAACTTGGGTCAAACGTTTTGGGTAGCCTTCCACAAGCTTCCCACAATAAGTTGGGTGAATTTTGGCCCATTCCTCCTGACAGAGCTGGTGTAACTGAGTTAGGTTTGTAGGCCTCCATGCTCACACATGCTTTTTCAGTTCTGCCCACAAATGTTCTATAGGATTGAGGTCAGGGCTTTGTGATGGCCACTCCAATACCTTGACTTTGTTGTCCTTAAGCCATTTTGCCACAACTTTGGAAGTATGCTTGGGGTCATTGTCCATTTGGAAGACCCATTTGCGACCAAGCTTTAACTTCCTGACTGATGTCTTGAGATGTTGCTTCAATATATCCACATAATTTTCATTCCTCATGATGCCATCTATTTTGTGAAGTGCACCAGTCCCTCCTGCAGCAAAGCACCCCCACAGCATGATGCTGCCACCCCCGTGCTTCACGGTTGGGATGGTGTTCTTCGGCTTGCAAGCCCCCCCTTTTTCCTCCAAACATAACGATGGTCATTATGGCCAAAAAGTTATATTTTTGTTTAATCATACCAGAGGAAATTTCTCCAAAAAGTCCCCATGTGCAGGTGCAAACCGTAGTCTGTCTTTTTTATGGCGGTTTTGGAGCAGTGGCTTCTTCCTTGCTGACCGGCCTTTCAGGTAATGTTGATATAGGACTCGTTTTACTGTGGATATAGATACTTTTGTACCTGTTTCCTCCAGCATCTTCACAAGGTCCTTTGCTGTTGTTCTGGGATTGATTTGCACTTTTCGCACCAAAGTACGTTCATCTCTAGGAGACAGAACGCGTCTCCTTCCTGAGCGGTATGACGGCTGCATGGTCCCATGGTGTTTATACTTGCGTACTATTGTTTGTACAGATGAACATGGTACCTTCAGGCGTTTGGAAATTGCTCCCAAGGATGAACCAGACTTGTGGAGGTCTACAATTTTTTGGCTGATTTCTTTTGATTATCCCATGATGTCAAGCAAAAAGGCACTGAGTTTGAAGGTAGGCCTTGAAATACATCCACAGGTACACCTCTAATTGACTCAAATTAGCCTATCAGAAGCTTCTAAAGCCATGACCACATTTTCTGGAATTTTCCAAGCTGTTTAAAGGCACAGTCAACTTAGTGTATGTAAACTTCTGACCCACTGGAATTGTGATACAGTGAATTATAAGTTAAATAATCTGTCTGTAAACAATTGTTGGAAAAAGTACTTGTGTCATGCACAAAGTAGATGTCCTAACCGACTTGTCAAAAATATAGTTTGTTAACAAGACATTTGTGGAGTGGTTGAAAAACAAGTTTTAATGATTCCAACCTAAGTGTATGTAAACTTCCGACTTCAACTGTAGATTCTCTTGTCACACCCTGATCTGTTTCACCTGTCTTTGTGATTGTCTCCACCCCCCTCCAGGTTTCGCCCATCTTCCCCATTATCCCCATTGTATTTATACCTGTGTTCTCTGTTTGTCTGTTGCCAGTTCGTTTAGTTTCGTCAAGCCTACCAGCGGTTTCCCCTTGCTCAAGTTCCTGTTTTCCAGGTTTTGACAATTCTGCCTGCCCTGAGCCTGCCTGCCATTCTGTACCTTGTCACACCACCCTGGATTATTGACCTCTGCCTGCCCTGACCCTGAAACTGCCTGCCGTTCTATACCTTTTGGTCTCTGATCTGGATTACTGACCTCTGCCTGCCCTTGACCTGTCATTTGCCTGCCCCCTGTTTTTGTAATAAACATGTGTTACTTTGACACTGTCTGCATCTGGGTCTTCTCCTGTAATGTGATATCTCTACTCTTTCCCAGCCACATGGAGAGCATGTCAATTACAACTGCCATAAGTGCGTGTCCTTCTACAATTAATTTGTGAAACTTAACCCAACCCAGTCGACTGCTTTGGAACAGATCACAAAGGAGCGGAGTGCCTCACACTTGTGGAATGACTCAAGGAAGCTTCGAGTTACTGCAAGCTCAGCCAAGAAGGTCCCTGTCAGGAATCCACCAACCCTGGTAAGTTTCTCCAGGAACATCTGTATCCCAGGTTCCGAGGGAATGCAGCCACACGCTACGGGAAAGATAATGAGCTGATGACCTCCCAGTGGCTGGACGACTGTGCATACTCTGTGGACCACAGAGGCACTGTTGTCAGTGTTGAAGAGCCATGGCTATCAGCAAGCCGTGACGGAGTGCGGAACTCCAAGGAGCTGTTGGAGATCAATTGTCCTGTCATGGGGAAGGGCTGTGATTCTCTGGATGATGTCTTCAATGGGAAAGCCTGTGATGTGAAGGTGGTGGAGGGCACATCCCAACTGCAACCACACGGGCCACGTGGCTACTACATGCAGGTGCAAATTGGTATGTTTTACACAGGACTGAGAGAAAGTAAGGTGCTCATCTGGACTCCGTCCCAGCAAGTCGTCATCCCTGTTCCCTGTGATGCACAGTTCTGTATAGAGGCTGTCCTGAGGTTGAAGGCCTTCTACTTTACACACATGCTGCCATTTATTGTTGAGGAGCATCAGGCAGGCAGATTGTCACTGAGTGATAAATATATGCAGCTCTGTAGAAGTATGTAGTCAGATGTCTCTCCTGTTTGCAGTTGCTATTAACAAATTGTTTATCAATTAAAAAGCCTGACTTAATGCATCAACAGTCACAGTATTGTGGAAATTGTTTTTATGGCTTTGTTTTTTTATTAAATGAATGACTATGTAAAACAAATAATTAAGTTGAGTTGTTATAGAATGAATTGAAATGTGTTTAATGTAACTTTTGACAACTTTAATTCATATTGGGAAATCAAACCTGTGAATGGCATTTGACTGGTCATTTCATTCAACATCTTCATGAATGATATCACCACGCAGGTTACACAGGGCAGCACAGATTCAACGTATTTTGTCTATTTTAGATGAGAGGTCGATTGGCACTGTTTGTGAGATGATTCTAAACCGTTTGAGCCTTTGAATTACGTGTTCCACATGAACCCTCACATTAGCTATCCGTCTTATAGATGTGGTGTCCTCCTCTGACAGCTGTGCGCCTCTTTTTGTGTAGTCTGGAATTGTTAATTTGATCTTCCTCTCGTGTAGCAGACCATGGATTGTGAAGCCCCGGTCAGCCATTACCTCATCACCTGGACAGAGGTACTCCAGGAACCCAGATTCCGATGTTATATATCTACCTCCATATGCTGAGGAGATGAACATCACTAGACCACAAGGTGCAATGGCCACCAGGTACTTGATAGTGTTCTGGACGTAGTAATGGCTGAATGACTACCCCCTTGAATCCAGATTCTTGCACTTCTGTAAAGAAGTTTCTGAGCAGTCAATAATGCAGGTTGTTCCTGGGTAGTGGTCCTTAAAACATTGTGGCTTTGTAGCACGGATGGTCTCCCTTGGCAGCCATGGAATGTACTCCCTCAGATTCTCTTCCATCATGTCAATCCAATAACTAATCACTCAACTGACAATACTCTGGGAAACACCAAACATTTCTGCTAGGTACTGCTGCAGCAAATTGTGCTACAGCTTCATCAGTGTCATCAGGAGTTGGTCTGTCAGGTCTAACTGAAAGCTGCCTTTGTAGAAGTTCCGCCAGGGTGTCAGCTTCCTGCTTCCCCTGTTTGTCTCCTGGCCTCTAGAGGTCAGCTGTGTTCCCCTTTGCCTTAGTTCTTCCTCATGTGTCCTAATTAGCTTATCCAGGTCACCTGTGCCTTGTTTCCCCTTGTGTATTTTAGCTGTGTGTTTTCCCCTTGTTTCTCACTTGGTTATTGCGTCCTGACTGCTGTGTCTCCTGCTTTGTCTCACCGTGTCTGTCCTGTGTTTTTGAAGTTATCTTTAGTTTGTTTTCTCCCTCGTGGAGGTTGTTTTTGTTTTGCCTCCTGTGTTGGAACATTAAATCTACTTGCCTGGAGTATTGCCTTGGGTGTTTCATTTGGGTCCTACAACATCTCCTCTGTGGCTAGGGGTAGTACCCCCAGCTCTACACTTCTGAGACCGGAGTTCCTAACCGGACTGTGACAGAATAACCAGTCCAATCATGGACCCAGAAACACTCAGTTCCCAGGATCCTGTTGGCGGTGATCATTCGACATGAGGCTTCTTTCCAGCGCCATGAAGCCGTTCTCAGCCGACAAGAGAGCTGATGGCTAGACATTCTCAACTCCTGGCCGAAATGATGAGTTCCCTTCACCAGCTCTTTGAACGCCTCCTTGGTCCTCCCCCTTCCCCCGGTCACCTCCCAGTGACGACAGGCCTTCTCGGTTGGCGGAGCCCGACTACCACCTCCCAAGCCCTTTTCTGGGGATCAGCTCTTACCAAGGTTTCCTCACCCAATGCTCCCTCACCTTCGAGGTCCAACCCTCAAGTTTTCCCACAGACCGTTCCAAGATTGCCTACCTCATTACCCTTCTTTTCAGACAAGGCGCTCGCCTGGGCCTCTGCGGTGTGGCAGTCCCAGGAGGCCTGTTGTGACTCCCACGCTGCTTTTTGTAGAAGAGTTCAGCTGGTGTTCGATCATCCTGTCAGTGGCGGGAGGCAAGCGCCTACTGTCTCTCCGTCAGGGCCCCGAAGCACGGCAGATTTTGCCATTGAGTTCTCGAACCATAGCAGCAAGGAGCGGATGGAATGATGAAGCGCTGAGGGTCTGCTCAGGGAGGGTTATCTGAGCCCCTTCAAGATGGGTCAGCTACCCGTGAACCAGCTGAAGATCTCGAGTCCCTCTAGCCTTGGTCCGGCTGGACAATCGTCTAGAGAGCGGAGAACGGCTGCGCCGTCAGGTGTCTCAGTCCCCAAGTTCCTCTGAGCAGCTCTGTTTCTCCTGTTTTGGACTCCGTCATTCAGCGCTGCCCCGGCTCTGAACTGCCTCAGATTCCGGAGAACATGCAGTTAGGCCCGGCCAGGCTTTCTTCCACGAAAAGGGAACGTCGCATGAGGGAGCCGTCGGTGCCTCTACTGCGGGGTTGCCGGCCACTTCCGCTCCACTTGCCCCGAGCTTTGGGAAACGCCTGTCCCCGCCCAGCTACAGGAGGGTTGTGATGGGGAAAATTAGAGCTCCTCCTCTAACAACGGTCTCAGCTATTCCAGCCACTCTGTCCTGGGAGGGCCACCAGCATCGGGTCAGGCTGTGATCGATTCGGTGCCGGAGGTGATTTTATGGATGTAACCTTGGCTAGGAACTTCAAGATCCCTACCCAACTACTTCCCTCAACCCCAGGCAGTTACAGCCTTAGATGGCAGACCTCTGGAACCAGGAAAAGATTACTGAGGCGACTCAGTCCCCTGCGACTTACCATCTCTCTCAACACCAGCAGGAGGGAGACCTTCTATCTCATTGACTCTCCCAGTATCCTATTATCCTGGGTCACCCTTGGCTATGCAGACATAATCCCCAGATCGACAGCCTACTGGCACCATTCTTAGCTGGGGTCCCCCGCCAACTCACCTGCATGCTTCAGAGTTCCTCAGCCCCCTAGCACCCAGTTTCGGAGAGTCTGTTGACGTCTCCCGAGTCCCCAGTGTTTACCATCGGTTCAAGGCAGTGTTCAGCAAGGCCCGGGCTACTGCTTACCGCCTCCATCGCACTTATGACTGTGCCATTGATCTACTCCCCTGGGTGCTGCCCTCCTAGAGGTCGGATCTTTTCCTTGTCCTCCCGAGCACGCAGCTATGGACACCTACATTAAGAGTCCTTGGCAGCCGGCCTCATCTATGCCTCTACTTCCCCGGCTGGGCGGGGCTTCTTTTTGTTGAAAAGAAAGACGGGGGTCTGAGGCCTTGTATTGATTACCCGGGGACTCAACAAGATCACGGTTCGAATCGAACCTCTTCCTCTCATAGCCACTGCTTTTGAGCTGCTTCAAGGGGCTTCCATTTTTACTAAGCTGGATCTCCGCAATGCTTACCATCTCGTGCGGATCCGGCCAGGAGACGAATGGAAGACGGCGTTCAACACGCCCACGGGACACTATGAATATCGGGTGATACCCGTTCGGTCACCATGCCCCGCAGCAAGCCCTGATTAATGATGTTCTCGGGTTGCTTAATCTGTTTGGTCTTCGTGTACCTGGACGATATCCTCATCTTTCGAGGTCACTGAAGGAACATGAGGGCATGTAGGCCGGGTTCTCCAGAGGCTCCTTGACAATCACCTCTCGTTGGACCAGCGTGAATTTCATGTTTCTCAGACTCAGTTTCTCGGGTTTATTGTCACTCCGGGCACCTAGAGATGGATCCCAAGAAGGTCAAAACGGCGGTCCACGATCGACACCTGCCACGGTCAGGAGGTTCAACGGTTCATTGGCTTTTCACTTCTATCGGAAGTTCATCAAGAATTTCAGCTCGGTGGTAGCCCCCTTGCGCGGCTTACCAAGGGAGGAGGGACCAAGAGTCACTGGGGTCCGGGAAGCAGCAGGGGCCTTCGAGGATCTCAAGCGCCGCTTCACTTCTGCTCCGATTCTGGTGACCCCTGACCCAGAGACCTTTCGTGGTGGAGGTGGCGCCTGGGGTGAGGAGTGGAGCCGTCCTGTCAGAGGGGTGCGGATGGGAGATTACACCCTTGTGCCTTCGTGTCTCGCCGCCTGTCTGAGGCCGAGCGCAACTACCACGTGGGGGGATCTAGAGTTGCTTGCGGTAAAACTGGCCTTGGAAGAGTGGCGCCATTGGCTTGAGGGGCTCAGCACCCTTTCCAGGTTCTACAGACCACAAGAACCTGGAATATCTCAACAGGCTAGCGGATGAACCCCCTCAGCAAGCTACGATGGTCCCTTTTCTTTAATCGATTCCAGTTCCTCCTGACTTACCGACCTGGCACCAGAACGTCAAGCCGGATGCTCTGTCTAGTCTATTCTCCCGAGGTACAAGAGAAGCCCTTGGCATCGGGATTATTCCGAGGTCTAGGATGCTGCACCTCTTGTGGGAACTAGAGGGGTATTGAGCTCTTTGCCCATGAGCCCGATCCAGGCGGTGGTCCTGCCGGTCGCCTGCGTTCCTCTCTCGGTTCGGGCCCGCGTCTTGCAGTGGGGTCATGAGTCGCCCTTGACATGCCATCCTGGCAGTGCTCGGTTACACTGGAGTTCCTCCCGACGGCGGTTTTGGTGGCCGTCCATCAAGAAGGGCGATGCAGGTCTATGTTGAGGCCTGCCCTGTGTGCAACCAGGAAAGTCGACACGCCAGCGACCCCAGGGACTGCTCCATCCCTTACTGTTTCTCCAAGGCCATGGTCACACCTTTCTCTGGACTTTTGTTACGGGACTTCCTCTATCCCGAGGCAACATTTCGTCATCCTTGTGGTGGTGAGCCGTTTCTCTAAGCTGTTTATTCCCTGCCCAAGCTGCCTCGGCTAAGGAGACTGCTGAGCTCCTCATGAACCATGTCTTCCGGATATTTGGCATTCCCCTGGGTGTGGTCTCTGACCGAGGTCCCAATTCTCGTCCCGGTTTTGGGGGGCTTTTGCAGACTTTGGGGCCAGCTACAGCCAGCCTATCGTCAGGATTCCGTCCAGAGTCTAATGGCCAAACGGGCGGATTAATCAGGATCTGGAGACCACCCTGCGGTGTATGGCGGCCAGTAATCCCACGTCTTGGGCCACCTATATCATTTGGGCTGAATATGCCTACAACACCCTCCAGTCCCTTCAGCCACCGGATTGTCCCCCTTCGAATGCCAGTTCGGGTTACAACCCTCCATTATTTCCAAGAGGAAGAGGCGCAAGTTGGGTGTTCCCTCGGCCCGCCAGGGTAGAAAAGGCAGCAAGAGACAAGCCTGTATGCAGTCAACAGAGTGCTTCGTTCCTCAGCAGGGTTTTGTAGAGAGGTGCTACTGGGCACTGTGTCCCTGCCTCACAGGTAGTGGGCTTTACATGATCACCTGAGCTGTAGTTGTGATCACTTAGAGATGAGTCTTCCCATTGGGTTTGGGCAACCTTCTCTGAAGGCATATCCATTCCTTCTATCTGTGTTGTCCAATCCCCATTTTCAATTTAGTGAACACTTGAGCCGGTTGTGTCATCTGTTAAGAAATCAGTATGGCTAATTAAACAAGTCAATGGACAATTAATAACAAAACCGTACAATAAAACACCATACTGCATGGACGCTCCTAATAATATTTAATAATCATAATAATTAAGTATACATAAAATGGGAATTTATTATTGAGTTGTAGAGGAAATAAATGGTGCTATTATGAGACTGTGCTTAGATACAAGAGCAAGAGGGAGACACAAAATGAGAGCAGGCAAACTGCTCAAGCGTTTGTCTTACCTGTCACTGATGACTGCCTGACCAACACCCGACACTTCTTCACGAGTGGAGCATCGTAGCCAAGCCATTTTTCTGGGTAAGGATGCTCCACTGTAGGCTTCTTGTCAAAGAAGTTGTAGGAGCACACAGAGGGACGTTTTGGTGGTTTCTTTAGGTTCAACGCTTTGAGCCAGCCGTAAAGACTCTGTGTCTTTAGGAGGTGGATGCAGGTCATATGGGGCTCCACAGGTACATTCAGATCGACGTAGAGGTTGGTGTTCAAAACATTGCTGTTGTAAAAACGGCCTTCTCTTCATCCAATTATTGTGACAGCCTCGTACTGAACATATAATGCTTGTCATGTTGATCGATTTTAGGATTTTGTCTGTCAGTGTAAAACTATCAAGTAGAAGGATTACTTTATACTATTCCAGGTATTCCATAAAGAGGTAGGGTTTCAAGTGTCTCCGGAAGGTGGTCAGTGACTCCGCTGTCCTGGCGTCGTGGGGGAGCTTGTTCCACCATTGGGGTGCCAGAGCAGCAAATAGCTTTGACTGGGCTGAGCGGGAACTGTGCTTCCGTAGAGGTAGGGGAGCTAGCAGGCCAGAGGTGGATGAACGCAGTGCCCACGTTTGGGTGTAGGGTCTGATCAGAGCCTGAAGGTAAGGAGGTGCCGTTCCCCTCACAGCTCCGTAGGCAAGCACCATGGTCTTGTAGTAGATGCGAGCCTCAACTGGAAGCCAGTGGAATGTGCGGAGGAGCAGGGTGACATGAGAGAACTTGGGAAGGTCGAACACCAGATGGGCTGTAGCGTTCTAGATAAGTTGTAGGGGTTTAATGGCACAGGCAGGGAGCCCAGCCAACAGCGAGTTGCAGTAATCCAGACAGGAGATGACAAGTGCCTGGTTTAGGACCTGTGCCGCTTTCTGTGTAAGGTAGGGTCGTACACTGCGAATGTTGTAGAGCATGAACCTGCAGGATCGGGTCACCGCTTTGATGTTAGCGGAGAACGACAGGGTGTTGTCCAGGGTCACGCCAAGCTTCTTTGCACTCTGGGAGGAGGACACAATGGAGTTGTCAACCGTGATGGCGAGATCATGGAGCGGGCAGTCCTTCCCCGGGAGGAAGAGCAGCTCCGTCTTGCCGAGATTCAGCTTGAGGTGGTGATCTGACATCCACACTGATATGTCTGCCAGACATGTAGAGATGCGATTCGCCACCTGCTTATCAGAAGGGAGAAAGGAGAAAATGAATTGTGTGTCGTCTGCGTAGCAATGATAGGAGAGACCATGTGAGGATATGACAGAGCCAAGTGACTTGGTGTATAGAGAGAATAGGAGAGGTCCTAGAACTGAGCCCTGGGGGACACCAGTGATGAGAGCACGTGGTGCGGAGACAGATTCTCGCCACGCCACCTGGTAGGAGCGACCTGTCAGGTAGGACGCAATCCAAGAGTGAGCAGCGCCGGAGATGCCCAACTCGGAGAGGGTGGAGAGGAGGATCTGATGGTTCACAGTATCAAAGGCAGCGGATAGGTCTAGAAGGATAAGAGCAGAGGAGAGAGAGTTAGCTTTAGCAGTGCGGAGAGCCTCCGTGACACAGAGAAGGGCAGTCTCAGTTGAATGACCAGTCTTGAAACCTGACTGGTTTGGATCAAGAAGGTCATTCTGAGAGAGATAGCAGGAGCGTGTATGCATGTTGACTAGCGGAGCGAGTGAGCACTGGAGCTAGTGTAGGTTTTACATTTAGTTATTGTTTGAATTGTTTCTTTCCTTCGTGGCACCTTTACTATTTTTCCTGACAATTTACATAGACTGATAAGAGTTATTCAGGATTCAGACATCATACTGTCACCAGTCTTTTCTGTCTTGCAGTTCTTATGCGGATGTTGTGGGTGGCCTTAACGTGACTCCCCTAGAACGCTGAACGATTGCCACAGACCATTCCTCAAGTGCACTACTGCTAATCTACACTACGGGCCTACGTTACAGTGGCAGTGTCAACAAGGACTGAACATTATTGTATTTTCATTGTTTCATTGTTGACTTCATTATTTTTCCTTTGACAATCATTTAAAAATACTTGGTACCCTTTATTTTTAATCATCAAAAGGGGACCATCGGGCTCTCCCAGAAGCGTGCCTTGTGCGTAAAACCCGTGAATTCAGACAAAGAAAAGGTCTGCACTCAAAAAGATGTCGCATAAACCTTACTTCATATAACCATTTTATAAAGAGACGTGTCCATAATAAACATTCAGAACGTATTCCAGCCACTTCCCTGGGTGAAACAGTTTGAGCTCCCACCAGATTTAAGAACCTGTGTTGTATTGTATTGTATTGTATGGTAAGGCAGAGCTCCCACCAGATTTAAGAACCTGTGTTGTATTGTATTGTATTGTATGGTAAGGCAGAGCTCCCACCAGATTTAAGAACCTGTATTGTATTGTATTGTATTGTATGGTAAGGCAGAGCTCCCACCAGATTTAAGAACCTGTGTTGTATTGTATTGTATGGTAAGGCAGAGCTCCCACCAGATTTAAGAACCTGTATTGTATTGTATTGTATTGTATTGTATTGTATGGTAAGGCAGAGCTCCCACCAGATTTAAGAACCTGTATGGTATGGTAAGGCAGAGCTCCCCATGCTCTGGTGAAGGATCGGCTACACTTCTTTCTCTGCCGCCTCATATTAGCAGGGGACGCACCACTGGGAGTGGACGCATTGGCACACCCTTGGCCGAGGGTGTTGCTTTACGCTTTTCCTCCCCTCAGCCTCATACTTCAGCCTCATACTTCCCACTCTGGCCAAAGTGAGGGAAGAAGGCTTATTCCTCTACTTTAAGAATGTTTTACTGTTCACCCTTATGTCTGCAAAGCGAGTGAATGAGCTACATGCACTGTCAGTTCATCATGCGTACCTACAGTTTGCCCGGGGCTTTTCCAAGGTTACCTTGTTGCCCAACCCCACCTTTATGCCTAAGGTTAGCGGCAATTACAATTGTCTTGCCTTGGATCTTGTGGCTTTCCACCTGCCGCCTTTTCCTTCTAAGGAAGAGGAGCAGCCATACCGTTTGTGTCCAGTACGCGCGTTGCGGATGTACTTGGATAGGACGAGAGCTTTGCGCAAGAGCGACTAACTCTGTGTGTCCTGGGCGCCTCCCTGCAAAGGGAGGCCCCTTTCTCATCAACAGTTGTCACATTGGATTGTGGAAGCTATTATATTGGCCTGTAATGGCAAGGGGTTACAGCCTCTGGGGGTCCTGAGGACTCACCCCACCGGAGGTATGGCTACCTCTTGGGCACTCCCTCATTCACCACTCACCCTATCTTTCTCCGACAGATGTCTATGATTGGTTCTTCGAGCTACTTAGAGATTCTGTTGAATCCCAATAGTGAGATGTCTCACTCATAATATCAGAGAACCGGGGTTATGCAAGTAACCTTAAGATACTAAAATGAGAGTGTACATTTATTTATGTTTACAAATTATCTAATATTATCCTTAAGCATAAAACTTGCGACCACCCAACAATTAGATATTTTAAGCGTGCTCCCTTAACATTTGTGGTGATAGCCCATGGTTCTACAGTATATGGAAACAACGTAACCTCCAGGTCTCCTCTGTTGATCTTGACAGGCTTGGCCTCCTCCACCACTATGATGTGGATGTAGAGTACTGTGGGGGGCTGCTGGTGGCTCTCAAGGTACACCCTCACCCCAATGCTGGCGTCCAGACGCACTTCTTTAACGCTCACTGCTGAAATGGTCCACCTTCAAATTGAGTTGAATTCAATTAAACTGAACCGGTCCACCTTTGAATTGAATTGAACTTTTATTGAGATGTCATAGGCTTACACAGAACAACATCACAACACACAACATACACATTACAAACAATACAGTGCTGGTGCTATTTTAATTATTTTACCTTAACATCGTTGTGGAACAGATGCCGTTCTCGGTGGAATGAACACCTCATATACCACCTCCTTATCATCTCGGCCATCCAGGTTGGTGAAAACACTGAGGTTAGCTGACCCCAAGACGACCGTCTGGCCTTTCTGGACCAGCAGGCCTGTGTTGTTCTCCACCTGGATGTACGGGTCCTGGGCAATGACCTCCAACAGTGTGGATGTGTAATGTTTCCCGTCTGACACAAACAGGACGAAGCATCCGAAGCTGACCTATGGAGTGAAATCAGTGCCTTCAGTATTCATAACTGTAAGAAAGCAATAATCGAAACTGTGTGTGCGTGTAATAAAAGTTACTGATTTCACTTAATACGGACTCCCCTGGGGATGAACAGCACCCTGCGATGGTGCATGTCCTCCTGGCAAAACTGGTACAGCTTGTGGCCCGTGTCGTTCATTAGGACAATAATCCTCTTTAGCTTCCCCTGTTTAGGACTGCTGGTGAGGGTGTAAAGTACTGCTTTGGACCCTACAGTTTTAGCAAACAGCCTATCCTTGGTTATAACCTTGCTTTCTCCTTCCAGCATGGACAGTCCTTTGTTGGTTATTATCAGGCTATGAACATCTGTCTTGATGTTGATCCTGAAGTCGTAACTCCCTGAGTGTGCCTGTTTGGAAACCAAACAAATCCCTCTTGTCCTCATGAGGTCTACCTGTAACCTCATATTTCACTATATGGTCGGATATATTCTTCTGGCTAAATGTTGAGGTCTTCTTTAAGACTTTGTTGTTGAACACAAGATGTCCCTTCTTTTGGTAAGGACAACATTCTGAAGTGAAGTTCACCATTGTGAAGCATGACACCTTTGGATACAACATAGAGCTTCTCATTGCTACTTTCCTCACACCGCTGACCTCCAACTAACTCCTGGTGACTTTGAAGTGGATCCACCGCACCGTGATGTGGAAGACGAGTACATCGGTCGCTGCTGAGCCAAAGCTGACCTTGCATTTGAACTGATCTGTGACGTTGCTCGTCTTGATCCTCTGGAAGGTGTTGAGGTAACTAAATAGAATAGAAAATAAAATATTTATTGTCCGTTAAAATATTTCATAAAATTGAAATGTTTCCTTCAGCTTGTGGTCAAAACAATTGATTACACACAACCACAGATCAACAACATAGCTAGGTACTTGATGCACTCTTTTTCCAGAAGCTTCTGTGAGAAGACGGAGGTGGGCTTCCACTCTCCGCTGGAGTGTAGCCGCTGCAGCTCGCCACGTCATAGCAGATGTCGAAGACCTGCTTTACAACATTGACCTGCATAGCCAGGTGTTGGCTGCTGATGATGGCAGCCACACCCTGGTTCACCTCCACCCCTGTGTTGTAGGCCACCTTGTGCTCAAGCTGGACAGCCATAATCCTGAGTACTACTATGTTGCTCACCTTGTCTCCATCACTGACTCTGACTGCCATCCGGGAGTTCCTCACCAGCCTTCCGATGTGCAAGTGGCTGACCTTCCCCTCCTCCAGGTCAGGTTGGGAGAAGGTGGTGATGGTTGTCCCTGGGTGGTCCTGCTTCTCCAAAAACCCTGTTTCAGCATTATGGTTTCCCAGAACTTTGAACACCAGGTCTGTGGAGTTGCTGTCCAGGTCGGTGGTTCTGAGAACATCCATGTTGATGTGGCGTTTGGAGTTCTCCAGGAGCATGAAGAGACTTCCCTTAGGGAGGCTGAGCTCGGGAGCGTCTTTGACAGGCGTGGCACTGACGTTGAAGCGGTGGAGCTTGTTTCCCTTGAGGTAAAACGGGATCTCCTTCTTGCTGTTGGTGAAGTCTTGAGGGTCTTCTGAACCTCCATGGACGTACATCACTCTACCGTGCCACAGGTCCAGCATGCTGAAGGTCCAACCCTCCTCCTCTTGGTCAAAATGATTCATATCCAGTCTCAGCTGGCCGTGCATTGGCTGCTCCTCTATACGGAACATGATCTGAGACTGACGGATTCCCAGCTTCCGGCACTCTAGGTTCACCTTGATGTGCTTTGACTCTAACGGAGCCCTCCCACCTTCTGGAACCACTAAGTCTTTAAGAACCAGGATGTTCTGACCTGGCCTATTCATGTCCCTGTCTGATCCATGATAGTAGACTAGTGGCAGGGTGACAGAGAGGACAGCCTTTGGGCTCATAGTGGTGATCGCTTCTAGAAGTTTCTTTGCCTCACAGCCGACAGATATGTCTTTGGTGACGACAGCATGGGGAAGCCCCATCCTCTGTGCGTTGATCCTGATATCTCAAAGATAGCCTTTGAAGGATCCTCCACCGGCCAAGTCGTTTAGATGGACCCCCTTCTCAGAACGGAGGGCACGCTCACCTGACCCCAGCACCAAGCAAACCTGGGAGAAAGAAGAAATTACATAAAGATTGATAAAGGAGTAATGACGGTATCAAGAATGATTTTTAAATGGGGAAATAATAAGTGACTAATTGATGGTAACAGATAGACGTAATACAGAAATCATCAAACAACAGAACAGTTCAGGAAGTAGCACATCAAGTAGTAATAGAAGTCATCAGTATGTTTCCGTCTGATACACCGTAAGTAGAGGTAATTCAAAAGCAGAATACCAGGTTGAAAAGACAGACAGCTGTTTCAATTGAATTATAGGATTATTCCACCACACATTTACAGTGAAACGTGGCTCCTCTCATCAACTATAACCTTACCTGCTGCAGCAGATGCTAACATTTAACAGACTGTGGTCTTATCCATTCCAGCATGATTCATGAAGGCACTTTAAATGTCAGGGATGGTGGTAAATCTTTAAATTCACTGTGGTCTTTTTTTCTGTGAGAGTAATATGAGCATAGACTTCCTCTGGGTTTAGCCTTTGGCCATGCTGACAATAAAAATTATTGTTGTGGCTTGTCTCTGCTCCAAAGTAGTAGTGATAAGAGCACTACTGAGTTAGAGATAAACACAATGGTCAGAACTCTACACGGAATTGAGATACAGTTCTACAATTTCAGTAGTTTCTGATCTACAGTATATAGTGTGAACAGGTAGTGTGTAGCGTGAAGTAGGGATATTACTCTGGAATTAAACACTGTATGTAATAAATCTGAGGTATGTAGCCTACTGTATGTACACTACAGTAAAGGTGTGTTCTCACCTGCAGGTGACCAGAGTGCAGCTCCACAAGAAGGAAATCAGTCTCCCCGGCAGACAGGAAAAGTAGGCCGCTGTGACTGGAGGTGCGGAAGCGCACATGGAGTGATGATCGGCTGGATAATGCCACAGTCTTCAGCTGCACATACAGTATCCATCCCCATAGAATGAGGCTGCAATACAAGAGGGGTAGAGATAATGCTGATGTAATAATTATTCTATATAATTTTATCAGCTTTACGAATAATGACATTTGGTTCGGGTAATATGCTAATCATGTCTAAATGTCATTTTCTGTCTTCGGAGTGTATTTCCATACACTGCAGGGAAGTTCTGTATTAGCAGTTACTGTATGTATTATGGTTGGTTGCATCCCACACATTCCATTCTAGTAGTGCCAATGGGCATGTCTATTCCAATGCTCCAAAACAACGCTTCAGGCCTTCTTTTTTTTCGCTACCTTTCTTTTTAAAGACCCCAACAACAAGTAATCTAGATATTCATAATTAGTTAACTTGCATAAAACACTGTATGCAAGTGTAGCAATTTAGTCCCTGTTGATTTTTCCCTTTGTTAAAGCACATGTGAATGCAAACAACAATCATTTAGCCTACTGCAGCCAGCAAAATTAGGTATTCTCTTCTGTATCATCTCATTTAACAGCCTGGTCTCATAGACTAGACCCAACATAGTAAACGTAAATCCTGGACACACAAATTAGTATGATATGTTATGTTTGGTATGGTTACATAAGACAGAAGGTTACATAAGGCAATAATGAAAGAAGGGTGGTTGGTCGGGGTGGATGGGTCAGCATATAATACGAACGTCTAGCAACCCAAAGGTTGAATGTTCGAATCTGATCACGGACAACTTTAGCTAATTAGCAACTTTGCAACTACTTAATACTTTTTCGGTACTTTGCAACTACTTAGCATGTTAGCTAACCCTTTCCCTAACCCTAACCTTAACCCTTTTAGCTAACCCTTCCCCTAACCCTAACCTTAACCCTAACCGTAACCCTTTTAGCTAACCCTTCCCCTAACCTTAACCCTTTAACCTAACTCCTAACCTTAACCTTAACCCCTAACCCCTAAAGCTAGCTAAAGTTAGCGTTAGCCACCTAGCTAACGTTAGCAACAACAAATTGGGATTTGTAACATATCATATGCTACGTTTTGCAAATTCGTTACATTGTACTTTTGCGAATTTTTAACATATTGTATGAATTGCAATTCATAACATATCATATGAATTGTCATTCGTAACATATCATATGAAATTGATTATGGACAAATTAATACATACCATACGAAATGTAACATACCATACTAAATGGAGCGTCTCGGATTTATGTACTGAATAATACGAAAGGCTCTGAGACCAGGTTGCATTTAACGGTATTGATCTTGTCGTCTATCGTGTCAGAAGTGGGATGCTGGTGGTTATTGCTGTCAAACAAAGAGTCCGCTTAGACTGCACTTTGATTAGAAGGTTTATTCATATCACAAGATGTCAGCATAAGTTTACAGACCCGCAGTGTCTGGAGAAACAGCGTCCCAAACTAATCTGTCTGTTTCTAACACCCCCTGCCTCCAGCCTGTACTTATAAACAATGTAAAAATATGGGTTGCTCCCTCTGCCGTCCAATCACCTGTCTCCCCTGGGGCGTCACCCTACAACTGGCTACTTTTGAACTAACATAAACAACATTCCATTTCTTCATGAAAAACCATTAACAAAGACATAATCCTAATACACTACAATCTCTTTGCTAGAGGGACTAAGTGCTTGCTACTGTTGTGTCCGTGACCTTTACCGCCTGTATCTGAATTCAATTAATGTAAGCACTCATGTCCTGAGTGTTATTCTAACTGGGGCCTAACTGGAAAACTAGACATCTTGTGCTGACCAGAAATCATTCAGATTCTGAATATCTGGAGCAGTAGGCCAATGGATGGAAGCATTGAAGTACTCATGGAAGGAACGTGAGAGTGTGTAGAGAACATTTGTGGATGACCTACGGTATGCTCCCCAGTCCCCATGGAGTAAAAGGGTCAGGTAAGGCCAGACTAATGGTGACAATTGGTATCTGATGATTGCACACTGAATAGTGGCAATGTGTCTATTAATAAATATTACATGAGGTCAGACAGTACAACTTTCCAAACGCCTGACCTAAAATATGTAGACTACTATGTCAGAACGGCATGTTTTTCTACTAGTTAGTCATTTACTTCATTGGCATCACATTAGCATCTTAAAAAAGCACCCATTTTATTGACTATTCTAGGTCTATTTGGGGAAACATTATCAGACACTTCCAACTTACTGACGCTATAGCCTACATCTGTTCTATTATGGAAACAGCATCAGACAGTTACAAGGATAACACTTTACATTAAGATAGCCTAGTTTATAAACAGTGAATTATTAGTTACCATCTGTCTAGTTTGGGGCATCAATAAATTCATATGATGTTTGTAGAGAATGGAGACTTCTGAATACAGAAATAATAGGCCAAGCAGTGACGGATTCATTTTATTCTGTCTACTGTAACACTGCCCCATATTGAATTGAATTATAAGCATATTCTCCTATTGTTATAACAGCTATATAACAATAAAGCATCATGTAATGTATTATTACAATCAGACAAATTAATGTGGTTTGATCTAAACATTGGAATTCCTAGAGGCAAATAATCGCATTACTTTTTTTTACATCGCTACGGACTACAGTTGGCCTACATTGCAACATACAAATGAGGCAACATTGAAATAGATAGATGCAAATGACATTATCATACCATAATAATTGTCATGGAAATTTCAAGATAACGTTTTGATAAGGAAAAAAATAAACACAGGTTTTCTGCACTTTACCTCCGAGCACTTGTTCGCTGGAGAGAAACAGAAGAAAAAGCTTGATAAGAAATAGCTTGTTGAATAAAATGAGAAGGTCCCCATAGTTTATTCTTTCACTTTTTTTTCAGTTAAAAGACAAATCTGGATACTTGATAAAACTCCATTGTTTTCACTGGGCGGCACTATAATTCACACCCTCATTCACAACTTTTAATGGCAGAGTGCACAGTGTAGCCTACCTGTGCGTCTATCAAGCAAAAAAACGTTGGGGGAGGGACGTAGTCTATAGCCCCGCCCTGCCACTTCACCTAGGGCAAGGCCATAGACCGTATATATAAAGGGCTAGGCACTAGTGTAGTGCAGTCCAGTGATACATGGACAACATTTTTGCACTAGATACATTTTTTCCTCCAAAAACTAATTTGAAAAATCCTGCCCTTGAAACACATGCATTGTGTTATTACATACCGGTAGACATGCAAATTATCCTACTGCTATTCAGTTTTCACCAGTGACATACAGTGCATTCTGAAAGTATTCAGACCCCTTCCCTTTTTCCACATTTTGTTACGTTACAGCATTATTCTAAAATTGATTTTCCTCATAAATCTGCACACAATACCCAATAATGACAAAGCCAAAACAGGTTTTTAAATTTTTTTGCAATTTTATTAAAAGTAACAAACAGAAATACCTTATTTATATAAGTATTCAGACCCTTTATTATGAGACTCAAAATTGAGCTCAGGTGCATCCTGTTTCCATTGATCATCCTTGAGATGTTTTTACAACTTGATTGGAGTCCACCTGTGGTAAATTAAATTGATTGGACATGATTTGGAAAGGCACACACCTGTCTATATAAGGTCCCACAGTTGACAGTGCATGTCAGAACAAAAACCAAGCCTCGAGATCGAAGGAATTGTCCGTAGAGCTCCGAGACAGGATTGTGTCAAGGCACAGCTCTGGGGAAGTGTACCAAAACATTTCTGCAGCATTGACGGTCCCCAAGAACACAGTGGCCTCCATCATTCTTAAATGGAAGACGTTTGGAACCACCAAGACTCTTCCTAGAGCTGGCCGCCCAGCCAAACTGAGCAATCGGGGGAGAAGGGCCTTGGTCAGGAAGGTGACCAAGAACCCGATGGCCACTTTGACAGAGTTCCAGAGTTCCTCTGTGGAGATGGGAGAACCTTCCAACCATCTCTGCAGCACTCCACCAATCAAGCCTTTATGGTAGAGTGGCCAGACGGAAGCCACTCCTCAGTAAAAGGCACATGACTGCCTGCTTGGAGTTTACCAAAAGGCACCTAAAGGACTCTCAGACCACGAGAAACAAGATTCTCTAGTCTGATGAAACCAAGATTGAACTCTTTGGCATGAATGGCAAGAGTCATGTCTGGAGGAAACCTGGCAACATCCCTGCAGTGAAGCATGGCGGTGGCAACATCGTGCTGTGGGGATGTTTTTCAGTGGCAGGGACAGGGAGACTAGTCCGGATCGAGGGAAAGATTAACAGAGCAAAGTACAGATAGATCCTTGATGGAAACCTGCTCCAGAGCGCTCAGGACCAGTTATACAGAAGATAGCCCTATTTGGTAAAATACCAAGTCCATATTATGGCAAGAACAGCTCAAATAAACAAAGAGAAATGACAGTCCATCATTACTTTAAGACATGAAGGTCAGTCAATACGGAACATTTCAAGAACTTTGAAAGTTTCTTCAAGTGCTGTCGCAAAAACCATCAAGTGCTATGATGAAACTGGCTCTCATGACCCAGAGTTACCTCTTTTGCAGAGGATAAGTTCATTAGAGTTCCCAGCCACATAAATTGCAGCCCAAATAAATGCTTCACAGAGTTCAAGTCACAGACACATCTCAACATCAACTGTTCAGAGGGGACTGTGTGAATCAGGCCTTCATGGTCGAATTGCTGCAAAGAAACCACTACTGAAGGACACCAATAAGAAGAAGAGACCTGCTTGTGTCAAGGAACACGAGCAATGGACATTAGACCGGTGGAAATGTGTCCTTTCGTCTGGAGTCCAAATTTGAGATTTTTGGTTCCAATCACCGTGTCTTTGTGAGACGCGGTGTGGGTGAACGGATGATCTCTGCATGTGTAGTTCCCACCATAAAGCATGGAGGAGGAGGTGTTATGGTGTGGGGGTGCTTTGCTGGTGACACTGTCTGTGATTTATTTAGAATTCAAGGCACACTTTACCAGCATGGCTACCACAGCATTCTGCAGTGAAATGCCATCCCATCTGGTTTGGGCTTAGTGGGACTATCATTTGTTTTTCAACAGTACAACAACCCAACACACCTCTAGGCTGTGTAAGGGCTATTTTACCAAGAAGGAGAGTGATGGAGTGCTGCATCAGATGACCTGGCCTCCACAATCCCCAAACCTCAACCCAATTGAGATGGTTTGGGATGAGTCAGGGTGAAGCTGGTTGAGAGAATGACAAGAGTGTGCAAAGCTGTCATCAAGGCAAAGGGTGGCTATTTGAAGAATTTCAAATAAAAAAATATATCTTGATTTGTTTAACACTTTTTTGGTTACTTAATGATTCCATGTGTGTTATTTCATAGTTTTGATGTCTTCGCTATTAGAAAATAGTAAAAATAAAGAAAAACCCTTGAATGAGTAGGTGTGTCCAAACTTTTGACTAGTACTGTATAGACCAACCATGTCTACCTGGGTTTGATTCTGGCACAAATAACTCAATCCCCTTGATTGATTTTATTTGTTTACATATTTCAAATATGGACAGTCCAGGGATATTTTACCCCTGATCTTGATAAGAAATGACCTTACCAGACACTTTTGGACATCATAAATAGGAAACAATTAAACAATTAAAACAATAACAATAGGCTATTAGTTTCAAATGTCGGGTAAATTGCCACAGTAGATTTGCTCTGGTAAAGGAGAAAATACTTTATTTATATTATACGAAATGCTTGTCAAATAGATAAATCGCCTTTAGACTTTTAAAAAATGACTAAATTGTTAAGATTACAATACCAACCAGAGGGTGAACCTATCTTGGAATACTGTGGTTGCAAGCACCACTAATATTAAGGTAACACCGACATCATCTTCTAGGGAGCATAATGAGGTGACCAATAATGGTGCAATTAAGATCAGCTGTGTGGGTGAATTTAGGCTATTGATGGTTTAACAAGACATCAGCTGGCGATAATCTAGTGCCATCGATGGTTTTAAGAGGCCCCTGGTTATTTGATTATATTCCAATACATTCTGTAGGCTACCCGTTGTCACATCCATTGTCACATAATGAAAGGTGTAAAAACCGAAAATAGGCTAGCCTACTGGTTGTGTTTCCCTAGCTGAGTTGATGAGCTGATTTGGGCCATCAGTTGATTGACAGATGTAGTCCTACTGTAGAACGATAAACTTTCCTCCAGTGTGGATGCTCTCCCACGTTTTATAGTTAGGTTATGTGAAATGTGTCAATATAGTTATGGTCTTTGGTGTGGACTGAAAGCCTATATTGTGTGGCTTTAATATTTCATTTCCTAAAGCTGTCAAGAAGTTTATGCATTTGAGCCTATCCAAATACGATTTATTTTTAGCTGAGACACTTATCTTTGATGTGTAAATGATCAGACTATTCGTTTTACTTCTTGAAAACAGTTTAATAAATGCAATTAATTTGTGGGCTTAATGTAGGCTTAGGCTGGTCACTAGATCGCCCAGCACTCAGGAGGCTCATAACTGGAGCGCGCTGCTCAGATCACTGCGCTACGACAGTTCACAATGCTCTAGCAAGCACTTAGAATACTGATGATACATAGGCACGTTGTTTTTAATTATTTACGTTTTAAGCCTAACCTTAAGCACTCGCAATTAATGCCTAAACTGTTAACCTTTGAGTTATTTCTGTTTTAACCCTGTAACCATGCGAAATTAATCCGTAAAAAAGAGACGTTAATCCATGAGTCAAAGGGCCATCGGACAGCTTCAAGCCCTTGCGGACTCTGACATGTGTGCTGAGGTCAGGGCTGTAACCGCAAGACCACACAGGCACTGAGGTAACTCAAGTAATTTATTATACCTATTGCTTGCCTTCAACAAATAATAAACCATCGAAACCATCTTGACTGGCTGCATCACTGTTTGGTATGGAAAATGCACCGCGCCCGACCGCAAAGCGCTACAGACGGTAGTGCAGACAGCCCAGTACATCACTGGGGCCGAGCTCCCTGCCAACAAGGGCCTCTACATCAGGCAGCACCAGAGGAAGGCCCGAAAAATTGCCATAGACTCCAGCCACCCAAGCCATAGACTGTTCACTCTGCTACCGTCTGGCAAACGGTACGGGAGCATCGGCTATCAGACCAACAGGCTCAGAGACAGCTTCTTCCCCCAAGCCATAAGACTGCTAAATAGCCAGACTGCTAAATAGTCAACTAATGGTACCCAAACTATCTGCACTGAATCTATCTTGCACTGACCCTACGCACACTCACTTTATATACACACACTCACTCACACTACACTGTCACTCCCTCACAAATCCATCACACATTCAAACACTACAGGCACACACACACATAACACACACAGCATACCGACACAAACATACACACACGCACATGCACACTCACACAAACACACTTTTACACTCATAATTTGCTGCTGCTACTCTGTTCTTTTACTCTTATTGTTATCTATCCGGATGCCTAGTCACTTTACCCTGTCTTCATGTACATACCGTATCTACCTCAAGTACCTCATACATCTGCACATTGATCTGGGACTGGTACTCCCTGTATATGTATAGCTCCATTCTTGTGTATTTTATTTTATTCCTCTTGTGTTAGTTACTATTACATGTTTTATTATTATTTATTTTAACTATCATTGGGAAAGGTTTCATAAGCAAGCATTTCACTGTAAAGTCTACACCAGTTGTATTCGGCGCATGTGATGAATCAAATTTGATTTAATTTGATAAAACTATTGATTTAAAAAAATGATTTTCCCTAACGAATAATACATCTACCACCTACAAATATGTCAATTTATTATAATCCACATAAGAATTCACACAAGATGCGCTGTAGCCTGCATGTAGCCTATAAACATCTCTTCCAGCTGGCCCCTGGCAGAGTTTTAAATATTTCTTCAGATATTCAGATCATTCTGCTGCAGGATTATTTTCCTCCTGCGAGGAAAGGGTTCAAATTAAGAGCCGACATCTGTATAGTTCAAGAAATTCACATAGCTCTGACAATTCCACATATGGCCATCAGAGAGTGCTGTTCGATCACAAACTCCATGGTCGTTCAAGTATGGTACACTGCATAAAACAACTGGATTTTTGGTTTAGAAAGTTAATACTGTAATATGCAATATCAAGTCTTCGACAGTAGTGTTTATTAAGTGAAGTACTTTATATTTGAAAAATATAACTAGTATTTCATATTTTGAGGTACACAATTTAGGGACCTACAAATCAACAGTAGATTTGGGGCGAAAATATATTTTAATCCCATAATATAGTCTTAAACATGTTTGTGTTTTGTAACATGCTATACCCCTGAAACAGAGGGGCATTTTAATTTGTGTTGACTCAAAGTAGCCTGGTAAATTTCAAAACAAACACGAGAGAGAGAGAGAGAGGGAGAGAGAGCGAGAGAGAGAGAGAGAGAGAGAAAGAGAGAGAGAGAGAGAGAGAGAGAGAGAGAGACAGAGAGACACAGAGAGAGAGAGAGAGAGAGAGAGAACAGCTAAAACTGGTCACTGCACAGCACAGGAGGTTAAGTCAACTGGCTTTAAAAAAAATGAAAGTTATCCTACACAATGACCTAAATTCAACCTCTGATACAGAAATAGCTCTATTCGTGGGTGTGTGTGGATGAATGAAAGTTCATAATCGAACAACTTAAACTAAAGCCTCTCTAGATCGATGCAATGCAAATGTCTATGTAAATGTAGGAAAATCATACGGCTGTGAGTGCATAGCAGACACTATTTGTGGCCGTTCGCGTAGGCTAAGAGATTGCATAAGACACCCCTGACTGCTTCACTGAGCTGAGGCCAGAGCTAAGTGCTACAGTACCACAGAATCACTCAGTCTGGGGGTTTTCCAGCATGCAGGCAGGCAGCATTTTATACCACAAAGAATGTGTGGTGGATGAGAGGCCTTTAAAGAACTCTGATTACACAACTCTGGAGGAGCAAGGAAAAACTAAGATATTAAACACAGCTCAAAGTTGTTTAAGATCACCAATCTTTCTGTCTATATAGACGACCGTCTGGTCTGCACTTCGTTGCAATGCAATGTTTGAGTTCTTGTAAAGCTTGAGATCTTCTGTTGAAATAGTTTTAAATGGCCAATCTTTTTGTCTGTACTTTATGCAATGCTTGAGTTGTTGTAATGTAAGAGCTTCCCGTAGAGATCTGGGAAATCTCTCAATGGGAACAGCGAGCTGAGAAGCCCACTTGAAGATTCCAGATTCCGGGTGCTCAGTGGAATTCTTTTGACATTTGATCTCCCCTTTCGTCTCCCCTCCTCCCTTCATGCTATGTGATGCTGAGACCAGCTGGCACCCTTTATAGAGGACGTCTCTAGTTATTAGATCTCTCTAGTCTAACTAACTTAAACTTTGTTTGTTATGGGTCTGAGTCACAACTGCTTTGTCTTACACTAGGATAAAGACAGTTAAGAGGTGGAAGGTGGGTGGAGAGAGGGGGCTGCTTGCTGCTTTGTCTAGCGTGAGCGGATGAGCCAAGCTGATTCTCTCCTGGCTGTGTGTTGTCTCTCACTAGACCAGATCACTCAACTGCATGGCGCTCTATAAATCCCTGCCTGCCTGCTCTGACTGGCTGCTTGTCCACCCACCTTGCCTGCCTGCCTGCTTGCCCACCATGCTCTGACTGCCTGCCTGTTCTCTCAGCAATGAAATCTCTGTCTGCCTGCCTTTCTGTCTTTCTGTCTTTCTGCCTGCCTAACTGCCTGCCTGCCTGCCTGCCTGCCTAACTGCCTGTTTGCAGCTCTGGAGCAGGTTAAGTTAGTGTGTTGAGTGAGTGTGGACCTCTGATCAGGAGGGATTAGTAATCAAAGCCCAGGAGGCCCCATTCTGTCTGTTTCCATGCGTGTCTCCGGCAGAGATGTGCTTCACTAGTCCCTCAGACGGGACAGGAGGGAGTCTGTGGTAGATTAATGTAATCCACTGATGTCCATAGTGCACTGTGGCAGTGTGGTACGTATGTGGTGTAGACAGAGAGGGTGGCAGAGGAGGGAAGGAGGGAGGGGGCCCCGCCCTTTGTGGCTTATTTAGAAAACACTGTGTGTGTCCCAAATGGCGGGACATAGCCACAGTAGGGTGGAGCCAGCAGAGTGGAGACCCAGCCTACTATAACTCTCTGATAGGGATTTCTCAAACTAGAGCTGAGAGACAACATTTTTTCAAACCCTTCACTCTGTGTGCGTGCATGTGTGTGTTTTCTCACATCTAAATGTTCCCCTGGCCCCTACAAACACAACTGCTTTTACATTGTCCAGAACACTTGCACATGGTGCACACCCATATAGACAGATTGATTCCATTTCCCTAAAATCAGCACTTCAGCTGAAGAGTGACATGGAGGGACAGGGGAAGGAAAGATGAGGAAGGAAGGACGGGAGGAGAGTAGGGTGGAGGGGTGTTAAAAAGTCTTGCCAAAGTGGAAGAGAGATTTCCACTTGAACAGTCTCTGTTTTCAAATTCAACTTTCAATGTTAACAGTGCTGAAGTGATCTGTTTATGTAGTCACTTGACGATTGTTTTGCTCACGTTCTCAAACGTCACTTTGATGCATCTAACAGGCCTCTAAGACAATGGTTGACAACAACAGCTGCGCTTACTAATGTTTCAACCATTTGGCCCCATTTCCACTTTCTTAGGTAGGATACATTGTTAAAAACCTAAAAGGAAAACAGTCCCAGAGAGGCACTGCCGTCAACCCCTCACTTCAATATTCATAACATTCCTCCTCCACATACCTCAACCCAAACAATGAGAAGCTAATTATGGCCATTGGAAAGCCTTGCAGCCAGGGCACAAACAGATCCATCAGCCAACAATGTGCTGCTTGGGTCAGCCCAGCTGAACGTCTTTCCTTTTTAAGCACAGAACACACCAAAACAGTGTCAAAGTTCTTAGAACTCCTTACAAAGATTATTTCAAGCATTTTTTTTATCACATTTGATTATCCATCAACTGTATTCCGTTAGCTATTTTGGTAGCACTTTACTTCATAATTGGATAATAACATGGTAATAACGAGGTAATTGTTTTTCTTGTTACTGGTTAATGTACTAGTAATTATCATAGTTATTACTATGTTATTAAATAATTATTTAGAGCCATACAGTAAGGTGGAGAGCACTTTACATTACAATGCCTTTATTACTGTGTAATTACTTGTGTAAGTACAGTGTAACAAGTATTGTAATCACTACTTCACTATGGCTGTCTATCTCTGTGTACCTCAGCTAGTCGACACTGGTGCTTATTGCGGCCTACACAATACACAGCCTGGTGAGTCAGGGTCTGAAGGTATGATGAGTGTCTAATGAAATCTGGATTTCATGTTCCCTTTGGGCAGAATCACTGCTACCAAACACGAAAACAAATTCTTAGAACTCCTTATGGAATCGCATTTGATTATCCATCAACTCTATTCCATTAGATCATTTAATTGTGTCTGTCTATCTCAGTATGTCAGGTTGCACTGGGGCTTGTTAACGCCTACACACCATACGACTGGTGAGTAGTGAATCTGGGGCCGAGGGTATGATGAGTGTCCAGTAAAATCTGGATTTCATGTTCCCTTTGGGCAGAAGGCTACAGTATGAACAGGAGGTATTATGTAAGAGAGTGCATGACGCTCTCCTCTTCTCCAGAACAGTAAGTACCCATTCAAGCCATATTGAATGATTTCTCACTGTGTTGCTGATTAACTGAATTAGCATAGTGTACCGTGTACCTTGACAACTGCCTAAAGCACTAAGAGAAGTAACTGCCCATTGCCCAACACACACAGGCAGTCCTAGCAGGGTTAGAGGATGACAATAATATTGATTCTTAGGGTAAATAAAGATATGGTAACTAATTACATTTTTGTCATTTAGCAGACGCTCTTATCCAGAGCGACTTACAGGAGCAATTAGGGTTAAGTGCCTTGCTCAAGGGCACATCGACAGATTTTTCACCTAGTCGGCTCGGGGATTAGAACCAGCGACCTTCCGGTTACTTGCACAACGCTCTTAACCACTAAGCTACCTGCCGCCCCATGATTGATAGCAATCATTCTGTCTCCAACCAGGAGATGTCAGTCTGTTTGTGCCGTCATGCCCACTCTTTGTCACTCGTTGTCATGCCAAATGTTTGTCTTGACAATGATGGCAATGGAGTTGGTAAAAGTATAAACAAAACTGGGACCAGGCTATTTATCATTTAAAGGCAAAGTACAGTGGCCTCATTAAAACAGCAATTAGGATAATTTAGGAACTCAAACTGAATATGCAAAAGGACCGGGTCCCCTCCTAAAACAAAACTGTCCTAGAAACATTCTTGTCCCACATGCAATATTTGCTGTGACAAGACAAGATGCATTATTTGTTGTGACGTGCTGTGATGCACTCATTGTTGAACCAGACCAGTCCAGACTGCCTCTCTTGTTGGGGATGGAGGAAGGAGAAAGGAGGGGGGTCTGTGGGAACAGTTCTGTCTAGGGTGTTCTCTTCTAGTTTCCTCTTCTTCCTGAACGCCCCCTCCCTCCTCCTCCCAATCCCCCCTTCTCTTTCCCGTTCAGCTGTACGCTCTGTTCCCACCCCATTTATGTCCAAATCAGGACAAGTCACCAGACTAATACACGAGACACACACACACACACACACATACACACACACACATATAACCTGATCAAAAACAGTAATGATCCAGGACCATATATGTCACCTCTCACCTAACCAGAAACCAGAGGTCCTTGTGTGCCCAGTTGAGAATGGGATACTGTCTCTGAGGAGGTTAAATGCCATAGATGAAGAGGATCGGCTATGTACAGTCTTTAATTTGGGGAAGCTCGAGAATAAATTGCACTTTTTATTTTACTGTTCTTTGTATGATGATGTAAGAGTAGCTTTGCTTGATAAAATGCAACAGCAGAAACCAGAATTATTCTGGATAAGCGACTTACATTTAGCAGACGCTCTTATCCAGAGCAATTAGGGTTAAATGTCTTGCTCAAGGGCACATCAACATATTTTTCACCTAGTTGGCTCGGGGATTAGAATCAGCGACCTTTCGGTTACTGGCACAACGCTGTTAACCACTAAGCTACCTGTCGCCCCACTTGAATGGCTTTTCAGAAAATAAGTCTTCCTTTAATTCTAAAGCTTGGAAGTTTGACAGGATAAGCTATATAGCTGAAATTGCAGGTTCTTGTTTTGTTTTTCAATAGTTTTTTATTTTTGTATGATTGTATTTATGTAAGTGTACTGTATGTGTTCATACATCCACTGGTTTGTTTTGGTACAGAAAATACATATAATATACTGATGTTCTCATAAGCCCATGTGGGCTGCGCATCCTTGAAGATGCATGACACTATAATGATAGAATAAATCTAAATCATCACACACGCGTGCACACACACACACACACACACACACACACACACAAGACTTCCGTAAACAGAATGGTTAACTTGGAGCACTGACTCACTGAACTTTATCATCTCAAGTGTTTGGAAGAGATTATACTGAGAAATCAACATAACACTGGTGTGTTCTGAGACTGAGGATTAACTATAGTGAAGGCAATGGGTTTATCCAAAATGGTAAGTCAGAGTCCAGGGTGTCCCACAACAGGCCTGCAGAGAACACACCGTTTCCTGTTTGTGTCACATTCATATGCCTCCCCCTCCTCTGGGTCTAACCATGCACCTGTAGCAAGGCCCTGGCCCTGCCTGAAAAACACTTTTAGCCCAATTACTTTCTACCCGGCACACAGAGAAAAGAAAACAGCACATGTTGTGAAACAATAGCTTGGTGTAAAAACACGCCTTGCCACTGGAGTAAACATACTTCAACGAAACCCCATTGTACAACGCCTACAGACTGGCCCTGGTTTAATAAAAGAACACAATGATAGTTTGTTGGGGATGGATATAAAATACAAGGTATTTTCCACTTAAACTATGGTCTCTTAAGGAGCCGCACAACATGAACGCAAGCTTTTGTTCTGGGTGCCAAGATCACTAAACCTAGTAGAACCACATCTGCAACATATACATCGTTTTCAGTAAATTGTAGTAAATCACGGTACAGTAAATCACCTTCAAATGGCCTTTGAATTGCGTTGCTCACCATGCACAGATGTTCCTATTGGGCCATCTCCAAATAGAGACATGGTTTACGAGTTAGGCTCACACACATTTCCAATGAAACACAGCTATCTTCTTGTTTATCTATCACAATATTCTCCAACGGACATGGAACATGGAAGTGGGGGTTCATGATTTCCCCATTTCCTGAACAGAGGCCTCCACTGGCACTTTCCATTTACCAGAAGTCCTCATTGAAAACAGACAGAGGAGGAAAACAGAGGGTGGAGGAGGGGGCATAGTGTGGGGGCATATAAACAACTCCAGACCCCACCAAAAGATGGTCTAACTCCTGGCTACGATCCAGCTAGTAACTGTCCGTCATCACTCTGACACACAAAGAGCTCTGTGACTATGATCATCCATAGTGCTGTGTGTGTGCGTGAGTGCGTGTGTGTGTGTGTATAGGACTGTAATCCATAGTGTTGCGGGCAGAGTGAAAGTGTCAACTGACACCCATTAGGCCTACCCTCCGACAGTGGCTGCAGACAGAATACTTTGCAGGGTAATTAAGTCTAAGTTGTCTAACAGAGAAAGTCCCGATGTTGGACCCAGCCGGGTCAAAGGGGAGCCATCATGGCAGCTGCTGACTCATAATGGGGGACTATAGGACTTACTGGAAGGTCTGTGAGTCAGATAGTCACCCCTCCCCCATATCGCCCTGTCTCCCCCCTCTCTCCCCTCGTACCCTCCTCTCCCTCAGCCAGTCTCTCCTCTGATCTCACACAGCGGTCCGTCTGTAATCTCACTTAGACAATAACACACAAATGCCACACTACCCAGATATTTGGTGAGCTCATAATTTTTTCCTTACAATTCCCCCCAAAATAATTTTGTAAACATGTTATTAGGCCATAAGGTTAATAACACAATATCGTAAAAAATGAGCGTTATAGTTGGCGTTATATTGGCACCACGTAAAACGCGTTATATTGGCACCACGGTACCATGACGTTAGGTTTACAGAGGTAAATAGTAACACATTAGATGGTACTACTGATATGAGTGTAAAATCTAAGTCTTGTGTACTAAACAAAGTAAACAACCACTCTGGTTTATTTTAAACTCACTCAACACAGTAAACAACATCTCCCTCTCTCACCCTCTTCATTATCCCATAGCTCAACATCAAGCGTCATCAGGAATAGAATGGAGGTCCATTCTGGAGCGCTATGAGTCCTGCCTGGGTTTCAGCTGAGTGGTTAGAGAGGGGTGTGTGGGTGGAAGTTCAAGCTGAGTGTTTATGGCAGGCAGGAGTCAGTCCGCTAGCTTATGCTGTCAGTGTGTATGTGTGTGTGTGTGTGTGTGTGTGTGTGTGTGTGTGTGTGTGTGTGTGTGTGTGTGTGTGTGTGTGTGTGTGTGTGTGTGTGTGTGTGTGTGTGTGTGTGTGTGTGTGTGTGTGTGTGTGTGTGTGTGTGTATGTCGGGCATGTGTATGCCTGCATGCATGTGTGTGTGTGTGTGTGTCAGTCTGCTTACGCTGCCACTCTGTGAGGGAAGCAGTGGGCCCCCGTGCCCTAGCACCGTGGGTGGAATCCAATCGAAAAGGCTCCACCAGGGCCCTCGCCAAGCTCAAGCCTAGCTGGAAGCCATCCCCAGCGAGCAGCGCTGTCAGGTGGCTGGTGTGGGTGTAGGTGCAGTATAATGAGAGAATGTAGCCTATAGGCGTCACAGGCGTCACAGGCGTTGGATATTCCTGCATGAACAATGATGTGAGTAAGACTGTGATTGAGAGGCGTATGTACTGCTGTAAATGAATACCACCCACAACCTGGGGGCCCACTCTCTATTCTCTGTATATCATCAAATACTGTTTATGTAATATGACTGTTACATAAGAGAACACCCACTGTTCACCGAAGTGCATCACTGGTACTAAAACACCTGTAGCTATCAGGAAACATGAATGCCTGTTTGTTTCTGAAGTTCCATTCATGAACTTTCACTGGTCATGGTATATATGGTGCATTTGGCATTTTAATTGATTAATGTCCAATTACTCCACCTTTTTTTAATTACTGATACTTTGGTAACATTAATAAAGGGTCTATAAGTAGTTTATAAATGGTTAATTAATAATTTATGTATAGTTTATACATCTATTAGAAATTATTACTAATAATCAGTTACACTGGTTGAAATTGTGAGATTTTTGCTTGGTCCCAAAATGTGTATTAATTGCTTATGACTGTACTGTTTAAAAAAAAAAAATATTACTGTAAAGTATTCTGAAATGTAAAACTGCAAAGTTTGCAATGTTTTCTGCTAATTTAGACATGTTTCACACGGTATGGTGTACCACAGCCGTTGGAGAGCAAACATCCTGGCCATATGCCTTTCCACACTCCCTCTAGCTAATTAGATGTTCCTTTTTCCTTCTCACAAAATATCTTCATGGAACAGTATGATACAATGTCGTTGAAAGAGAATCGATGGATGGCAAACCGACCAATGAGATTGCTCGAACGTTTCGATTTTTCAGGTCCTTCCCTGTGATTGGCTTACTTCCAAGAAGAAGTATCCGCCTCCAAGCCTATTATAGGCTGTGTTTCGCGGCTTTCTGCAAGTCATTTGAATACGGCTGGTCGTGGTCGCAGTTTCAAATGACTTCTCATTCAAAGGATCGTGCAGACACAATGGATGGACTTTACGAATAGGAATTTCATGCTCTGAAAACACTGATCGTTATTATTTGTGTGCATTTTGCACTTATTTCCAAGGAATATCTTTGAAGGATTATTTTCTTTCATCTGCTTATTTTTCTCCAAAGACTTGGAATCGTTTTATTTGTTACAAATAGTGTACATAATTTTTATACCGTTACAATTCGGATGTGTTTCTAGTTGGGGTAAGTTGATCACAATACAGATGTAGGATCTTAATTTGATCACTATTTTGCTGCTGAGAATTCGTACTGTATTTAAGGTTTAAAAAGGCTTCTAAAGTTTGTAATTTCCACTAAAATGCCCTAACGAAAATTGTATGAATTGTAAAATGTCCATTAATTATAATCCACAAAATAATTAACATTTCCTGTTGCTGCAAGATTATTTTCATACTGTAGCAAACTGGCTCAAATTAAGATCCTACATCTATCTGTGTGTTCACTGTGAGCATGATTATTTGTAACAAGGAAACTTTCAAAACAAAAGTGTTAAGTAATGCATTTGACCTATAAATGACAGTGCTTTGAGGGTTGCACTTTGAGTGAAGGCAAAAACAACTTAATGATAGCAGATCTTGACTTTTACTTAATGATGACAGATCTTGACTTTTACAAACAAAAAATATTTCCATAAGCACCTTTATAAATCCCAGACACTCATATCTGATATAATTTCATGTGATGTGAAGCTTTAAATAGACTTTAACTGTGTTATTGTTTTGCTCAAGTCTGCAGCATGGCCTGTATAATTACTTGTCTGGCATGCATTAACCTTCATTACTCACTAGTGTTATGACTGAGTGTGGTTCAGCCCAACAGAGTTCTATGGAAGGCAAGGCGCTTCCCACATAATAAGAGCGCATGAGTCAAGAGTAATAAACAGTGCCAGTGGTGTGGGTTGGGTTGTGTTTATCCTGTCTGGGCTACAGTACAGTACAGTAGTTACATGGTTAGATTGTTACAGTAGACTGGGGAACAGACAAACAGGGTGGGATATGTGTGGGAATGAGATTTCTTAGAAACAATATCCATCTTATTTTATGACATTTACTTCTCTATCAGATGTTCAGTTCTTATTTTTCTAGGCTATGGAACAGACAAAACAGGGTGGGACATGAGGTTTCTTATTCCTTCCGTCTTATTAACAGTATCCACCCTTATTGGACATTATATCCAAGATCGATACAGTATAATGTAGCTGTTTTATTTTATAACTCTTGTATATTTGCTTCTCTATCAGACAGAAGAGGTTCTTATCTGTTTCCACGTAACCCGTATGAACCTATTCATCCCCAGCCAGGCTGTAGTGTAATGTCAGCCTGTTGGTCAGTCAGAGAATGTCACTTTCATTCAAATGTAGTAGGCTCTAGTAGGCCTTATCCTTACTTGGTGGGGGGGTACATGTTGTAGTAATGCTAGTTGGTGATTGGTTGAAAACATCTATTGTGTGGTAGATCATCAGCTCCTGTTGTAGCAGGTCGCCGTCATTAACGCTGTCTGTCTGTCTGTCTGTCCAGACTAAAGAATAAAGTACCTTTAATCTCTTAACGGTGTTAAGGAAGCCAGCAGGGAGAGAAAAGGGATGTGCCAGGATGGCAGGTGAATGAGACAGTGGCATAAACAGGCTTACCAGAATGTAGAAGACTCAGCAGGAGTAAGGACATGAGACAGTGGCATAGTCAGGCTTACAACCAGCATGGTGTAGACTTAAAATCAGGAGTAGTGGGTAAATAACATTAGGGTAACTTATCACACACTGACGGTAGTTATTACATCAATTATTACTGTTTTTTACAGCTTTTCTCCCTGTCACACACACATAAACACAAGCGCATGCACACGCACACACACACGCACACACACGTTTCTTGGGGAAATAAAATTCAGTTGAAACCAGAAAAAAATAATGTGTTTAGTTATGAGTTTAAGAGAAGAACAAAGATTTTACATTGTTTTTATATTTTCAATCTCTTCAACAGGTCATTATGCCTCCCACGACACCATACACTGGCAAGTTCAGTCCCAGCCCTTACAACAACAACAACAATCTGCACAAATACCACCAGCCCATGGAAGCGAGCTACGGGGACATGTGCTACCATGACAACAGTCTTGTTTCGGGCTCCCTGGAGGCCCTAATACAACACTTAGTTCCCACAGTAGACTACTACCCTGACGTGAGTCTTATCTCTGGTCCAACAAACAACAAAAACATAAAATATAAAAAATGTAATCATACAAACATATTTGGGGTTATGAAAGGGGAAGACTGTTAAGCTCATAAGGCTTAACTTGTATATTCTTCAAGAGCAAATGTTTGTACTGTACAGTGGACTACTACTCTGATGTGTGTTGTTATCTCTGGTCCAAAATGCTCTATCAAGGGGACTCTAATGACAACAACAAAAACATAAACAAGGGAATAATACATTTACATTACATTTTAGTCATTTAGCAGACGCTCTTAACCAGAGCGACTTACAGGAGCAATTAGGGTTGTGTACTAAGTCCTATTTGGCATACAACCTGTTGTTATGCCAAATAGGCTACAGTTATATTTTGGGTTGTGTACTAAGTCCATACGTTATATTCCTAAAGAACAAATGGATAGACTCACTCAGAATGTATATATCATTAACTGAAATGACCATTGAACAGCAGGAAATGTGCCATATTGTGCTGGGTTGGTGTTGGGTTGACGACAACGTGAGTTGATGTTAATGATATTTTTTCTTGTTCTCCATCAGAGGTCGTACGTCTTCACCTTCCTGCTGAGTTCCCGTCTCTTCCTCCACCCGTATGAGCTCATGTCTCGGGTGTGTCACCTGTGTGTGGAGCAGCATAGATCTGGAGACCTGCTGCTTGATAAGGTGTCTAACACACACACAAACAGAGATACAGTAGTTTTAAACAACCAAGAGTGGACACCACCTCTTTACAGTCTGTCTAACACTGGCATATCTTTCTCCTTGCTGTCCTCAGATCAGAATACGAGACGTCGCTCCAAAGATCGTGCAGCTGCTGACAGAGTGGACGGAGACATTTCCCTATGACTTCAGAGATGAGAGGATGATGCGCTGCCTGAAAGAGATGAGTCATCATCTGACCAGAGGAGATGAGGTCAGTACCCTGATATAACCTCTGACTAACTGACTCATTAGAGATGACAATAGACATGACATCAGACATTTGATTTGACCAGTTATGGTTGAGTTTGACATCAGACACCTTATTTAGCGCAAATTGAGCTTGATCAAGGATGAACTGAACTGCTGCCTTGTGCTGATAGTCCTATATCATTAGGTGTGTTATATGTTCACTTGTGGTACGTCATGGTGTGTGTTGTGTGTTCCATGGGTCATATGTTTTATATCAGCATAGATAGCGTAGGAGGTGAGAATACACACCCACAAGTTCACAAGTTTCAGACTTCGATAATGAACTCAGCACCCTCGTCATTATATCAGCACAGATAAAAAATATACCTTGATATGGATTTCTCTCTCTCTTGATGTTGTCTTATATCAGTACTTGAAGAGATTGTTTCCAAAACGCTATATATCCATTTTCAGAAATGTTGGTAAATTAGCTTTCATTGTTTCAAGAAATTATGAAAGAGATTGGTGTGTTTTTTCACTATCTAATCATGGCATGGGTTCAATTACAGACATGTATTAAAATCTATCTCTTGATGGTTTCATTTCAGATAGACAAATAACTGTTTTTTGCTAAATGCTATATATCCCCCTCACTCGCAGAGAAATAAATAACAAGTAACACATAACTACATAAAATGTAACAAATAACTACATTTTTTATAAAGAAATGTACAAATTATACATTTGTGACATCAATATATACAACAAAAAAATGTATAAACTAAATCAATACAGTAGTATGAGATTTATATGTAAAACATTTACAATTGCCATTTTAGTCATTTAGCAGATGCTTTTATCCAGAGCAACTTACAGTAAAAGCATTCATCTTAAGATAGCTAGGTGAGACAACCACATATCAAAGTCAAATATGTAGGACATGAACGTCCCATTCGAGCTAAACAATGGATATATAGCGTTTTGCAAAAAGAAAATATATATTCATACACATCTAAAATCCATGAATAAAAAATCTGAGAACAGTAATATTTTACACACACATGAAGGTACTCATAAGCAATTATTTCTGATGAAAAAAAAACACAAATGTGAAAAATTTGTGGATATAGCATTTTGGAAATAAACTATTCACTTGTATACAATACATACAGTATATTGATCTCTCTTTATGTTGTTTTATATCAGTACTCGTGGAGGGCCATGCAGCAGATGACTCAGCGGTTAATCCGAAGGTTGGCAGCCCTGGGTCAGTATGAGGAGGCTATCGCCACACTCAATGCCTCCGCAGCCGAGAGACCCAGTGCTCTGAAGACCAAACAGCAGAACGGACAAAGGAGTGACGTACTGAGCATCAGTGATGATGCTTTTATTCTAGCCCAGCAGCTCACACACATTGAACTGGTGAGGAGAGAACATACTGTAGATCATACTGTGTACTGTATTCATGATATGTGGTGTTCAGAGAAGTTCAAACTCAATGGCCGTTTTGATCATTAGAATTGAGTGTTGATTAGAAGAAGTCACTACAGAGTACCCATGATCTATCAATTAATGTACTGTACGGTTAGAAATACAGTATTGCTTTAGAAATATTTGCTTATTATACTTTTTTAAATTCCACTTCTAGGACAGACTGAGTTTTATCGGACCAGAAGAGTTCATTCAAGCCTTTGGTGTGAAAGATCCCCTGGACAACCATAAGGTAGGCCTTGTCCACTACCTTGTACATAACATTGTCCAATACCTTCCACATAACATTGTCCACTACCTTCCACATAACATTGTCCACTACCTTCCACATAATATTGTCCAATACCTTCCACATTGTCCAATACCTTCCACATAATGTTTTCCAGTACCTTCAAACATAACATTGTCCAATACCTTCCATATAACATTGTCCAATTTCTTCCACATAACATTGTCAACGACCTTCCACATAACATTGTCCACTACCTTCCACATAACATTGTCCACTACATGCCATATAACATTATCCACTACCTTCCACATAACATTGTCCACTACCTTCCACTGGTTACCTTCTGTCAGTCATTATGGTGAGGCTACTGAATGGGTTGTGGCTGACTTCATTGTGTAAGTCCGTTAAGAGTTATCAACAGAGTACATCACAACAAGTAGTCCTGAACAGACTGGGAGAAACAACTCTAGCCCAGATACATTTTACAAGAAAAGAAACAGAATGTATTGAAATGCTCCAACAACAACAGATCCATCATGGACGTCATACTAGTAAAAAAGTAACCTTGACCTGTCTTTCCCCTCAGAGTTTCTTTCGAAAACGCAAGACCACTAACCTGGAGGCTTATGTAGCTTGGTTCAACAGACTCAGCTACCTGGTGGCAACTGAAATCTGTATGGTGGGTGCTCTCTTTCTTTCTCACGTTCTGTCTCCCTCTCTCTGTCTCTATCTCTCTCCCTCGTCTACTATCATGCTCTCTCCGTCTACCTTATTTCCCTATCTCCCTTGTGTCTGTTATCCTTTCTTTCTCACACTGTTCCAATGGCTTCCTGTTTTTCTTCCTTCCAGCCAGTGAAGAAAAAGCACAGAGCTCGGGCCTTGGAGTTCTTCATAGACGTGGCCAGAGAATGCTTCAACATCGGCAACTTCAACTCACTTATGGCTATCATCAGTAAGTAACAATACAGGGCTCTATAATGTATTTTTTTAAATTCTACAATAGAAATTGGAATTTCAGTTTACTTCCTGAATTCACTGAATTGAAATGAAATTGATCCCTAAACCTGCTCTCCTCTCCCCACAGCTGGAATGAACATGAGTCCTGTGTCTCGACTGAAGAAGACCTGGAGCAAAGTCAACACAGACAAGTTTGACATACTGGAGCACCAAATGGACCCCTCCAGTAACTTCAGTAACTACCGTACTGCCCTGCGAGGAGCCACCCAGAGATCTATCACAGCACACAGCAACCAGGAGAAGATAGTCATTCCATTCTTCAGCCTTCTAATCAAGGATATCTACTTCCTCAATGAAGGATGTGCCAGCCGGCTACCCAACGGTCATGTCAACTTTGAAGTGAGTCTGAGTAATGTACAGTAAATGCATTATTGCTCTGTATTACTAATAATGACAAGACTATTACTGTACTGGTTTCCCTCGACTAAGGCGCATGTTCAGTGGTGAATCTCCATTGAAATAGATTTTTAGTCTAGGACTAGGCTCCATCTGGGTCCAGGAAATTGGCTTTTTGTGTTTAAGTAGCAGGTGAAAAACACATTGTTGTCAATATTTTTCATTTCAATTAATGTTAATTTCCTGTTTCTCTATAGAAACTGTGGGACTTGGCGAAGCAGGTCAGTGAGTTCCTGGTGTGGCGTCAGGTGACGTGTCCCTTCGAGAGAGACAGGAAGATTCTCCAGTACCTCGTCACAACGCCCGTCTTCACCGAGGATGGTGAGTGGTGTCCACAGATACATTACATTAAGATGTTAATTATTTAGAACAGTACAAAATGTGCAGCGCTTGTGGTCTAGTGGTACCCACACCTGACCTGGCTGTTTGCACATGTGTACTCCCCACATAGACCACAGTTCGATCCCCACGTCGTCCACAATTTCTACTGTATCTCCTCCCTTTCTAATTCTGTACTGTCTAAATAAAGGATACAACATATAAATGGAGGATGAAAGTCCACTCTCCTGTAAAAAGTACAAAACCTACTATAATCAGTACTGTATCTTATAACATTGGCTTCAGTGTTAGTAATGTATTTTCTCTTTGTCGCTTCTCCAGAGCTGCATTTGGCCTCCTACGAGAGCGAAGGTCCTGAGAACCACATGGAGAAGGACAGTCGCAGGTCTCTCAGGTGTGTAACTTGACTTGATTTTTTACTTGACTTTACACATGGATTTGTACTCATACATGGTGCACTGTTTTTATTTCAAACCATTGTATTATGTGTCCTATATTGCAGGTCATCCCTATTTCACAGAGAGCATCGGTGAGTGGTGGTCTGGGTGATATTCCATCCCAGCTAAAGAGGCTGAAGTTCGACAGGTTCTCGAAAGAATGGAGAAAGATGGGAGAAAGAAGTGTTCAAAGCACTCAGACAAAGGATGCCTCCCTCCATGGCTGAAGAACTGAAGATCTTGCCTCGCACTGTACATTGACAGATGACTCATTTGTAACGTGTCTACCCACACAGTATTACTGTTCTTTTTTTATACCAATGGGTCGAAATGGTTACTGATCATTTTCTATGCTTTTCTGAAGTAGTCATTCTGAAGTGTAATGAGCTTGTTGCTGGTTGGCTTGCTCAGTCTTCTTTTAATGTAAGCTATTTCTTTTATGTTTTTGTTCTTACTAAATAGTGTGTTTTGCATATGTTAGGAATGAATTACTTACATATTTGTGATGAATCTTAAAAGATACAAAAAACAAACCTCGAAACTCATCTCATCTTTGGTGAAAGGAATATGAATATGACTGAATAGCCAGCGGTGAATAGTTAACTCTGTTTTTTAAATTGTATTATGTGTTTGTTTACCTTACAGCTATTACTTTTTATGAATGTTTTATGTATTCTCTTCTTTTTTTACTATGTGGTTTTGTATCATGTATGTGTTTATTGTTTGGCCACCCCAATGTGTTACTTATCAGGGTACTCTACATTAAGTTCTTATGCGAAATAAGAGGTATATTTTTATTTTGAAAAACAATTAAAGAACATTTAAAGGTGAGTTTTTTCTGTCTCTGTAAATATCACTCTAGCGCCATCTAGTGTTCACAACTAAGCTTACAGTCAAGTCACATCCACACCGAAACTATTGTAATTCATGTGAAAAACAAGAATTTATTGTAAAAGAATGGGAAAATAAATGGCATACAAAAAATGTCACATTTTACAGAATTGAGAGAAAAATCTAAACTACTTCTAAGGGAAGAAATGATGCTTTATACATAAGCAGACTCATATATTTTTTATATGTTTCAAATAAAATGTCATTGCATTGTTAATGTACATTATAAAATTAACATAATAGTTAGTTAATGTGTTTAATTAGTTCCCCATTAGTATCTTCATCAATATGAATATTATATATTCTAATGATAAGAACTCACTGAACTCATGTATGAGAGGTCAAGTGTCGTGCGAGGTGATGACGTTGTCTGAAGACCTCGCTGCAGATTGAACACTTGAGCGTCTCTTCCCTCTCCCTGTGATGCTGTTGTTTCACCCCACACACAGATCCTGTGGCATCCAGCGCCCTCTTGTGGTGAGACCTCATATGCTGCACCAGGTCTGAAGTCAGTCGGAAGGAGATGTTGCATTTGGCACACCAGTTCTGAGCCGGCTGGCAGAGGGGCGAGAGCCGTGAGACGGAAGGGGACAGGAGCACCGGGGAGGGGGGGATCGGGACCTGCAGGGGTCTCCCTGGGGTCCTGGGCCAGAGAGCTGCTGGGCTATAGAGAGGGTGCCTCTGTTTCAAAACACCCTGGACCAGCACAGGTCTGTGGAGATCAGTAGTGGGAGTAGTGATGGAGGTTTTAGCCCTCTCAAGCAGGGGGGTAGTCTGGGGAAGTGGAACAGAGCGTGGGGGCTGGGAGAAGGCACTTCTACTGTTCTCTGAGACAGAGACTTGATTGAAGGCAGAGGTGACAGGAGGAGAGTCAGTGGATGTTTCCTCAGAGCGGGATGAAGATGGAGACATAGCTTCTGTGTCTTTCAGAGCATTCTTCTTTGAGTCTCTCTGCTCCACTGCTGGGCCACTACCTGGCTGAATGCTCTGGTTCTGTGGATTGGATCTGATGTCTTCAGGCCCTGAGGTCTTCAGTTGTGGTTTTAGTTGAGTGGTTCTGTCTTCAGTGAAGGTGTTCCTTATTATATTGGTGGGCAGGTGACAGGAGACGGGGATAGGTTGTTGGTTCATGTTCAAAGTACAGTAACCTCTCTCCAGTGGTTCCTGCTTTATGACTAGAGGCTGGGGGCTATTCCTATCCTCCTCCGTGTGTTTCCTTTTGAAGGTACTCCCTGCTGGCCTGGTACCAGACAAGCTTGTCTTATTACTGGTATTCTCCATATCCCTGGCTAGATTGTGGAAGTCTGTTGCAGGTTTTCCATCCTGTGGACTTGTCTCTGGATTACTCAGTTTGAAGGCATGAATAGGAAGGGAGTCAGGTTTCAAGTGGTTGGTGTTGTCTTGACCAGATTTGGTGGTGTGGCTGTTTGGTTGTCTCTGTGTGCAAAGGAATCTCCAATGTGCCAGGAGGGGGAACTCAGACTCAAAGCCCTGGATGCAGTTTGTACATGTGTACGGACCAGCACCTGGTTATAAAGATGGATATGGATTAATATCACTTTATTCTGCCAATATTGCATGACATAAAACTTTGCCAATAGTCTTTGAATTGTACAAATGTATTGACGAAATCTAGTTTTGCTGTTTAATATTTAATTGCAGTCAGTATTTAAATCATGAAAATTGCTATGAATAATATCTATCTATATATTGTAAGACATCATATTTTATTACCATGTAATAACACATTCATAGAGTATGTATACCTTTGCTTCGCATCTGCAATGGGTTCAGTAGAAGAAGCTTGGCAAGGTCTTTCCCATACCACACCAAAAGCTCCTCTTCCTTCTGGATCGTCCTGAGGGCTCTAAAGAACAGTTGTCCGTTCTTCACATAGGCCTCCAGGTTCTGTTCCTCACTGCTCCGGGCTGACTGGACGAGCCGCAGCCACATCGGACCGTCAGTGGCCATTTTGTGCGCTGAGGTGTTCACCTGTGTAGCCAAATAGAAACAGGTCTTACAAAAACAAGTAAAATACAGCATTTTGCTAGCTGAAAGGTTCGATGAATTTTAGACAAATATGCGGGCATGAGAAACTGGCCAGCCATTCGTTTGGAACACATTAAGTCCATGTTCTCACCCTTAAAATGTATGGTGTCGTTCTTCTGTCCATAGACTTGAGAGCGATGAAGGCGATGCTGTCATAAACCGAGGTGTGTTTCAGCTCACATGGTCCAAAAACGGCGTGCTCAGGAACTTCGCAGGTGGTGTGGACACGCGTAAAAATTTCCGTTATCCATCGTTGCGCAACTTGCGCAGCTCTCGCCTCTGTGTTCCAAACGAGTTTGGAACGAATATCTGCCTCCAGGGTCTCCTGAGAACCAGATAACATCAGAATTCATATCATTAGGCTGCCAATGAAGAATAAATAATTCGAAAATTAGTTTTGAATAATGCCCGCCAAAAAACGTGTGTAAAACAGCTTTAAATCCAAAACAATACTTACCATTGCATACAGCTGAGCGGTGGACAACATTTCGGCGATAAGATCTGCGCTTCTATTATTTGCACTGTCCCTGCTTGTATTATACAGTGTATCGTGTCTTGTAGATGCCCACCAATACCTGCCATGGGACTGGTCGACTGGAGGAGCTGGTTTTATAGTCTAGTCTAATCTGCACAATGAGATTTGACAATTCGCAGCCCCTCCTTTATCCTCTTGTTAGATGGGTGATATTAATGATCTCTGACAATCAGAAAGTGTCGGTGCGTGGATGGACAGTCTAAAGAGGTCATGGGTATCAGTGGACAGCCAGTGCAAGGAGAAACCCATTTCCAACAGGGACAAAATATAGTGTATTTAGGTGACGGCGGGTCATGTTCTGGTGTGCAAGCATGCCCCGGGGCCACGACGATAAACGCGAGTGTATGTACGGTAAATGGAGTGATGCACTTTTCTGTATCCTCCTCGGGCGATAGATAAACCTTGGCTCATTGATGGGTTACAATGCTGGAATTCACTCCACACAGTAGCCTAATAAGCGAATTCCACATTGTTTGTCACGTGCACAATGACAAGGACATCAGAATCTGTTGAATTTAAGTTTTCAAACAAACAATATTTGTATTTCAGTATGTGAAATTAAAAGTCAAATCCACGTTTTTCAATGGTTTTGGCTATAACTAATATGTCAAGCTCCAATAAAGTTTGGTTGTTGAACTGAAATAGGTCCATATATTTTTCATATTGAACAAAATATTGTGTCACCTGCTGTCTCCCCCTCCCCGCCCACTGTGTTGGTGGTGTGGTCTAAGGCACTGCATCGCAGTGCTATGCAGTGCTAGCTGTGCCACTAGAGATCCTGGTTCGAATCCAGGCTCTGTCGTAGCCGGCCGCGACCGGGAGACCCATGGGGCGGTGCACAATTGGTCCAGGGTAGGGGAGGGAATGGCCGGCAGGGATGTAGCTCAGTTGGTAGAGCATGGCGTTTGCAACGCCAGGGTTGTGGGTTCGATTCCCACGGGGGGCCAGTATGAAAAATAAATACAAATAATGTATGCACTCACTAACTGTAAGTCGCTCTTGATAAGAGCTTCTGCTAAATGACTAAAATGTATTTTAAAAATGTGTAGTACAGGGTTTCCCAAACTCGGTCCTCAGGCACATTTTGGGTTTTGCCCTAGCACTACACAGCTGATTCAATAATCAAAGCTTGATGAGTTGGTTATTTGAATCAGCTGTGTAGTACTAGGGCAAAAACCAAAATGTGCACGCAGGGGGTGCCGAGGACCGAGTTTGGGAAACCCTGTTAGGGTGCAATAGGGTTCAAAGGCGCTCGACTGCATCTGTTCTGCTCTCTTGCGCATGCTCGCTTCAGATGGGACAGTACTGTAACAGCGGTAAACCTCTAAGCGATACGCCACAACTCATTTTATTCTCTCAATTCAGAAAATTAAATAGTTACCAACAAGTGGCAAGGACGATAAATAGTATTTACAAAGACATACATTAACATGTCGCGTAAATGTCATGTTCGTTTCTTTTCAATTTTGTCGTTGGAAAATCAGGAATCAGTTTTGAGTGTTGTTTTATCGAGACGAAGAAAGCGCATGTGAGGTAGTCTACTCTAGTCAGTGGTACAGTACAATGTGCAAACCCATTGAGGACATATTTTATCAAGGCAATGATCATCAACGGACAATGGATTGCACTCCTGTTTACCTTTCTTATAGGCCTAAACACATTATTTTGTAATAGCGAAGAGGCATCTTGCCATGGAGCTTTTGATATTTATTTCGTTTTAGATAGGTAAGTATAGCCTACAGACTAAATGCAAGATGTAGTTGATATAGAAGTTACTTGTGTTTTTTATGGTAAAGTATCTTGAATGAACACGATTCTATAGAATATATCAGGTGTCAGATTGCACCATTTTCTTATCAAGTTTTGTGTGGAAAAACTCAGATATGTAACAAGTAGAAAAATACTCCTGTAAGTAGTATTAAAATGACTCAAGATCTATTTCAGTCTGTCTAGTCCTTGTATGGGTTTGTTTGGTTCTGGTTAAGGGAGTGTCTGACTGTGCTCTACAGGTCTGGGAGTGTGCATGATAACTGGGGAGAGATCTACGAGTTTGTGGAGCAGCTCACCAACCGCTTTGTGAGGTAAGTGAATAAAGTCATACTCTCTGGTCCAAGCTCTGTGTATGAGGTGAAATGAGCAACTTGCCTTGAACACTATACATCACTTTCTATCAGTACTATGGTTAACTTTACAATCTGAATCATGAAACAGAAGACTGGGACAGAAGAATGGGCCCATTTTAGTCAAATAATGATTTACCAAGGACATACGATATTTACACAGTGAGGAATCAATAAAGATAAACTGTAGTTAACACACTCATGTGAAAGTGGGGCATATCCTTTTCAAGCAGTAGGCAATAGGCATTTGATCAAATGTAAGTCCACCGAACACTTGGATACAGTATGTGGGATTCTTTTTAAACATAATAGTGGGGTACTAAATTTAAGTCCAGAACATTTGGCTGAAACAGCTGGCTGTGGTAACAACTGTGTATAATTGTAATTTAGGAGGAAAGGGTTAGCCCCAAAGGGTGTAGTCTTTTAAATACAAAATGACCAGTAACTTCTTGGTGTTTGATCCAATTCATCCCTTGGTTTTCCCCTGTTTGTTTTAGTCCGAGGATGAGAGTTTCCTATATAGTTTTCTCATCTAGAGCGGAGGTGATTCTACCACTAACTGGAGACAGGTACAGACACCCACACTCTCTCACTTATTACAGTACAAAGCATGTCTTGCTCTCTCCCCCTCTCTCTCTCTCTCTCTCTCCCCCGCTCTCTCTCTCTTTTTCTCTCTTTCTCTCTCTCATTCTCTCTCTCGCTCTCTTTCACACACACACACACACACACAGGCAATCATAATTTCTCAGATAGCAAATTCATATTTCCTATTTCTTTGTAGATATGAAATAGAGGAAGGCTTGAAAAAGTTAAGCGAAATCAGACCGGCTGGTGAAACATACATGCACGAAGGCATGAAGTCGGTAAGCATATTCTATTTTCTTTTCTATTCTACTTTATATTTTTTGTTGTTGGACTCTTTTGTTGTACATTAAAACATGGCTTCCCCCATGTAGGCTTCAGAGCAGATGAAGGCCCAGGTCACACGGTCATCCAGCATTATCATAGCTCTGACTGATGGGAAACTGGAAGTCTATCCTTATGATCTGACCGTAAAGGAGGTAATACCATTATACTAAACCGTGATGAGTAATAAAATAGTACTTACTGTAAGTGCTTTGAACTCTTGACTAGTACGCAGCTATTTTCCATGAATTAATCTAGCTGTCCTCTCTTTTTGTTGTAGGCAAACACTGCCAGGGAGTTTGGTGCGAGAGTGTACTGTGTTGGTGTGAAAGACTTTGATGAGAGCCAGGTGAGTGTTTTTAAGGATCTGTTTTTGCAGTGCTCTCACCTTTCTATCAATTGAAGGCTGCAGAAGCACACACAAAATGCACACATTGCAATACACTATTTTGTTTACATTGAAATCTCTGAACACTGCCAAAGTCCATGTTGAATCCATACTGGAACTACTAATGGGTACCATAATATTGGAAGAAAAATGAGCATACCAGTTTTATGATTTGATCGTCTGTCCGTCTCAAAGTGCGTTAGCGGTCTGGATAGGAAGTCAGTTGTACTGTAATCATCTAATTGGATCATGCTAGCCTGCTTCCTGTTATGGTTTCATTACATTAGATCAGCCTTTGAAACCAGACCGGAAAACATCAAGGGAGGGAGGGCTGTGTTGTAGATGTACAGAAAACAGTGGGAGGGAGGGCTGTGTTGTAGATGTACAGAAAACAGAGAGAGGGAGTAATGTACAGACAATGAGGGCAAGAGCGCTATGTTGTACGTAGATGTGGAAAGACAATCTTTCAGATGTTGTGTAATTTCATATGCTTTTTTATACTGTACCTACAGCTTGTTGGCATTGCAGACAGCAAAGACCAAGTATTCCCAGTGCTGGCTGGATTTCATGCACTCAAAACCATTGTGAATTTGGTGAGGACAGAATAATTAAATACAACAATATGTCAAAATAAATGTTAAGACACCATGTCATTTACCTTATCATTATTTATATTTTTCACAGATTTTGAAGCAATCCTGCACAGAAATATTCAGGATAGAGCCCACTAGTGTTTGTGTGAATGGTACGTTGCAAACAAATAACATTGTTATTTGTTTGTGCCCGAAAATCCTAACATTGTGCCCCTCTATAACATTCTAGAATCTTTCAACATCGTCCTGAGAGGATATGACTTCACCCGTGGGAGGAGCCAGGATGGAGTGATCTGCGTTCTCACTGTCAACCAGGAGACATACAGTTAGTATACCCCAAGCTCCATAATGCATCATATTCTGCATTCCAATATTGACACACCTACCTACTGTAAGACTGCAGATTGACAATAACCCCCCTAATAGCGTTATACTACATTCATTCCTGTTTACCAGATGCCACAGTCGTTTGTAGCTGTACACCAAACAATCCTGTTCCTCAGGATGCAATCTACTAAATGTCCCCATGGAAAGATTTTCAACACTCTGTTCATTATGTAGCCACACTAATGAGGTACTGAGGGCATGGACTGAATGTTGGGTTTCACTATTTAGCCAAACCAGAGAGAACAGAACAGTGTCTTATTTAGTAAGGTCAGGGAACATTATGCAGCTAGCTGAGTACATGGAGCTTGTATCTGTCTTATTGCTTAATGTAGAACACAACACACAAGGTCTCTTCACTGAGAGGGCATTGAGCTCACACAGCTCTTTGTCTCTCTCTCTCTCTCTCTCTCTCTCTCTCTCTCTCTCTCTCTCTCTCTCTCTCTCTCTCTCTCTCTCTCTCTCTCTCTCTCTCTCTCTCTCTCTCTCTCTCTCTCTCTCTCTCTCTCTCTCTCTCTCTCTCTCTCTCTCCCTCCCCTCTCCCCCCGCCCTCCCCCTGCCCCAAGATGAGAGACCCAGTGTGGTGCAGGATGGCTATCTGTTGTGTCCAGCACCACTGCTGCATGAAGTCGGGCAGTAAGTGCTGCACTCAATTCTCTCCTCTTAGAACTTCCTGTATCCATAAATGGCCTGTGAGCTACTGAGCGCGCTCAGTTGGCCAGATCAAAGGAATGTAATGTTGTCTGTTGGTTGCTGTGAGAGCTGAACCACACAGCAACCCAGACGCTCCACTGTCAGAGACTACACACACTTCCATTCAGGGTGGGTAGTGGGTTCGACGGGTAACAGTTGTTCATCACTTTATAAAAGCAAAAGAAAGAACTTAAAATAATTAAAGTATAAAAATAGAATAAAGGTCTGGTGGTGACTGGAGAATGGCTGCTGTTCAGCCCTGTTCCATTACGGTACCCTGCCTGGTTTCTTTAGAAAATGTGACCGAATAGGCTGAACCGATGTGTAGTGATGAGACACACCAAAATGGTTTGGCACACTATCATTAAAACAGCTTTGAGGAAGATGTTATATGTGAGACTTTGTGACCCTGTGTTAGTGTTTACCCTGCCCATCAGCATGCCTATTGGCACAGTGCCTTGGCATTTCAACGGTTGGTCTGCCAGACCGATACTTTAATTAAGTTTGACCTACTTTGTTAGTATCTCTCTCTCGCTCTCTCTCTTTCTGTCTCTCACACACACACACACAAAGCAATAATATAGAATTGTGCTGGACTTTCTTTCCCTCACAATAGATCGATAGATGTGCTGATCAGCTTGAACAACGGTCAGTCCTACATCTCAAGCCCATTCACCATCTACGCTACAACTTGTGTGAGTATCAGTATCACAGACAACACCAACACTCAAAACAAACGGCCTCACTCCACTTCCATTTAGTTCGGTCCGTCCTAGTTCACCAAAGTCTAGTCTGATGGTCCATGAAATAACATTTGATAGAAAGTCACACATCATCTGATAAAGTCTGTTTTGTGGGCTGCTTTGTTTACCATGTCTCCCGATGCAGTCTGATGGGACAGTGGTGCTGGTGGTGATCTTAGTTCTACTCCTGCTGCTGGGTCTGGCTCTGCTGTGGTGGTTCTGGCCGCTCTGCTGCACTATTGTGAGTGGTTCAACCTCCTCCAGGACCGACTGTATGATTTAATCCGTTTTCAGTTAATACAGTTGTTGGTTGAGGTGTCAGTACATAGTAATTCATTGTTGTATAACTGCTGACTGTTTTATACTGTATATGCTACAGGTGATCAAGGACCCCCCTCCTCATCGCCCCCCTCCTCCTCTCCCTCCTCCTCCAGTACCTGTGAGTGCTTAGTTTCTTTGGAAGTGTTCTTAGAAGTGCCAAGTGTTTTATATCTTTCTCGTCGCACCATTATTGAGTAACTTCAACCCCCCAAAATTCCCTCCTCATAACAGGAGCCAGAGGAGGACCCTCTGCCCAAGAGGAAGTGGCCCATGGTGGATGCATCATACTATGGGGGAAGAGGTGTCGGAGGAATGAAACGCATGGAGGTATGTCTGAATGAGTATTACCCCATTAAACCATTACTTCCTTTCTATTTGGGCTGTACTATATCTTGACAGTGAGTTGTGTCACTTTATTTTGAGTGATGTTAGTTACTCTAAAGTTTTGAATGGTTATTTTGTGCTAAACGAATATAAACGGTACAAAATGTTAAATAACCTACTGTAAACTGTGTTTTAGGTTCGTTGGGGGGAGAAAGGTTCCACAGAGGAAGGTGCACGGCTAGAGAAAGCCAAGAATGCGGTGGTCACAATGGTGGAAGAGGAGGTGGAAGAACCTATCATTAGGAAACCAATGCCTCAGAGACCACCCCCTACCTATCACATCCCAGAACAGTCCAAATGGTACACACCCATCAAGGTTAGTCACCATGCTTTCAGATCCACATTTAAAATGGCTGTCAGTAACTGATTTTGTATATTAAACCAACAAGTTGAGTCTTATTTTATCATCCTCTTAGGGGCGTTTTGATGCGCTGGTGGCGTTACTCAGGCGACAGTATGATCGAGTTGCTGTCATGAGACCAACAGCACAGGACAGGGTAAGGCACCACCTTGTATAATGTATTCAGTCAGTTTACTTCCTGAATTGTTTTCCTAAATTGACTGAATTTAAATGGAATTGACCCTAACCCTGATCGCAACAAACTCATGAAGAAAGAAAGAAAGAAAGAAAGAAAGAAAGAAAGAAAGAAAGAAAGAAAGAAAGAAAGAAATACAGTGCATTCAGAAAGTATTCAGACCCCTTCCCTTTTTCCACATTTTGTTACGTTAGACTTATTCTAAAATTGATTAAATACATTTTCCCCTCATGAATCTACACACAACACCCCATAATGACAAAGTGAAAACAGGTTTTTTTAAATGTTTGCAAATGTATTACAAATAAAAAACAGAAATACCGTATTTACATAAGTATTCAGACCCTTTGCTATGAGACTCGAAATTGAGCTCAGGTGCATCCTGTTTCCATTGATCACCCTTGAGATGTTTCTACAACTTGATTGGAGTCCACCTGTGGTAAATTATATTGATTGAACATGATTTGGAAAGGCACACACCTGTCTATAAGGTCCCACGTTTGACAGTGCATGTCAGAGCAAAAACCAAGCCTCGAGGTTGAAGGAATTGTCCGTAGAGCTCCGAGACAGGATTGTGTCAAGGCACAGATCTGGGGAAGGACACCAAAACATTTCTGCAGCATTGAAGGTCCCCAAGAACACAGTGGCCTCCATCATTCTTAAATGGAAGAAGTTTGGAACCACCAAGACTTTTCCTAGAGCTGGCCACCCAGCCAAACTGAGCAATCGGTTTGGTCAGGGAGGTGATCAAGAACCCGATGGTCACTCTGACAGAGCTCCATAGTTCATCTGTGGAGATGGGAGAACCTTCCAAAAGGACAACCATCTCTACAGCACTCCACCAATCAGGCCTTTATGGTAGAGTGGCCAGACAAAAGCCACTCCTTAGTAAAAGGCACATGACAGCCCGCTTGGAGTTTCCCAAAAGGCACCTAAAGGACTCTCAGACCATTACATTTTAGTCATTTAGCAGACGCTCTTATCCAGAGCGACTTACAGTTTAGTGAGTACATACATTTTTCATACTGGCCCCCTGTGGGAATTGAACCCACAACCCTGGTGTTGCAAGCGCCATGCTCTACCAACTGAGCTACAGGAGGCCTACTGAGAAACAAGATTATCTGGTCTAATGAAACCAAGATTGAACTCTTTGGCCTGAATGCCAAGCGTCACGTCTGGATGAAACCTGGCACCATCCCAACGATGAAGCATGGTGTTGGCAGCTTCATGCTGTGGGAATGTTTTTCAGCGGCAGGGACTGGGAGACTAGTCAGGATCGAGGGAAAGATTAACAAAGCAAGGTACAGAGAGATCCTTGATGAAAATCTGCTCCAGAGCGCTCAGGACCTCAGACTGGGGCAAAGGTTCAACTTCCAACAGGACGACGACCCTAAGCACACAGCCAAGACAACGCAGGAGTGGCTTCGGGACAATTCTCTGAATGTCCTTGAGTGGACCAGCTAGAGCCCGGACTTCAACCCGATCGAACATCTCTGGAGAGACCTGAAAATAGCTGTGCAGCGACGCTCCCCATCCAACCTGACAGAGCTTGAGAGCATCTGCAGAGAGGAATGGGAGAAACTCCCCAAATGCAGGTGTACCAAGCTTGTAGCGTCATACCCAAGAAGACTGGAGGTTGTAATCGCTGCCAAAGGTGCTTCAACAAAGAACTGAGTGAAGGGTCTGAATACCTATGTAAATGTGATATTTCAGTATTTGTTTTATTATACATTTGTAAAAATTCCTAAAACTTGTTTTTGCTTTGTCATTATGGGGTATTGTGTGTAGATTGATGAGGAGAAAACACAATTTAATCCATTTTAGAATAAGGCTGTAACGTAACGAAATGTGGAAAAAGTCAAGGGATCTGAATACTTTCCGAATGCACTGTACTTAACTATCCCTCTACTGCTTGGTCAGTGTCGCACAGTTCACACGTTAGGAACCTTGTCTAGCTCATTAGTGGTCCGAGCAGACAGGCTTGTCAGTGGAGAGGGGATGGGGGCAGTAAGGGAGAGACAAGACATGACAGGTCACCACTCTGTCCACTGAGAGGAGGTGACAGCTTTAGCCATTAACTGTTCCCCCATACCCATATGGGATGGCGTGATGGGAGATGGAGGGATCCTATAGATGAGTGATGGAGCTTTAGCCATTAACTGTCCCCCACCCCAGCCTATACCCATATGAGATGAGGGGATGGAGGGATGGAGAGGTGGAGGGAACTATAGATTAGTATCTCTTCACTGAGAGAGGAGGTGACCGGTTTACCCAATAACCCCCCCCCCCCATCCCGGTCTATACCCATATGGGATGGAGGGATGGAGAGATGGAGGAGGAATGGGGTGGGGGATGGAGGGATCCTATAGATGAGTGATGGGGAGAGGAGGAGAGTAGGGATGGATGTCTATGTTTGTGAGACTGGCCCCTCTGACCCCCTAATGCCTATTAGCACCATTATTCTCTGTGAGGCCTCTGGCCTGTCAAGATAACAAGCAGAGCAGGGCTGGATGTAAAGGAGGATGGGGGGGGTGGAGGGGGACAAACGAGGGGCAGCGTGTGACCTCTGTCCTCTTAACCTCCCTGTCTGTCACGCTGTGTTCGTGTACTTACTCTGTCACACTGTGCTGGTGTACTGTAGGACACGTTAATTAAGACGCTGGACTGGGCATACATTGTCCTGTCATTAACGGAGGTTGGGGACACTGGCCATTTATCTTTTTATTGAGAAAGGTAGGGGTGTGTACCCTCTGTAATTGATGTTAATGTGATTATACTGTACTAAATCTGTTGTAAATTGCTGTACTGAATTTGTTAAAAATATATACATATATTGGATACTCCCTAAAACGTATTTGATGATATATTAGCTGTGATCATGCAGTGATTCCTGGTGGACGGTTTTAGCGGGGCTGGTACCTGCTCTAATCTGACTAGGCTCATGATGGGGGCACCCTTCTTGACAGAATGGGAGTGGCTGTCTGGTCAGCCAGTTATGCTCTTGCACTTGATTAGGTTGATTGGCTAATAGTGATGTCGAGACAACTCGCCGGCCCATTCGCCATCTCCTCCTTACCCATTACAGTCAAAGCCGGCTGCCTCAATTGAGTTCAATTATGATCAATTATTGTAAATGTCAACTCTACGCAGTGTTGTCAAAACAATTTCCATGATATGTCACGTATGCAGTGACTCCATTAGGAGCTCATTTTATCTGAGATACATAAATCCATATATGTTGGAGGCTAATAGGTACATACAGGACCAGTATAATATTGAGGAGAGCTGGTTTGACTTGTTCTAATCTTTAGACCAGTGGAGAGCAGGTCTGAGCACTCTGCACTGTCTATGGAAGAGGCAAGCGGTGAGGCATGAACAATATAATGCCATGTACCATTCTTCATGAGAATTAGGCTGATATGGAGGTGCGGGGGAGGTGTTACTACTGTAATGAAATATAGGATATGTTAGGGAAGGTCTATACTGTATATTTTCTGATAAGTCTAGAATACAGTAGAGACATTTACAGTAGAGACATTTAAACCTAACTGGTCGATATTGTAAAAGAGTGTGTCTTCTCAGTAACTTACCTCGTAAAGTAAAAGGTTTAAATGGAATAAATAAATAATACAGAAACTGCATTTTGTTTTGTTCAGGGGCGCTGTATGAATTTCACCCGAGTTCCCAATCATTAGGTCAAACAAACCATAATCTTTGGACTATGAGGCTATGGAGAGAACAGGGCTATGGACCACGTGCCTAAACATCATCAATGTGCCTCTCTTTGGACATATTGTTTGTTTTTATTTCAGCTTTATTTATCCAGGTTTGTCTTTGGATAAAACAAACCTGTTCGGGAGCGTTCAATAATTTTAGCTTGCTTACTTGCTATACAATCCTCATGTCACGGTTTCATTTATTGTCAGAGTCATATTGTAATTTATGTGTAACCATAGATCAAAGAACATGTGGTAAGAGGATAACTATGTTATTGAGTGCCTTCTTGTTTCTTTTCTTATCAAGAATGAAGTGTCTTTTGCTTGTCTTTTTTATTCAAGCTCTGTTGTTTCAAATGTGATGTTGTAAATAAAAATAAATTTAAAAAAATCATGTGGAAAGTTTGTGAGGGTTTCACTTCCAACTAAAACTACAATGGGTTAATATTATTCCCAAACTGCAGGCTAATCTCGTTCATGTTGCTAAATACTGTAATATAATCACATTGTTAATCTAATCCCTTGACCGAATGCGTATTGTACATAAAAAACTTGTTCTGGCCCCGTGTAGCTCTGTTGGTAGAGCATGGCGCTTGCAACACCAGGGTTGTGGGTTTGATTCCCACGGGGGGGCAGTATGAAAAATGTATGCACTCACTTAACTGTAAGTCGCTCTGGATAAGAGCGTCTGCTAAATGACTAAAATGTAAAATGTTCTGTCTCAGGGGACCAACAGAACAAGAGAGAATAATGTCAGATCAGACTTTTCATTTTTAGGGGGAAACACTAAATAAGACAATTATAATTTTCCGAATGCAATGGGCTTGATACATTTTTTATTTGCATGTCATAAAATGATCCCAAGACAACTATGGACAAAATCCAATGCCAAAACCAAAATAATTGATTTAACATGATGTAGCGATTATGATAGATGCAAAAATCTCTGAAGCTGGAGACTCTTATCTCCCTCTCTAACTTTAAGCATCAGTTGTCAGAGCAGCTTACCGATCACTGCACCTGTACACAGCCCATCTGTAATTAGCCCACCCAACTACCTCATCCCCATATTGTTATTTATTTTGCTCATTTGCACCCCAGTATCTCTATTTGCACATCTTCTTCTGCACATCTATCACTCCAGTGTTAATAGCAAATTGTAATTATTTTGCACTATGGCCTATTAATTGCCTTATCTCCATAACGTACTACATTTGCACACACTGTATATAGATGTTCTATTGTGTTATTGACTGTATGTTTTGTTTTATCCCATGTGTAACTCTGTGTTGTTGTTGTTTTTAATCGCACTGCTTTGCTTTATCTTGGCCAGGTCGCAGTTGTAAATGAGAACTTGTTCTCAACTGGCTTACCTGGTTAAATAAAGGTGAAATAAAAAATAAAACATTTGCACATTTAATATTAAACAATTTAACAGTACTCCTACATTTTCTTATAGGCTAAATTGATATATTTTCATCAGCTACTTTGTATCTATATTTTCCCCATCATTACAGTCTATGCTATGATGTGATCATAAAATCTAATTAATTTGCCTATCTGGGTCATTTCCATCATTTTCATCATATGCATATGGGCCACAAAAAAAGGCTTTCATCAGATCTATGGACCCAGACTTCTTTAACTGCTGTTCATAATCTCCTATTTTATTCAGGCAATTTCTAAAGTGCAGAGAGGGGGTCCTTGGGCTAATTGTAATTTCATTTCTGTGTAATTTACTATAGCTCGGTGGTTATTTCAGAACGGTGTTTTTGATAGCGCACAGAAATCCGCCAGGGAGGTGGGAGAGCAATGGCGGAAGGAGAAGTAATGCTTGATTCTGTTGGCGCTAGTGAAGATAGAGGAAATTAGTGGAATACTGAAACATAAGATTGGAGCTATTGTAAAAGGGCTACAGTTGTAAATCAAGATCAGCCTTGGTATGATAATGCCCCATTCCTTGTTGGAGTGCGATTCATGAGCAAGGATGTTGTTTTGGGAAACCCGTTTACGGTCACAAAGATGGAGAAGTGGAGTCAGTCAGAGTGACCAGGAGTGGTATGATGTTGATTTCATGTGGCAAAAGAACAAAAGGAGAAAGCACATATTATCGAAGCATGAAGTGGAACGCTAGCGGATTATCAGAGTAGGGCACCGGTATCATATCTGGCGTCTCGATGGATATGGAGGCTTCATAGTTTAAGATGAACGTGCCAAGAAAAGTTGATTCACGTCGCTTAACCCGCACTGTGAATGGAAAGTACCTTGTTGACCTAGAAAAAAAAACGATCTACCAACATTAAATTCAGTGTTGGGGAGTAGTGAACTACATGTAGTTCAACTAGTAATTAAATTACATTTTGCAGTAGCTTGGTAGTAGTTTAACTAAATTTAAACTAAATTTGAAACACTTTTTTGGAATTTGTAGTCTTACATTTCACATTTAGATATGATAATTCTTCACTAAGTAGTGTGAATGTAGTGAACTACTTTTCAAAGTAACTTTAGTTAAGTAAACTATATTTTTATTAAGGGTAGCTTTAGTGTAGCTTACAGTGCCTTCAGAAAGTATTTATACCACTTGACGTATTCCACATTTTGTGTGTTACAGCCTGAATTCTAAATGGATTAAATACATTTTTTCTCTCTCACCCATCTACACACAATACCCCATAATGACAAAGTGAAAACATGTTGAACAGCAGCAGCTAGTGGTCAGAACCTGGTACTTTCACACTACTTTATGGAAGATAATGCAAGCAACTTCAATGACTAATTTCTCTGAACAGGGGGGAAAAAACCACCAGATTCACAGGGAATACATTACATCGTATGGAGAAGCAATACTCCAAGCCACAGCTTCAAACTACTTGTCAAACATACAGAAATTATACTGGTTGTTGGGGTGGGATTGGCATGGGGTGTGGTGGGTCCATGGGTGGCTTTTGACAATGTTTTTGAGATTCCTCTAGCCCAAGATGTACTCTTAAGTAGCCTACCTTACTCCTTAAGGTCCAAGAACCTTATATGTTATTTTCAGAAGTAGACTGGCAGCCAAAACAGCCAAATACTCCATCTACCTAAACGTGAATCGATTCTCCATTGTGATACTGTTCTAGAAACATAAAGCCCTTTACTTTCATATCACATATAAATAATTACACAAATGCAAAATGTACACTTACTGTACACTGTTTTAACCGGCTGTATCACAGTTGCAGCCGACAATATTTTTCAGTGACAACATATTTCTGCCGATCTTCTTCCGCTACACACGTGTTCGGAGCATGCTATATAGCTATCTAGCACAGGTGGTCCCTCTGTTTTCCGTAAACACGTGCTGTAACGTGGAGATATGGCAGTGTGGGAACCCTAACCCTATAAAGGTGTGTATCAATTTAACCTTTTGTTTCATGAAAATTATTTATTGCTGATATGAAAGATAAGGTCCTTATGCTTCCAAAACCATAACGCAAGTGATGCGTGTTAATGTTCAGACCGAGCATCGGGGCTCTTAACAAAACTCCCCTGTACAGAAGACACCTTTGACCAATGACTGTTATGTGTAATGGAATGGAACTGAAAGTCCTGATCAAGGGCTAGGATTCCTCATGTCGTACTCATTGGTAGGAAGAAGTTTAGTCCAAATCGGATGTTGGGTACTATATTAATTGAATGTTATCGAAATCCTATAGATTAAAATGGCCAATTTGTGTACAATCAATTACCTTAATTTCTCAGTGATCAGATTATATTTCAACAAAATAATGTTTTAGGAATGCTAATTGTATCTGTTACCAACTACAGAAACGATTTCCGAACAATCGGAGATAGTGGGTGTCAATTTTCTTTCTTGTGCTTTTTGAGGTGGAATGACCCAGTGTGAAGTTATTGGTAGCTTGGTAAACTATATTTTCAGAGTAGCTTCCCCAACACTGGTTAGATAACAGTGAAACCTTAGTGCCATGCAATAACTTTACCCTGTTGGGTGCCCCTTTCATTTTTACAGCCTTAAAACTGTGCCAGAACTGTGAAGTCTGATGTTCCGAAATGCCTCATAAACTCCTAAAGTTACACAAGAGTACCCATTACATTGAACTGGGGAGTTACCAGTACTGGCCAGTTCTGGTGCCAAGGGGAATCCGCCTGTACACATTTGAACAGATTACGTTATTCTTGAAAGAAAACCCCTACATTACAGATGGATACAGAGCACAAATCAATTTATTAAAAAAATTACATGCGTTTTTCTGGATTTTTTTGTTGTTATTCTGTCTCTCACTGTTCAAATAAACCTACCATTAAACTTATAGACTGATCATTTCTTTGTCAGTGGGCAAACGTACAAAATCAGCAGGGGATCAAATACTTTTTTCCCTCACTGTATATGTAATATGACATGACTTGTCTCTCTGTTTGATTACTATCAATGAATGAAGAATGCCTAAAGGAATATCGTTGTTGGATTTATGTCAAGAGAATATGATATAATTTGCCTTGACATGATAATTTACTTTTACTTGTAGCTACAGTTTTTAGAAAGTGCCCTCATCCTCAAAGTTGACTATAACCTATTGTCTTCTCCATCCCATTAAATGCCTTCCAGAATATAGCCTCATTTTGGCATATGAGGATGATATTTTCTCTAATCCCATTCTATAATCTGACCTGCCAGCGCAAACCGAGGGACTATAATCTACAACCATTGTTATTTTTCTACAGCCACTAATTACAAGTTTGTAAGAAGGGGTTTGAGCTGTCAGATACTCCCAACTCAGACAACAAATCTCCAGATTAGACAGTTTTGCCTGTGATAATGACAAAAAACATCTCTTTCCACGACAGTCTGTTGGCAAAACATTGCAGAACCGCATTAGGCTTTACCATATGCGAGTCTTGGACCTAACCTGAATCTGTTCTTTTAGAGAAAACCCTATGGGACAATATCACACCTAAAACAAAGGGCCAAATTAAATCCGATCGCGTTTTGACCGCTATCACGTTGTAAAGGCAATGTTCCCATATTCGCGGAGACCACATTCACAGTAAACACTGCATATGTCTGCTCAATCGGAAATTACATTTAAATGTCAATTGTGCTATAACGCGGATCATCCTCAGTCCGGATTGAATCTAGGCCAATGTAGAACAGTAGCCACCTGTGGGAGAATATCATACCTACAAGAAAGTAAATAAAAATAGTGATACATCACAATACCTCAGATCTCTTACCTCCTTTATGAAAGTTACATATGCATACTGTACAAAGTCATATTGTGATTCATGTTTAAGATCAAAATGGCATAACTGTTTTCTTGAGTGGCTTTTTGTGTATTTTCTTATCAAAGATGAAGTGTCATGTCTTTTTGAGTCAAGCTCTTCTTTTTCAAATTTGGTGTTGCAAATATATATTTTTAAAATCTGTCTGTGGAAAGCTTGTACTAATGAAGGGTTTCACGTTTATCTAAAACTACAATGGGTTATTATTCCCAAAACTGTAGACCTATAATCTCATTCAAATTGCTAAATGCTAAATGCCATAATATAATCACAAGAAAATGCTAATCCAGAAGCGGCAGTCCTAGTGGCCGGGGACTTTAATGCAGGCAAACTTTAATCCGTTTTACCTCATTTCTACCAGCATGTCATATGTGCAACCAGAGGGAGAAAAAAAAACTCTAGACCACCTTTACTCCACACACAGAGACGCATACAAAGCTCTCCCTCGCCCTCCATTTGGCAAATCTGACCATAATTATATCCTCCTGATTCCTGCTTACAAGCAAAAACTAAAGCAGGATGTACAGTGACTCGCTCAATACGGAAGTGGTCAGATGATGTGGATGCTAAGCTACAGGACTGTTTTGCTAGCACAGACTGGAATATGTTCTGGGATTCATCCAATGGCATTGAGGAGTATACCACCTCAGTCATCGGCTTCATCAATAAGTGCATCGACGACCTTGTCCCCACAGTGACCGTACATACCTTTCCCAACCAGAAGCCATGGATTACAGGCAACATCCGCATTGAGCTAAAGGCTAGAGCTGCCGCTTTCAAGGAGCGGGACACTAATCCGGACGCTTATAAGAAATCCCGCTATGCCCTCAGACGAACCATCAAACAGGTAAAGCGTCAAAACAGGATTAAGATTTAATCCTACTACACCGTCTCTGACGCTCGTCGGATGTGGCAGGGCTTGAAAACTATTATGGACTACAAAGGGAAACCCAGCCGCGAGCTGCCTAGTGATGCGAGCCTACCAGACCAGCTAAATGCCTTTTATGCTCGCTTCGAGGCAAGCAACACTGAAGCATGCATGAGAGCACCGGCTGTTACTGATGACTGTGATAACGCTCTTGGTAGCCAATGTGAGCAGGACCTTTAAACAGGTCAACATTCACAAAGCCGCGGGGCCAGATGGATTACCAGGATGTGTACTCAAAGCATGCGCAGACCAACTGGCAAGTGTCTTCACTGACATTTTCAACCTCTCCCTGACCGAGTCTGTAATACCTACATGTTTCAAGCAGACCACCATAGTCCCTGTGCCCAAGGAAGCGAAGGTAACCTGCCTAAATGATTACCGCCCGTAGCACTCACGTCGGTAGCCATGGAGTGCTTTGAAAGGCTGGTCATGGCTCACATCAACAGCATCATCCTGGATACCCTAGACCCACTCCAATTCGCATACCGCCCCAACAGATCCACAGATGACGCAATCTCAATTGCACTCCACACTGCCCTTTCCCACCTGGACAAAAGGAACACCTATGTGAGAATGCTGTTCATTGACTACAGCTCAGCTTTCAACACCATAGTGCCCACAAAGCTCATCACTAAGCTAAGGACCCTGGGACTAAACACCTCCCTCTGCAACTGGATCCTGGACTTCCTGGCGGGCCGTCCCCAGGTGGTAAGGGTCATTCATACAGTGTAGACAGAGTGTAAACCACAATGTTGTCAACAAAGTGAAGCACACCAGCACCACATTTGATGTTTATTCCATGGCCAACCATCCCTCTATCTACCGCTTAATCCACACTATGCCTTCCATGGAGTTGCATTATTTTCCAGAGTACAGTTAGAGAACGAGGTAAAGTAGGTTTTACAGTGCATTCGGAAAGTATTCAGACCCCTTGACTTTTTCCACATTTTGTTACGTTACAGCCTTATTCTAAAATGTTTTTAATAGTTTTTTCCCCCTCATCAATCTACACACAATACCCCATAATGACAAAGCAAAAACAGGTTTCTATTTTTTGGTGTGCAAATTTATAAAATAAAAAAGAACGGGAATATCACATTTACGTAAGTATTCAGACCCTTTACTCAGTACTTTGTTGAATCACCTTTGGCAGCGATTACAGCCTCAAATCTTCTTGGGTATGACGCTACAAGCTTGGCACACCTGTATTTGGGAAGTTTCTCCCGTTCTTCACTGCAGATTTTCTCAAGCTCTGTCATGTTTCACCGTAGGGATGGTGGCAGGTTTCCTCCAGACGTGACTCTTGGCATTCAGGCCAAAGAGTTCAATCTTGGTTTCATCAGACCAGAGAATCTTGTTTCTCATGGTCTGAGAGTCTTTAGGTGCCTTTTGGCAAACTCCAAGTGGCCTGTCATGTGCCTTTTACTGAGGAGTGGCTTCCGTCTGGCCACTCTACCGTAAAGGCCTGATTGGTGGAGTGCTGCAGAGATGGTTGTCCTTCTGGAAGGTTCTCCCATCTCCACAGAGGAACTCTGGAGCTCTGTCAGTGACCATTGGGTTCTTGGTCAAGGCCCTTCTCCCCTGACCAAGGCCCTTCTCCCCTGATTGCTCAGTTTGGCCGGGCGGCCAGCTCTAGGAAGGGTCTTGATGGTTCCAAACTTCTTCCATTTAAGAATGTTCTTGGGGACCGTCAATGCTGCAGACATTTTTTGGTACCCTTCCCCAGATCTGTGCCTCGACACAATCCTGTCTCGGAGCTCTACGGACAATTCCTTCAACCTCATGGCTTGGTTTTTGCTTTGACATGCACTGTCAACGGTGGGACCGTATATAGGCAGGTGTTTGTGTTGATTTGATAGAAATAATCAAATCATTTAAAAATGCCTTTAAATCTTTTGTTTGCAATAACTTTTGCTTTGATTGTCATAGAAACATAAAAACAAGTGCAAAATATTCTAAAAACATCTGGGAAAGACACTCAAAGAAGAAACGGATACTTTAATTGGAGAAACAGGAAGGATTGCTACTCTGTTAATTATTTATGCATAGTCACTTTAACTCTGCCCACATGTACATATTACTTCAACTACCTCAACTTGCCGGTGCCCCCGCACATTGACTCTGCACCGGTACCCCCCTGTATATATAGCCTCCCTACTGTTATTTTATTTTACTTCTGCTCTTTTTTTCTCAACACTTTTTTTGTTGTTGTTTTATTTTTACTTTTTTGTTTAAAATAAATGCACTGTTGGTTAAGGGCTGTAAGTAAGCATTTCACTGTAATGTCTGCACCTGTTGTATTTGGCGCATGTGGCCAATAAAATTTGATTTGATTTGATTTGACTAAATACTTTTTCCCCCCACTGTATCTATCTAAACAAAGTGTGATTTTATAGCTAGTAGTTGTGTTTTGTCACTCAACGCAGCGTCAGCAAACCTCTCCTTTTCTCTTTTAATTCATTTAGCTAATTGGACTAGACATAGCTATAGGGAAAACACTGTCTTAATATCAAATAGGCTAGGGTCATCATGTTAATTATGAATTAAAAGGCACGAGCGATATCCTATGCACTTGCTTATGCTGGTCATTGCTGGTTGGAAAAGCACGCCCCTCCCAGAATCTCGACAGGACAATAAGGAAGCTCATGTCTCCTCGGAAGGTTCAGCCTAGTAAGTTCTATATTGTGTTAATATAAATTATATCATAATTATGTTTTAGTTTAGTTTATGGAGATAATAGATAAGTAAAACAAAGGAACTGTCACGGTTTCGGCCGAGGCTGCTCCTCCTCCTTGTTCGGGCAGGCTTCGGCGGTCGTCGTCTCCGGAGTACTAGCTGCCACCGTTCTATGTTTCTATGTTTGATTGGTTTTGTCTGTTTTGTTACACCTGTTCCTTGTTAGTGTTCATTATGCGTCCTATTTAGTTCTCTTGAGTTTGGTCAGGTGTTGTGTGTAATTGTTCGATGTCACGTGTTGTGTTAGTTCGTTGTTCTGTTCTCTCTGTATCGTTTTGTTAGAGAGAGTCCCGCACTTTGTGCACATTTATTTTGTACTTACCATTGTGCGTAAAGTTCGCCTGTGGCCTGTTGCCGTGGTTGGCTTGTTTCTTGGACTTCACTAAAGACATCTGTTCGAACCTCTGTGTGTCCTGCGTGTGATTCTACGTTACCTCTACACTCAACCCTGACATAATTACACACCATTACAATGGAATCAGCAGGAGCAACCGCACCCACGGAGATCATCAAGGAGCGCCTTCGTGGACAGGAGGACAGGATTAACCAAATCGGGCACGCTCTGGACAGAGTGATGAACACCCTCCATCGATGGGAGACCAGCGGGGTACCCACACCCCCACCTACCACACCATCACCATCGGTCAGCCCGCCTGTCCAACTTCCGGAACCCAGTGGGATTCGGCTCTCGCTCCCGAGGGCGTACGACGGCACCGCTGCCGGGTGTCAGGGGTTCCTGTTGCAAGTTGAACTCTACCTCGCCACCGTACACCCGGCGCCCTTGGGACACGAGAGCGTTTCCGTCCTCATCTCCTGTCTCACCGGCAAGGCGTTGGAGTGGGCCAACGCCGAATGGAGGAGAATAGACGCCGCAACTATCACCTATGCGGAGTTCTCCCGCCGCTTCCGTGCAGTGTTTGACCATCCACCGGAGGGGAAGGCGGCGGGGGAGCGTCTATTCTACCTCCGGCAGGGGATGAGGAGCGCTCAGGAGTTTGCACTGGAGTTCCGGACTCTAGCGGCAGATGCAGGGTGGAATGAGCGGGCTCTCATAGATCACTTCCGCTGCAGCCTCCGGGAGGACGTCCGCAGAGAGTTGGCGTGCAGGGATACCACGCTTTCATTTGACCAATTGGTTGACATGGCCATTCGGCTGGACACCCTGCTCGCCACCCGCGGGCGTCCCGGGTGGGGGTCGCCCATTCCACCCTCCAGCACCTCCGAGCCGAGCCCTATGGAGCTCGGAGGTGCTGGCGCTAGAGAACGGAGGAGAAGGAGCCCGAGGGGGGCCGTCCCCTGCACCAACTGTGGCCGTGGAGGGCACACCGCGGCTAGGTGCTGGGGAGGGTCTCCTGGTGGAAGAGAAGGCAGGCCACACATTGGGGAGTCCTCCCAGGTGAGTAGGCGCCCCACTTACCCAGAGCTTTCTGTCGTACACATAACCATACCTGTTTGTTTTCCACAGGTTGCAGCTCGTTCCCAGCATAAGGCGCTAGTAAATTCAGGCGCAGCTGGGAATTTTGTAGATCGCAAATTCTGTGTAGAGTTAGGGATCCAGAGGGTGGCCAGTTATATAACCAGACTGGCATCAGCATTAAGGGAGGACTTCCCCTGCCCACATACAGATCTGCCAGAGGTTCCACGTCACTAGAATGCTTCCATCTTCACCTGAACCGATTCATCCCAGGTAAAAACACAATCAAAACAATTAACTTTTAATGTACAATTACTGTTGTCTCTGTTTTAACTGGTGGTTGTATTCGAATGTACCAACCCTGTGAATTGATATTTTAAGTACCCTAGCCAGTGATACCTTCTATCAGACGTACCTGGTTGATGGATTGGCGCGGTGGAATCAGGACATTGCTGTTGCAGCTACAAGTGACAGGAAGGAGCCACACTCCTACAGTGGCATCCTTTGCCACACTGCCAACACTCTCGGGGAGAAGGTGCTTGGAAAGAATATGGTTGCTTACACGCAAATACACTGGTAATAGCAATATGATTTTTATGTCATTAATATAATGCAGCTTTTATATTTAATACAAACAGCAACACATTTATCTTTGTGAAATGTTATTATAGAATTATTCCATACTCAGTCCGGTGTATTCTCATATATTTATGTTGTGGGTTTTTTCTTTAGGGGTGCTGATAGGTTTGGAGTACCTCTTCGATCAGACAGGTTTGGGATGATGAGGGCTTTGTGGAGCTTGTGGAATTTCAGGACCTGACACTTCCAGTGCTGGAGACAGCCCTGCCTCTTGTTGGCACCTTTCGTCCTACTCCCACCCCCTCTATCAGCATCCAGTCCACAGCTGCATCAGTCAGTCCCCTGTCCTCCACTCCTAATTAATTTGAGACATCACTCCAGTACAGTGGCCTGACTGTAACAGGTATGTTGAGGCAGTCGTCACTAAATTGTGCACGATGAATCCCCATCCCAAGTGAGTTGATGGAGTCAGGCTGAACCGGTGGACTCTCATAGGACATGGCTATAATAACATCAGAGGGTGTATCGTCAACAACGCCAGGGTGATGCAGGAGACTGACCTAATGCTGCCAGTCCTCAGCCATGCCACGTTAACACAATGGTATGCTTGAGTTGTGTTGATTTGATATATAAATGTCACTTTTGTATAGAATGGATGCCAAATATTGCACACACTGGAGTTCTTTCCAGAGCACTAATATTGTCTTTTTCTATTGAAGGTACAGCAAGCATCTTAAAGCACAGGAGAAGAGTGGGATGGAACAGGGCATCTCTGCACCAGATCCACCAATGGCAGAACCAGAAAGGCTCCCTTCGGCCAATCAAAAACGGCCTTTGGAAACTGGCTATCCCTATTATTTTACTATGCCTCCAATAACTGTTGGAGCAGCCCAGATCAAAAGGAGAAGAACAGCCCCGAGCGATGGCCTACCTGCCACAGTACCAGCAGCAGATGAGGGACGAGTCCCTGAAACACAGATGGTACTGCTCCACCACAGGCAGCAGTACCATCTGTGCCTGGAACATCAGTGCTACCTCTCCTTGCCATACGGCCAATCCGCCCAGCTCTCCCCTAAGCGCAGCCTACGTTTTCCACCGATAGTACCGCTCCCCCACTCATCCCTCTATTCCTGCTGCTCAAGTCACCTTTGTTTTAGGTCCCTTATCCACTCAGAGCATGACAACAGCTCATCCAACCACAACCTGTGCTTTACAGGAAGAGGAAGCTAAAAAGGAAGCAGGCAGGTACTTTCTGCAGGAATTACAACAAGAAGGCAGATGTGGTCTTGTGCAGCAAATGTCACAACCACTGAAAACTCCCCACCCATCAACAGTACTTTGGGAACTGGTATTGTGAGGAAAGTGCCACAACAGTCAGGCCAAAAAGCAAGCTCCAGACACTGGCCCTTTAATTCCCTTCTCCCCTCCCTTCCCTTCTCCCTTCCCTTTTTATTTATGTTATTTTGATTTAATGCACTTTGATTTTGTATTTACATTTGTTTCATTTATTTTAGTTATAGGTTTTCCCACTTTGTATAAACATTATACAAATAGTTTGAAGCACTTAAAGACATTGCCATTACATACAGCACACAGTTTTCCCCAAAGCAGCACCATCTGTATTCTCCCCCTTAATTCATTCTGAGCACAAAATGCCCTTAGCTGAATGCTTTAATTACATTTTGACCAATTAATGTCAGTCTTTAAATGCTACATTGTATAAACAATTGTATTTCACTGTGTGCATATTTTAAATTCTTATTAGGTCCACTGATTTCAAACAATTGGCGAGTATGCTCACGTTTGTCCAATTCTGTATCTTCAATTAGGCTATTTGGGGGGAGGGTTAACTTCCATCAATGTAATAATAACCTCCCCTGTTATTACCAATAACAGGGGAGGTTAACTTCCATCAATGTAATTGTCTGCATCACTTCCAATCCCCCATATGTTTTTTTCTCGCAAATATATGTACATATACATACATACATATACATACATATACATATACATATACAGTGAGGGAAAAAAGTATTTGATCCCCTGCTGATTTTGTACGTTTGCCCACTGACAAAGAAATTATCAGTCTATAATTTTAATGGTAGGTTTATTTGAACAGTGAGAGACAGAATAACAACAAAAAAACCAGAAAAACGCATGTAAAAATGTTTATACATTTATTTGCATTTTAATGAGGGAAATAAGTATTTGACCCCCTCTCAATCAGAAAGATTTCTGGCTCCCAGGTGTCTTTTATACAGGTAACGAGCTGAGATTAGGAGCACACTCTTAAAGGGAGTGCTCCTAATCTCAGCTTGTTACCTGTATAAAAGACACCTGTCCACAGAAGCAATCAATCAATCAGATTCCAAACTCTCCACCATGGCCAAGACCAAAGAGCTCTCCAAGGATGTCAGGGACAAGATTGTAGACCTACACAAGGCTGGAATGGGCTACAAGACCATCGCCAAGCAGCTTGGTGAGAAGGTGACAACAGTTGATGCGATTATTCGCAAATGGAAGAAACACAAAATAACTGTCAATCTCCCTCGGCCTGGGGCTCCATGCAAGATCTCACCTCGTGGAGTTGCAATGATCATGAGAACGGTGAGGAATCCGCCCAGAACGGGAGGATCTTGTCAATGATCTCACGGCAGCTGGGACCATAGTCACCAAGAAAACAATTGGTAACACACTACGCCGTGAAGGACTACGCCGTGAAGGACGCCCGCAAGGTCCCCCTGCTGAAGAAAGCACATATACAGGGCCGTCTGAAGTTTGCCAATGAACATCTGAATGATACAGAGGAGAAATGGGTGAAAGTGTTGTGGTCAGATGAGACCAAAATCGAGCTCTTTGGCATCAACTCAACTCGCTGTGTTTGGAGGAGGAGGAGTGCTGCCTATGACCCCAAGAACACCATCCCCACCGTCAAACATGGAGGTGGAAACATTATGCTTTGGGGGTGTTTTTCTACTAAGGGGACAGGACAACTTCACCGCATCAAAGGGACGATGGACGGGGCCATGTACCGTCAAATCTTGGGTGAGAACCTCCTTCCCTCAGCCAGGGCATTGAAAATGGGTCGTGGATGGGTATTCCAGCATGACAATAACCCAAAACACACGGCCAAGGCAACAAAGGAGTGGCTCAAGAAGAAGCATATTAAGGTCCTGGAGTGGCCTAGCCAGTCTCCAGACCTTAATCCCATAGAAAATCTGTGGAGGGAGCTGAAGGTTCGAGTTGCTAAACGTCAGCCTCGAAACCTTAATGACTTGGAGAAGATCTGCAAAGAGGAGTGGAACAAAATTCCTCCTGAGATGTGTGCAAACCTGGTGGCCAACTACAAGAAACGTCTGACCTCTGTGATTGCCAACAAGGGTTTTGCCACCAAGTACTAAGTCATGTTTTGCAGAGGGGTCAAATAATTATTTCCCTCATTAAAATGCAAATCAATTTATAACATTTTTGACATGCGTTTTTCTGGATTTTTTTGTTGTTATTCTGTCTCTCACTGTTCAAATAAACCTACCATTAAAATTATAGACTGATCATGTCTTTGTCAGTGTGCAAACGTACAAAATCAGCAGGGGATCAAATAATTTTTTCCCTCACTGTACATATATATACATATCCTTTAAAAATATATATATTTCCCTTTATTACTTTCCAACCCCACCACCCCTTCCCTAATTGGAGTAAACTAGTCAACAACAATGCTTAGGCCTCTACTTCCAGCTTATACATACTATACATATTAAATTAGGCTATTTTATTGATTTACTATCCAAACAAAAGTGAAAATGAAGGTTTTGATGTTTACAGATTATAATAGATTGGGACAAACCAAAATTGACTCCTATTGGTTAACACATGTACCCTTCTGGGTATAAGAATCAGGGTCGAATGCTGACAGGGGTGAGTGGTTTGACAAAAGAATACGATTTTTTTTGCATTTAAGCCACTGTTTGAATGTTACAATGTCATGCTGTGAAATATACTGAAGAAAAATATAAACACAACATGCAACAATTTCAACGATTTTACTGACTTACAGTTCATATAAGGAAATCTGTCAATTGAAATAAATAAATTAGGCTCTAATCTATTGATTTTACATGACTGGGCAGGGGCGCAACCATGGGTGGGCCTGGGAGGGCATAGGCCCACCCACTGGGCAGCCAGGCCCAGCCAATCAGAATGAGTTTTTCCCCACAAAATGGCTTTATTACAGACAGAAATACTCCTCAGTTACATCAGCTGTCAGGGTGGCTGGTCTCAGATGAACCCACAGGTGAAGAAGCCGGATGGGGTCCTGGGCTGGCGTGGTTACACGTGGTCTGAGGTTGTGAGGCAGGTTGGATGTACTGCCAAATTATTTAAAATGATGTTGGAGGCGGCTTATGGTAGAGACATGAACATTCAATTCTCTGGCAACAGCTCTGATGGACATTCCTGCCGTCAGCATGCCAATTGCACGCTCCCTCAAAACTTGAGACATCTGTGGCATTGTGTTGTGTGACAAAACTGCACATTTTAGAGTGGCATTTTATTGTCCCCAGCACAAGGTACACCTATGTGATGATCATGCTGTTTAATCAGCTTCTTGATATGCCACACCTGTCAGGTGGATGGATTATCTTGGCAAAGTAGAAATGCTCATTAACAGGGATTTAAACAAATTTGTGCACAAGATTTGTGAGAAATAAGCTTTTTGTGCGTATGGAACATTTCTGGGATGTTTTATTTTAGCTCATGAAACATGTTGCGTTCATATTATTGTTCAGTACTTCTCGAAAATGCTGCCTTGAGCACATGGGACCTTACAAGGTTTATGTGCAATCTATCTATCTAGAATATCCTATGGAAACTGGACAAAAAAGAAGCCTCTGTGATCAATTATTTTTGACTGAGTAGATTTATCTCACTGTATTCTACAATACTTGAACTGTGTGTGTTATTTAGGATTTTTGTTTTATGTGTTATTGCCTCTGGAACAAACTTAATGGGGTAGTAGGGTGGGGTTACTTGTAGTATTAGTGGTCAACTGACCTCCCTTTCATAATGATTAATGAACAGTTTAGAGAAATTGAACTAACTATACATACACCAAATGAAATACTGTGAGGTCCAAAAGTATTTGAACAGTGACACATGTTTTGTTGTTTTGGCTCTGTATTCCAGCACTTTGGATTTGAAATGATACAATGACTATGAGGTTAAAGTGCAGCCTGTCAGTTTTAATTTGAGGGTATATTCATCCATATCGGGTGAAATTGCAGCACCTTTTGTACGTAGTCCCCCCATTTTAGGGAACCAAAAGTATTTGGACAAATTCACTTATGTGTATTAAAGTAGTCAACAGTTTAGTATTTGGTCCCATCTTCCTAGCACACAATGACTGCATCAAGCTTGTGACTCTTCAAATTTGTTGGATGCATTTGCAGTTTGTTTTAGTTGTGTTTCAGATTATTTTGTGTCCAATAGAAATGAATGGTAAATAGCGTATTGTGTCATTTTGGAGTTACTTTTATTGTAAATAAAATTTAATATGTTTCTAAACACTTCTACATTAATGTGGAAGCTACCATGATTACAGATAATCTTGAGTGAATCATGAAAAATTATGAGTGAAAAAGTTAGAGGCACAAATATCATACCCCCAAGACATGCTAACCCAGGGGTTAGATGTAATCAACGGCCAATGTTTACTTTTTGAAGGAAGTATGGTTTGAAGTGACTAAAATGCATCACAAACATTTTTACATTTTAGTAATTTAGCAGACGCTCTTATCCAGAGCAACTTACAGTTAGGTGAGTGCATACATTTTCATACTGGCCCCCCGTGGGAAACGAACCCACAACCCTGGTGTTGCAAGCTACCAACTGAGCTACAGGGGACTAACTTATTGGGAAGTTCAGAAGATCATCAGGTGATAATTTTGTATGATCTGTCTCATCATTGATGATGTTCTTTTCCCCCCAGTCTGATTTAGTGCCTGGTCTTGCCCACTCTGTTCTAATGAGTCCTGCTCGGCTTGTGGGCATTATAGAGGGAAACTTAACTTAAACCATTCAAAAGATATAGCAACATTTGTAGAAAGAAAACAGAAACCGCTCTGTTTATTACAACCGCATCTAGCAGCTAGCGGAGGTTACTGACGTAACCCCCGGTTCTATGAAACAAGCACGATTGTTTTATTTCATTGTTTCACTCGCGACCCCATTTTCAATGATGTGCTAACCTCTCACCATTACCAATAACAGGGGAGGTTAGCATTTTTGGGGGGTGTATGATATTTAAGCAAATACTCCTAGTCCTCTGAGTGTTTGTTTGCCTTATTTTTTATTAACTTTTGTTTTAAGTATGCCTTTTATTTCAAGTATGCCTTTAATTTCATTATTTCAATGTGTTATTTTATCTGGTTGCTATAATGTATGTCTTTGGTTTGTTGTTCAACATTTGTTTATTAATTTTTTGCCTGATTGATGGACCTTTACTTTTGAATGCTGGTGTTTTTATACTAAAGGGGCATCATTTTAATGTATATGTAATATGGCATGTCTTTCTTTTGATTATTCTAAATGAATAAAGAATGCATAAAGGAATATCGTTGTTGAATTCATGTCAAGAGAAAAAATTTGACATTTGCCTCAGATTAATCACGCGTAATTTGGTCAGATGCTCAAAGTCTGTCCACAAGAGATTACTCTCAGATAATTTACTTTCACTTGAAAATGCCTTCCTCCTCACAGTTAACAAGAGACCATCTTGTCTTCTCCATGCCATCAAATGTCTTATACGAAGGTATAGTTTTGGCATATGAGGATGATATTTTCTCTAATCCGATTCTACAATCTGTTGTAATCTCTGACCTGCCAGTGCAAATTGAAGGATTATAATCTACAGCCATTGTTCATTTCTTAGAGACACTCATTAGAATTTTGAAAGAAATGGTTAGAGTTAGATAGTCCCAGCACAGACAACAAATCTCAAGATTACACAGTTTTGCCTGAGATAATGACAGAGATCATCTCTCTTCACAACAGTCTTTTGGCAAGACATTGTAGAACCGCATTAGGAGGATTTATCAGAGGATCTTTTTGAGACCTCAAGCTTAGTCTTACTTGACACATTGTCTTTATTTTCAGGTGCAGACAGAGATTAAAAATTCCAGCCATGTAAAACACCAATCACAAATTATATCAGAGAATTGGGCTAAACAGCTTTCACTGGTTAATCACCCCATTACATGTCAACTAAATTGGAGCCTGCATTGTTTTGGAGATTATAGGGCTTTGTATTACAAGAGAGAGATTCAATGATAACTTTCACATCTGATTCAGAACTGTGGGTTTTTGCTTGCAAATCCAATGCAAGTCTTTTTTGTAAAACCTCTTTACAAGAACACTGGACATAAAATTGGTTAAAGGCCCAGTGCAATCAAAAATGTGATTTTCCTGTGTTTTATATACTGCGTGTACAAAACATCTCTTTCCATGACATAGACTGACTAGGTGAAAGCTATAATCCCTTATTGATGTCACCTGTTAAACACACTTCAATCATTGTAGTGGGTAGGAGACAGGTTTAAAAATTGATTTTTAAGCCTTGAGACATGGATTGTGTATGTGTGCCATTCAGAGGGTGAATGATCAAGACAAAATATTTAAGTGCCTTTGAACGGGGTACGGTAGTAGGTGCCAGGCGCACCAGTTTGAGTGTGTCAAGAACTGCAAGGCTGCTGTGTTTTTCACCCTTAACGGTTTCCTGTATGTATCAAGAATGGTCCACCACCCAAAGGACATCCAGCCAACTTGACACAACTGTGGGAAGCATTGGAGTTAACATGGGCCAGCATCACTGTGGAACACTTTCGACACCTTGTAGAGTCCATGCCCCGACAAATTGAGGCTGTTCTGAGGGCAAAAGGGGGTGCAATTCAATATTAGGAAGGTGTTTGAAATTTTGAAAATTATGAAAATGTTCTTTTAGTGTAAAAGCTGTTTAAAAAGACTGCCTGAAATTTCAGCCTGTTTTGATGGGATGGCGTTTGGCCTGCCTGGTGACATCAACAGGTGGTAAATTAGTTAATAGACCAATAAGGAAGAGAGTTCCAAACCTCTCTGCCAATAACAGCTAGTTTACAGTTTTCCCCTCCCCACTCAGACCACTCCCAGACAGTCCTAGTAAAATTCTTGCTTGAGAAATTGCTCATTGCTAATAAGCCGTTTTTATTTCTTTTTGGCCATTTTAATTTAAAACAATCACAGTAAGGTACTTCATTGTTACCCAGAAATTATTTGATATTGAGATAAAAACGGCTGCATTGGACCTTTAACTGAATCCCCGATACTTGAACAGCCTATGCTAGTATTCTACAGATTATATGATGCTTCGTTGCCACCTACTGGATAAAAGACCACATTACAATCAACTGTTAGTCGAACGTTTTAATACTACTCTTCATTCTAAAACAGATAAAATACCTTCCGTCTTTTTTTCTTTCTTCTTTTTTTTTAGGGGGTAGATCAGCTTTAATATTGCAGATAGATTGCAACTTCCATCAATGTAATTGTCTGCATCACTTCCAATCCCCCATATGTTGTTTTTTACTCGCTAATATATATATATATATATATATATTTATTTATTTATTTATATACATATACATACATACGCATACATATACACATACATACATATAAATACATATACATACATATCCTTTAAAAATATATATATTTCCCTTTATTACTTTCCAACCACACCATCCCTTCCCTAATTGGAGTAAACTAGTGAACAACAATGCTTAGGCCTCTACTTCCAGCTTATACATACTATATACATTTTATGGAAACAGTCAATTTTACAATAGTTCTATTTTGTTTGTTTTTACTCCTGAACTTCCTCTACCCTCAACCTCTCTGATCATTTTCATGATGTCCATCCGGTTTGCTTCTATATGCCATATATTTCTAACTGTGCTCTTTCACAAAAGCTCTCAACCTATAACCTATATACTTATCATGGACACAGTATGCTTTACATTAGTTATCTTGTTGTTGTTAGTTGTAATTAGTCCCATCCTTCAACTCCATTCAACACCACCCATCTATCGCTTAACACCATCCATATTGGATTTCTATTTGCCATATATTTTTCAACTGTACTGTGATGTTTTACAGAAGTTCTGAACCCTTCTATTCTCATTGTTTCTACAGATTGTAAATTGAAAATAAACAGTTTTGCTAAAAGTATTATTTTATTATTGATCGATTGACTATGACTTTTCAGATCACCCAGTAGTGCTATCTGCAGGGTTAGCTGCAGGTAAATTTTGCAATCCTTTAGCCATTCCTGGACCTGTGTCCAAAAACAAGCTACAAATGGGCAGCAAAATCTGCAGCGCTGGGAAGATTGTATCCCCCATATAAATAACATTCTATTGGTAGCAAGAATTTCATATAATAATTTAAAGTTTTGAATCCGGCGTCGTTTTGCGTATCATAAACACTATGCCATGGAATCGGTACGTCAAAAATCTCTTCCCAACTATTTTGCAATCTATATGGGACGGCTGTCAATCCTTTGGTCCTTAAATTAATCTGGTATACTTTTTTATTTATCACAATTATCTTTAACCAGTTATGTTCTTTAATGCAGGGCCGACAGTCAAGTTCCTTACTTTTTCCCCCTTCCACTTTCCTCTTCCATTTTTGCGGTAATGCTGGAATTATTTGGTTGTAATTTTGGGTAGAGCAGACATTTCCATATGTTTTTGTTAGCTGCGTGTGCGACATAACTCCACCAGTCCTACCTATGATATCCTTTACGAAGATTATACCTTCCGTCTTTGGACCTTTAATAATTTGGGGAATACTACCAATGCAGGTTTGTCCTAATGAAATTCATTCAGGACTCTGTAATGTTGGCATTCAATGTATCAGAAAAATCTCAATAAATGATTCTGGCTAAAGAATCCTGGAGTGTCTAGGCTGGCTGAACAAACACATTACATGATCCAAATGCATCCCAATGTAACACTTTGTGAACATTGAAACAACAAACATATCCATGATTCTCAGGGTAACACGGTGAGTTATTATAGACACAATCTAACATGTGCAGTAAACTGCAGCCTTCACATTGTTATGATCCTTCGGTGAAAGGGTCTTCTCTGCTGCGTAGACAAGAGTGGACTCGTGTCAGTCGTAATTCACCACAGAGCTTCTCCATGGCTTCCCACCATATCCGACTGCAACTGAACACAGAGCGATCAAGAGGACTTTTACATGGGCAGGTTATATGATGACTGACTGAGTATATTGTATCTTCACAGATCTTATTTAAAGGACTTATTGATCCAGACCCGAGTTCCGTGCCTGGGAAATGGTCCATTAATGCAGCAAGAGAAATAGAGTCATTCTGATGGCATGGGAGTGAAGCAGCACTTCATATACTGTAACAGCATGTCTCATATTGCAGAGAGAGAGAGAGCTAGTACTTCTTAGGCACTAGCATGCATTGGCTTGTACATATGTAGCATGGGTAAGCAGCTATTTGGAGGCATAAGCAGGCTTGGGGCTTCAGCAGGTGAAGCAGGTCGGACTGGGAGGTGATGTGAGCAGCATTGCTTAGCAGAGATGTTCCTGTAGGTAGCTCCTCCCACTGGAGCTGGGGTTAGCAATTTCCTCAGGCAGGGGGTGGAGTTAATCGGCATCTCCTCCACAGATGATCTCCAGAGTGTTAACATAGTTACTGGACACTTCAGACTGACCAGGCAAGGAAGAAATAGAAATGCCAAAAAATGCCACACAAAAAGGCCCAAAATCGCAATCGCATGTAAATCAGATTGGCTGACCAAATGATAAATCACAGGATAGAAAGGTTGGGTTGGATACAAATTCATTCTAATTCATGCCAAATTTAAAGGTCAATAATATAAATCAACATAGTTATTTCATTGGTCAAAACGATGAAGATGTACAAACTAAGGTAAACATTTTCATGGGTTCAATTTCTATGCACCTATGTCACAAGAAGCCGGCTACACTTACCTCGATAGGGGAGTAGAGAGAACAACCAAACATATTTTTGAACTCTGCCCTGATGTCCAGCATGTCCATCTCTGAGCGACTGACCATTATCCTGGTCATCGACTGACCATTACCCTCAAAGTCCCCATGGGTGTCCCCCTACAGGTCATCAACTAACATCTGGAAGGTCAAAGGCCGTGAGTTATCAACAAGGCCACAGGGTTTCATAATACTAGACTATATTATATCAGATGTTATATACATGTTCATTTCCTTAGTTCAGATATGGACAAATCCAATATCTGGGGAAGCTATTTTGTTTTTCTTTATGCTGGAAAATCTATTAAGTTAGTATTTAGGGAGGTAGAGCACTACCCTGCTGGTAGTTTTCTGGTAGGCTTTACAGATGAACTGACGCTGGGCATTGCTCACAGTTAGAACTTCAACCAGGGTTTACACGCACACACTTGCATGCACACACACACACACACGCACGCACGCACACACACACACTCACACACAAACACACACACACACATACACAAACACACACAGAATGTTTACAAAAACTGAAAGGGAGTGAACATTCCAATCAAAGTGAAAATTCCTATCATGTGGCAATAAAGTAGTCCTTTCTTGGTTAGTATGTGGGAGAGTACAGTGGAGAGCTTCAAGAGAGTGTGGTGGATTGATTGACATTCCTACCGATTCCCTCAATGGCCTTAGAGCAACCACATGTTCTGCTGCTTTGAATCCTGCTTTCTCTTTAATGGTTCCTCAGTCGGTAGATTGAGAAACAGAAAAACATTTCAAGAAACTAGTTTAAAGCAAACTAGTTTATAATTACATTAAGGTAGTTAGCCCGTGGTTGAATTAAAAGTATAACTTAGTAGGCCTACCATTACTGTCAAAGAGGAAGGTGAATCCAAAAGGAGATCCAAGTTATCCTGAAAAGGAAATGTACAATCCTACCATCAGAGGATCATTATTGACAAAACAGAGCAGCAGTCAGCCAATGCATGCCAGGTCAGGTAGAGAAGTGACAGATGTGAATACAGAACTTGCAACATTTACCATCTAAAACATTTTGTAAGATTGTTATTTCCATCACAGAACATGGTGACATACGGTATCTAGTTACTTACCCAAACAGAGGCCATTGCAGCAGTTTATATTCTATAACTGGGGAGGAGCAGGGTAACAATTCATAAATTGTTATTTCTTTGTGATTATGCTTGGCATCATTTGTACAGGAATTTCAAATCCATCTTTATTGACAGTACAACGTCAGGCTACATATTCCACGTACCGGTAGGTGTGTTACTTTAGGCATTTAAACAGAATTTAATCTAAATCAATCTGAAATGACGATCTGAAATACAACCAATCTTTTTGAGATTATAATAACATTCTGTATCATATCTGGCAAGAGCTGATGTGAAACGGACTTGATAATGTCGAGAAAAGAGTCAAAGAATGCTAAATGACGTATTTCATTAAAGGAAACTTGTACAATAGCGTGTCATACACTCAATAGTCATACGTTTTCCGTTTTATAATCAGAAAAGTATATTTTTCGCCTTACCTAAACAAGAGTTGTCAATAGTTTTCATCTGTATTTACACTTTGAGGGAACAGTAGCTGGTGTGCCCAAGACTTAACTGAATATTATTCATTTTCAGAGTCTACTGTAAACAGAGCTCCATATAGCTTCATCACTGTGTGAGATCATAGTTATTAAGAAGAATGGGATGATGTGGTGATTGCGGTCTCTAACTGAGGTGCTAAGTTACAGATACATGTAAGAAAAATAATTGCTTAATCAGTGAAAAATAAATAAATGCAATGGCCACAAGACAAGGGTGTGTAAAACCATTTAAAGACCAACAAAAAACGGAGAAAGCACGATCATCATTTCAAACTACAACAACTAGAAACTGTTATGTTTTAATTTGGACAACATTGTCAATGCCCAGCTTTGTTAAAGTAAATCCACTTTCAATCAAATCTCATTTTAGCCTTTGCAGTGTCACGGATTCTGCCGAGACTGCTCCTCCTCCTTGCTCGGGCAGGCTTCGGCGTTCGTCGTCCCCGGAGTACTAGCTACTACCGCTGGATGTTCTCGATATTTGTTTGGTCTGGTCTTGTGTGTGCACCTGTTTCGTATTGAGTATTGATTATGTCACCTATAAGTTTCCCTGTTGGTTTGTTTGCAGTTGTGTGTAATTGTCCGCCTGTCCGATTGGTGTCTCGTTTGATGTTTAGTGTTTTACGCGTGTGTGCGTAATCGTTCGCCTCCCTTGTTTTGAGGCCTTTTGTTTTGTCTTTGTGCTTTCTAGTAAAGTCATTTTGGACTTAGCCTCCTTGTCCTGCGTTTGACTCCACCACTGCATCCACATCAGTTACGTGACAGAATTACACACCTTTCTATGGAGTCAGCAGGAGCAGCGGCGGCACCCGAGTCGCTGGAGGATCGGGTCAGCTGCCAGGACGCCAGGATCCAGCAACTCGGGTCCGCCATGCAAGAGGTGATGAACACCCTGCGCCGATGGGAGAGAGGAGGCGTGCCCACACCTCCTCCTACCTTACCACCACCATCGGCCAGTCCTCTTATACCAGCACCGGAGTCCAGTGGGATTCGGCTCTCGCTCCCGAGGGCGTATGATGGCACCGCAGCCGGGTGTCAGGGGTTCCTCCTGCAGGTGGAACTCTACCTGGCTACCATACACCCGGCGCCCTCGGGATACGAGAGCGTTTCTGCCCTCATCTCCTGTCTCTCCGGCAAGGCGTTGGAGTGGGCCAACGCCGAATGGAGGGGAATAGACGCCGCCACCATCACCTACGCGGAGTTCTCCCGCCGCTTCAGGGCGGTTTTCGATCATCCACCTGAGGGTAAAGCGGCGGGGGAGCGTCTGTTCCACCTCCGACAGGGGAAGAGGAGCGCACAGGAGTTCGCCCTGGATTTCCGGACTCTAGCGGCGGATGCGGGGTGGAATGAGAGGGCCCTCATCGACCACTATCGGTGTAGCCTGCATGAGGACGTTCGTCGAGAGCTGGCCTGCAGGGACACCAATCTATCCTTCAACCAGTTGGTGGACATGTCCATCTGTCTAGATACCCTGCTGGCCACCCGCGGACGTCCCGAGTTGGGGCCGTCCATTCCATCCTCCAGCACCTCCGAGCCGAGCCCTATGGAGCTCGGGGGTGCTGGCGCTAGAGAGAGGAGGAGAGAGAGCCCGAGGGAGGCCGTCCCCTGCACCAACTGTGGTCGTAGAGGACACACTGCGGCTAGGTGCTGGGGAGAGTCTCCAGGGAGTCGGGGCAACAGGTCACGCACTGGGGAGTCATTCCAGGTGAGTAGGCGCCCCACTTACCCAGAGCTCTCTGTTGTTCACTTGTGTATACCTGTAATATTTCCCCAGGTTGCATCTCATTCCCAGCATAAGGCGCTAGTCGATTCAGGCGCAGCTGGGAATTGTATTGATCGGAAATTTTGTGTTAAGTTAGGGATGCTCCCTTCCCTGTCCATGCCCTAGATAGCCGTCCGTTGGGATCTGGGTTGATTAGAGAGGTCACAGCACCACTAAAGATGAATACGCAGGGGGGTCATGAGGAGATCATTCAGTTATATCTGATCGACTCTCCTGCGTATCCCGTGGTGCTGGGGCTTCCTTGGTTAATCGCCCATGATCCCACCATTTCGTGGCAACAGCGGGCTCTCAAGGAGTGGTCTGCCCAGTGTGTTGGGCGATGTCTAGGTGTTTCCGTAGGGGCGACCACGGTGGAGAGTCCGAACCAAGTGCCCGCAATGCACATTCCCCCTGAGTATGAGGATTTGGCACTCGTGTTCAGCAAGACTAGGGTCGACGCGGTTGCCACCTCATAGACAGGGAGATCCAGACAGGGGCAGCACTCCCGCGGAGCCATGTGTATCCTCTGTCTCAAGAGGAGACGGCGTGTCACGCCCTGGCTCTAGGGACTCTATATGTTGAGCCAGGGTGTGTATATTCTATGTTTTGTATTTCTGTGTTGACCAGAGTGGTTCCCAATCAGAGGCAACGAGTGTCAGCTGTTGCTGGTTGTCTCTGATTGGGAGCCATATTTATAGAGGCTGTTTTCCCACAATAGTTGTGGGATCTTGTTTCCAGTTGGTTTGTTCCGAGTTAGGTTTGTCCTTTGGATGTCACGTATCGTTTGTTGTTTTGTTTCGCTGTTCGTGTTATCATCCGATTAATAAAGTATGTTTGCTTTCAACGCTGCGCCTTGGTCCGCTCACTCTAGCGATCGTGACAGAAGATCCCACCATACCAGGACCAAGCAGCGTGTCCAGGAGCAGGCGGCCTGGACATGGGAGGAAGCGCCGGGAAAGGAGCTGGAAAGGTTGGCGATGGCCCAGGTGGGCAAATCGTGGTCCTGGGAGGACATGCTCGGGGGCAAGGGGCCATGGGCTAAGATTAAGGCCCTGGCGAGAGAGGAGCAACGGCGTCAACAGTATCGTCGTCGGACGGACGAGAGGCAACCCCAGAAAATGTTTAGGGGGGGGCACACGGCATGGGCGACTGGGCAGCAGGAGGCTGCCACAGGGCGAAATGGGAGACGAGGAGAGAAGGCCACCGGGTTACGGGAGCCATAGGTGAGAGGAGGGAAGGAAGTTGTAGAGGCACGGCGAGAGGTACTGAGGTGTATTGCCAGTCCGGTCCGGCCTGTTCCTTATGCTGACAAGCCTACGTGGGGGTCTGCCCCTGCACAAGCCTCGGTGCGAGTCGTCAGCCCGGCCCGGCCGGTTCCTGCTCCTCGCACCAAGCCTACGGTGTGCGTCGCCAGCCCGGCCCGGCCTGTTCCTGCCCTTCGCACCAAGCCTCACGGTGTGCGTCGCCAGCCCGGCCCGGCCTGTTCCTGCTCCTCGCACCAAGCCTACGGTGCGCGTCACCAGCCCGGCCCGGCCTGTTCCTGCCACTCGCACCAAGCCTACGGTGCGCGTCGCCAGCCCGGCCCGGCCTGTTCCTGCCCCTCGCACCAAGCCTACGGTGCGGCGTCGCCAGCCCGGCCCGGCCTGTTCCTGCTCCACGCACCAAGCCTACGGTGCGTGTCGCCAGCCCGGCCCGGCCTGTTCCTGCTCCTCGCACCAAGCCTACGGTGCGCGTCGCCAGCCCGGCCCGGCCTGTTCCTGCTCCTCGCACCAAGCCTACGGTGCGCGTCGCCAGCCCAGCCCGGCCTGTTCCTGCTCCTCGCACCAAGCCTACGGTGCGCGTCGCCAGCCCGGCCCGGCCTGTTCCTGCTCCTCGCACCAAGCCTACGGTGCGCGTCGCCAGCCCGGCCCGGCCTGTTCCTGCTCCACGCACCAAGCCTACGGTGCGCGTCGCCAGCCCGGTCCGGCCTGTTCCTGCTCCTCGCACCAAGCCTACGGTGCGCGTCGCCAGCCCGGTCCGGCCTGTTCCTGCTCCACGCACCAAGCCAGGGGTGCGAGTCGTCAGCCCGGTCCGGCCCGTGCCTGCTCCACGCACCAAGCCAGGGGTGCGAGTCGTCAGCCCGGTCCGGCCCGTTCCTGCTCCACGCACCAAGCCAGGGGGTGCGATCGCCAGTCCGGTACGGCCCGTTGCTGCTCCACGCACCAAGCCAGGGGTGCGCATCGTCAGCCCGGTCCGGCCCGTTCCTGTTCCACGCACCAAGCCAGGGGGTGCGCATCGTCAGCCCGGTCCGGCCCGTTCCTGCTCCACGCACCAAGCCAGGGGTGCGCATCGTCAGCCCGGTATGGCCCGTTCCGGCTCCACGCACCAAGCCAGGGGTGCGCATCGTCAGCCCGGTCCGGCCCGTAGCTGCTCCACGCACCAAGCCAGGGGTGCGCATCGTCAGCCCGGTCCGGCCCGTCCCTGCTCCACGCACCAGGCCAGGGGTGTGCGTCGTCAGTTCGGCACAACCCGTGCCTGGGTCACCGGTGCCTGGTCAGGTACCGGTCAGCTGCTCCACACCGGAGCTGAGGCAATCCGCTTCTACGATGTCCAGTCCAGCTCCGGTCAGCGGGGCCAAACCGGACCAGGGGCGCCACGGGGGGATGGTTGAAGGGTGGTGGTCTAGCCCGGAGCCGGAACCGCCTCCGAGGAGGAATGCCCACCCAGCCCTCCCCTGGGTTGTTGATGTTTAGGCGCGGTCGCAGTCCGCGCCTTTAGGGGGGGGTACTGTCACGCCCTGGCTCTAGGGACTCTATATGTTGAGCCAGGGTGTGTATATTCTATGTTTTGTATTTCTGTGTTGGCCAGAGTGGTTCCCAATCAGAGGCAACGAGTGTCAGCTGTTGCTGGTTGTCTCTGATTGGGAGCCATATTTATAGAGGCTGTTTTCCCACAATAGTTGTGGGATCTTGTTTCCAGTTGGTTTGTTCCGAGTTAGGGTTGTCCTTTGGATGTCACGTATCGTTTGTTGTTTTGTTTCGCTGTTCGTGTTATCATCCGATTAATAAAGTATGTTTGCTTTCAACGCTGCGCCTTGGTCCGCTCACTCTAGCGATCGTGACACGGCGGCTATGGAGACATACATAGCCGAGTCCCTGAGACAAGGATACATACGGACCTCCACTTCCCCTGCGTCCTCGAGTTTCTTTTTTGTGAAGAAGAAAGATGGAGGGTTGCGCCCGTGTATTGATTACCGTAGTCTCAATCAGATTACTGTTAAATACAGTTATCCTCTTCCTCTGATTGCGAGTATGACTGAATCATTACGCGGAGCGCGTTTCTTCACAAAACTGGATCTCAGGAGCGCCTACAACTTGGTGCGCATTAGGGAGGGAGATGAATGGAAGACAGCATTTAGTACCACCTCGGGTCATTATGAGTATCTCGTCATGCCATACGGGTTAATGAATGCTCCTTCGGTCTTCCAATCCTTTGTGGATGAGATCTTCCGGGACATGCATGGGCAGGGTGTAGTAGTATACATTGACGACATCCTAGTGTACTCTGCTACACGGGCCGAGCATGTAGCACTGGTGCGCCGAGTGTTGGGTAGGCTGTTGGAGCATGACTTGTATGTCAAGGCAGAGAAATGTCTGTTTTTTCAGGAGTCCATCTCCTTCTTGGGTCATCGGTTGTCCGCGTCAGGGGTGAAGATGGAGGTTGACCGTGTGTCAGCCGTGCGTAATTGGCAAACCCCAACCACTGTTAAAGAGGTGCAGCAGTTTTTGGGTTTTGCCAATTACTACCGGAGGTTTATCCGGGGTTTTGGACAGGTGGCAGCTCCCATTACTTCCCTGCTGAAGGGGGGCCCGGTGCGTCTGCAGTGGTCAGCTGAAGCGGACAGGGCGTTTGGTAAACTGAAGGACCTGTTCACTTCGGCTCCGGTGCTGGCGCACCCGGACCCCGCTTTACTGTTTCAGGTAGAGGTGGACGCGTCAGAGGCCGGTATTGGGGCAGTGTTGTCGCAAAGGTCAGGCACGCCACCTAAACTCCGCCCCTGTGCTTTCTATTCTAAGAAGCTCAGCCCGGCGGAGCGAAATTATGACGTAGGGGACAGGGAGCTGTTAGCCGTAGTTCAAGCCCTAAAGGTGTGGAGGCATTGGCTTGAGGGGGCTCAACACCCTTTTCTCATTCTGACTGACCACCGTAACCTGGAGTACATCCGGGCAGCTAGGAGATTGAACCCTCGTCAGGCTAGGTGGAACATGTTTCTGACCCGGTTCGTGTTTAAGATAACGTGCATCCCAGGGTCCCAGAACGGTAAGGCAGACGCCCTGTCCCGGCGGTATGACACAGAGGAGAGGTCCATTGAGCCCACTCCCATACTGCCGGAGTCTTGTCTGGTGGCACCGGTGGTGTGGGAGGTCGATACGGAAATCGAGCGGGCGTGCATGTACCGACCCTACTCCCCCAGAGTGTCCAGTGGGTCGGACGTACGTGCCGCTCGAGGTCCGTGATCGTCTCATTTATTGGGCTCATACGTCACCCTCCTCTGGACATCCAGGTATTGGCCGGACAGTGCACTGCCTTAGCGCTAAGTACTGGTGGCCAACTTTAGCTAAGGATGTGAGGGTTTATGTCTCCTCCTGCTCGGTGTGCGCTCAGTGTAAGGCGCCTAGACACCTGCCCAGGGGGAAGTTACAACCCCTGCCCGTTCCACAACGGCCGTGGTCTCACCTCTCGGTGGACTTTGTCACGGACCTTCCCCCCTCTCAGGGGAATACCACCATTCTGGTCATTGTGGATCGGTTCTCTAAGGCCTGTCGTCTCATCCCAATGCCGGGTCTCCCTACTGCCCTACAGACCGCTGAGGCTTTGTTTACCCACGTCTTCCAGCACTACGGGGTGCCCGAGGATATAGTGTCTGATCGGGGTCCCCAGTTCACCTCTAGAGTCTGGAGGGCGTTCATGGAACGCTTGGGGGTCTCGGTGAGCCTTACCTCGGGTTACCACCCAGAGAGTAATGGGCAGGTGGAAAGAGTGAACCAGGATGTGGGTAGGTTTCTGAGATCCTATTGCCAGGGCCGGCAGGAGGGGTGGTCGGGGTATATCCCCTGGGCAGAGATGGCCCAGAACTCTCTTCGCCACTCCTCTACTAACCTAACCCCTTTCCAGTGTGTGTTAGGGTATCAGCCGGTTCTGGCACCATGGCATCAGAGCCAGATCGAGGCTCCTGCGGTGGATGAGTGGTTTCGGCGTTCGGAGGAGACGTGGAACGCTGCACACGTCCATCTGCAGCGGGCCATCCGTAGACAGAATGCGAGCGCCGATCTCCACCGCAGTGAGGGTCCGGTGTACGCACCTGGAGATCGAGTCTGGCTCTCGACTCGAAACCTGCCCCTTCGCCTGCCCTGCCGGAAGCTGGGTCGGCGGTTTGTGGGGCCATTTAAAGTCCTGAGGAGATTGAACGAGGTTTGTTACAAGTTACAACTGCCTCTTGATTACCACATTAACCCCTCGTTCCATTTGTCTCTCCTCAGGCCGGTGGTAGCTGGTCCACTCCAGGACAGTGAGATAAGAGAGACTCCTCCGCCCCACTGGACATCGAGGGGGCTCCGGCGTACTCAGTCCGGTCCATCGTGGATTCGATACGTCGGATGGGGGGTCTACAATATCTCGTGGAGTGGGAGGGGTACGGCCCGGAGGAACGGTGCTGGGTGCCTAGGAGGGACATTTTAGATCCATCCCTCCTGACTGAGTTCCACCGTAGTCATCCCACGCGCCCTGCTCCGCGTCCTCCTGGTCGTCCCCGAGGCCGGGGTCGGCGCACGGCTGGAGCCGCGCGTCAAGGGGTGGGTACTGTCACGGATTCTGCCGAGGCTGCTCCTCCTCCTTGCTCGGGCAGGCTTCGGCGTTCGTCGTCCCCGGAGTACTAGCTACTACCGCTGGATGTTCTCGATATTTGTTTGGTCTGGTCTTGTGTGTGCACCTGTTTCGTATTGAGTATTGATTATGTCACCTATACGTTTCCCTGTTGGTTTGTTTGCAGTTGTGTGTAATTGTCCGCCTGTCCGATTGGTGTCTCGTTTGATGTTTAGTGTTTTACGCATGTGTGCGTAATCGTTCGCCTCCCTTGTTTTGAGGCCTTTTGTTTTGTCTTTGTGCTTTCTAGTAAAGTCATTTTGGACTTAGCCTCCTTGTCCTGCGTTTGACTCCACCACTGCATCCACATCAGTTACGTGACATGCAGATTTAAAAGTTGGGAGGATTATGCAAAAGAAACCACCACAACACACATACAGTGGGGAGAACAAGTATTTGATACACTGCCGATTTTGCAGGTTTTCCTACTTACAAAGCATGTAGAGGTCTGTAATTTGTATCATAGGTACACTTCAACTGTGAGAGACGGAATCTAAAACAAAAATCACATTGTATGATTTTTAAGTAATTAATTTGCATTTTATTGCATGACATAAGTATTTGATCACCTACCAACCAGTAAGAATTCCGGCTCTCACAGACCTGTACGTTTTTCTTTAAGAAGCCCTCCTGTTCTCCACTCATTACCTGTATTAACTGCACCTGTTTGAACTCGTTACCTGTATAAAAGACACCTGTCCACACACTCAATCAAACAGACTCCAACCTCTCCACAATGGCCAAGACCAGAGAGCCGTGTAAGGACATCAGGGATACAATTGTAGACCTGCACAAGGCTGGGATGGGCTACAGGACAATAGGCAAGCAGCTTGGTGAGAAGGCAACAACTGTTGGCGCAATTATTAGAAAATGGAAGAAGTTCAGGATGACGGTCAATCACCCTCGGTCTGGGGCTCCATGCAAGATCTCACCTCGTGGGGCATCAATGATCATGAGGAAGGTGTGGGATCAGCCCAGAACTACACGGCAGGACCTGGTCAATGACCTGAAGAGAGCTGGGACCACAGTCTCAAAGAAAACCATTAGTAACACACTACGCCGTCATGGATTAGTATCCTGCAGCGCACGCAAGGTCCCCCTGCTCAAGCCAGCGCATGTCCAGGCCCGTCTGAAGTTTGCCAATGACCATCTGGATGATCCAGAAGAGGAATGGGAGAAGGTCATGTGGTCTGATGAGACAAAAATAGAGCTTTTTGGTCTAAACTCCACTCGCCGTGTTTGGAGGAAGAAGAAGGATGAGTACAACCCCAAGAACACCATCCCAACCGTGAAGCATGGAGGTGGAAACATCATTCTTTGGGGATGCTTTTCTGCAAAGGGGACAGGACGACTGCACCGTATTGAGGGGAGAATGGATGGGGCCATGTATCGCGAGATCTTGGCCAACAACCTCCTTCCCTCAGTAAGAGCATTGAAGATGGGTCGTGGCTGGGTCTTCCAGCATGACAACGACCCGAAACACACAGCCAGGGCAACTGGCCTAGCCAGTCTCCAGACCTGAACCCAATAGAAAATTTTTGGAGGGAGCTGAAGGTCCGTATTGCCCAGTGACAGCCCCGAAACCTGAAGGATCTGGAGAAGGTCTGTATGGAGGAGTGGGCCAAAATCCCTGCTGCAGTGTGTGCAAACCTGGTCAAGACCTACAGGAAACTTATGATCTCTGTAATTGCAAACAAAGGTTTCTGTACCAAATATTAAGTTCTGCTTTTCTGATGTATCAAATACTTATGTCATGCAATAAAATGCAAATTAATTACTTAAAAATCATACAATGTGATTTTCTGGATTTTTGTTTTAGATTCCGTCTCTCACAGTTGAAGTGTACCTATGATAAAAAAGTACAGACCTCTACATGCTTTGTAAGTAGGAAAACCTGCAAAATCGGCAGTGTATCAAATACTTGTTCTCCCCACACATAACAGTTGAGTTGAGCCATAAAACAGTTATATTTATGGTGTGAGGAGGACAGCGGGAAATTAATCAATCTCATCCACAGCTTCTATTACTAAATACGTTTCAGTATGAAATATTGTGGTTTGTGAAAGTCTTCTCACTGAACGCTCTGTAGTTCTCACAACAATAATAAAGGCCCTGTGGGAAAAAGGATGTACTACAAGGGGTGCTGGACAATGGAGAGCCTGGCCGTGACATCAATCCCTGCGGGTGTCTCAGGGGGAGTTGGGATATGTAAGAAAAACATTTGTATTACACATTTGCAAGTGTGTAACAGGACAAATATTTATTATCATGTATTATTATTATTATTATTATTATTATAAGTTGAACTCTCACTGTAAGTATACATGATCAGGCCCCAGAGTCTGTCTGCACTTTGGCATCTCTAGCTGCAATAAATTATAATAAGAGGTACTAACTAAGGTATTCACTTGTTATTGTAAGAAATGTAAGAAAACAAATCCACTAAGTTTTTTACTTACCAGTGATAAGGTTGCTTGAGGCAAAAGCAAACACAGCCAGAAAACTGGAGGTTCGCTGGTTCAAATCCCAGGTCTGACAGGCAAATCTGATGGGAAGTGAGTATCCTAAATGCCATCTCCTGCCATTGTGCCCTTGGGCAAGGCACTTAACCTCTGGAAAATGGCTCAATAAAGGACTATTTTTATCCATCATATTCTCACAGGATGTCCACAATCTCTTTTGGCGTGACCTCTGAACTCTCCATGTCAGTTTTCTCCTCCTGGTTCTTACAGCACAGGGAGTGCAGCAGCACCACACAGACACACAGGTAGACAGCCACCACCATCTGCACCACCACCCCAAACAGCACGAAGGACAACAGGTTACCGTCCATGGTCCATCACACTCACCAACCCACAGGTGTGGAGAGGAAGGGAGAGCGATAAAGGGAGGGAGAGAGGAAGAAAGAGGGAGATGGTGAGATAGAGGCCCTATTGACCTAACAAATGGGCAGACAGTGTGCAGGCCCTAGTGACCAAAAGGAGGATGATAGAATAAGTACTGCAATAGTACTGACTAGTACTGCATCACACCAATTGGTTCATATTCATGTGTACATAATGATCCCCTGCTTATCTGTTCAACCCAGACTAAATAAAGAAACACACTATGTACAACCTGTCACCCACGTCATTATTATGGAAAAATAAAGTGCAGCAAAGGTAGGTTACAGATGCGTATTCACTTTATGTGAGACTGTCAGTCTCTGTCTCCCTCTGTTGGCTTAATAAAGAATAACAATTGTTTCTAGTTCTCCCCATCCGTGTTGAGGCTGAAGATTGTGTGTGTGATCTTATCACAGACTCAATATCTTAACTTCCGATTGTTCATTTGCGAACCCAGCGGATGATAATACAATATGGAGGGCAAGAAAGCCTATTATATTATAATCTCTGGGGTAAGGAGGACTGTTGGTACAACCATAGAAAATTATACAGAGTTGTCCTCTCAAAACCCAGTCCAGTTTTCACCACTTCTACACTCAAAATGCTATTTTCCTCTCAGGAATAGCTTTTATCACCCTCTTTTTTAAAGTCACCATTTGTCTATATTCTAATCCTGACTGCAGCGAGAACACTTGTAGAGAGAGATTGGATCTTGGCTCTTGAGAGTGTGAGGTTGAAGGAGGGGTTTTCTGTGACTAAGAGTCAGAAGAGAACAGAACAAAGCGTTTCATCACTGATTATTCCAGAACACTGTGGTTTAATGTTCCATTAAAGAGAGAGAGAGAGAGAGAGAGACCTCTCAACACAGCTGAAGGAGCACTGAGCTGAGCTCCCCAAGTCTATTTATTCTATCCCATTCTATATATCCTATTATTTGAGCCTATTTTATTTATTGCTGCATTAGTATCTCATGTCCACTGTTATTTTACTATTTTAATTTCTCTATTTTTTTTCCCCTTGTCTATATTAAGTGTACATTTGTGTAGAAAACACATTGCATTTTTATCCCCTTCCCTTTTCATTATTTTATTTGTTAAGCACTTTGAAATGCACTCTCTGTAAGAAATGTACTATATAAATAAAGTTTGATTGATTGATTGTGAGAAGTTCATGTAGGATAAAGACTTCACAGTCCATTACAGGCCTACAGTCCATCCATACAGGCCTAATCAGTCACAGACAAGCAGATACGACTAATTCCTTAACTTAAATAGCAATAGCATAACCACAGCATGAGTTACATCTCTCTTCCTGGACAGCAATAAAAATAAAAATAAATGGTTTTTGTAACAAGAGACATGGGAAAAATGTATTCTATCCCCCCTCTCTGTGTGGAAATCAGATTGTTAGTTCATGTTCTGCCACAAGGTGGTGCCCATCCTTTCCGCATAAACACATTCACATGGATGTTGTGAGGATGTGGACTCAGAGTTACTATGGAAACCAACCATGCCTTAATAAACTAAGTGGGTGAATGAAAAAGAAAAAGAAAGAGAGTGATAGAAAAAAAGGTGTTCACTATGGGCATCAAATCAATTCATGCTCTGATTCAAGGATTTAGTTTGAAGCCTATATCCAGCTTGCATATTTCATGGCAAGCAGGCAAGCTTCTCCTTCTAATAACTGTGCAAATTCTACCTGTACAGGTGAGAGGGAGAGAGAGAGAGAGAGAGAGAGAGAGAGAGAGAGAGAGAGAGAGAGAGAGAGAGAGAGAGAGGGAGAGAGGGAGAGAGAGAGAGGGAGAGGGAGAGAGAGACAATGAGAAACAGTAACATAGAGGAACCCCTGTCTCAGACTCTTCATCTGCAAAGAAAACATTTTCTCTGTTAGACATCAATAGTAACAGAACATATGTTCTGCAGCTTTCAGCTTTCTGCTGTTTCCTGTTTGCGTTTGACTTTTCGCATGTGAACTGAGGAAAAATTACATGCTCCAAACCATTAATTCACAAACCTGTGCCACAAATACTTTTAGAGCAGCCTGAGCCAAGATCTTCCGATGGTCTGCGTCCCAAATTCCCTTTAGAGTGCACTACTTTTGACCAGGGCACATATCAAAAGTAGTGCACTATATATAGGGTGCCATTTGGGACCGGCCCCAAGGCTTCCAAGATCCTCCTGTCCTAAGAAGAAAAATGCTACTTCCTCGGGAACTGGAACTCCACACCAAATGTCTAAATGACAGTTAAACCCATCAAATAGGACTTGCTCCTATACGTTAGGCCCCACTTCCTCCTGCAATATCAACCCAGAGACCAAAAAGACTATGGCTATGTCCCAAATGGTACCTTTTTCCCTATATATGGGGAATATATGGGCCTTGGTCAAAAGTAGTGCACTATAAAGGGAATTGGGTGTCATTTGGGACGCAAACTGTCTGGTCATTAATATTCCAAAGGAAAGGGGGAAAGCATCAGGAACCAATTATTCAATAACACTTTCCCCTCCTCTTGCCTCCTTGGATGAGTCCCAAATGGTACCCTATTCCCTACATAGTGCACTACTTTTGACCAGAGCCCACATTTGCACCTTATTGGGAATAGGGTGCCATTTGGGATACATGGGTTGTATTCTAAATGAGAGGGACAGCGCGTAGGCAGACCTGTGTCGGTCGAGGTACGCCTCGGTTTGGGCTCTTACCCGTTGCCATGGCGCTGTGTTGTGGGCTTGCAGGTTCAGAGTCAGATTAGGGGTCCGGTATCACTACACCACCAGTCAAACCTGGGTTCAAATACTAATCTAAATCATTTCAAATACTTTATGTGTGCTTGGTTGAGCTTGTCTGTTGCAATAGAACCAAAAGAAAAGTCCCAACAGTTCCCAAACCCTGTCCACCTGATTGTCACTCCAGGCAGGTTAAAGCAAACAGACAATGTTTTTTGAACGATTTCAAACACAATTTGAACCCAGGTCTGATCACTACACCACCACTATAGCACCAGCACCACCAACCGACTGAGGTAATTGAGATCAGATGGGCCATTGAGGCGAGGCGGCCGGGTGATGAGGCGACCTGGGCTAGGCAGAGTAACCTGGAAGCATTTATTTATGGAAAAGATGTTTAGTTAAGTGCAGTGCTGAGGCTAATGAGTCTGGGCCTGGTCGGGCCTGGCGGCTGTGATGAATATGATCGGTGAAAGCTCTGAACGCTGGTTCTTGAGTCCTTCCTTCCTCCCGGATCGAGTTTCAGATTAACAGACTTCCTGTCCAATCCATGGCATTTGGAAAGCAAATGATCACCTCGTTTTTATGAGGGGAATTATCATGTATTAGTCTAGTTCAGGATATCTCAGAGGATATCTCAGGACCGGTTAGAGTTTAAGGGGCCTAAGGATTGGAGTCACGTTTCGGACTGTGTGTGTGTGTGTGTGTGTGTGTGTCAAGGCATTTTTCAAAGGGCTTTTGGGATGGTTTAGGAGCTAGAATTGTGTCACTTTGTCTTTAATGGAGAAAACTGTCTTGTAGTCAAGATGCTTGGGTGTCTGTTCAAGCTTGTGACCTCCAGAGTCACATACATAAATAAGAAACAAAGACACTGACATGAGCATCGTTCCCAGTAAACTGTTCTAGTTTAAAAGTACCTATCAGTACAAGTTACTGTTGCAATTAACAGGTATCACCTGTTTGCAAGTTGGTGTTGAAAATATCAACACAGTCCGGAAAAACGGCAAGTACAATCTCAATCACAACATAGGCTCTTGCATCATCCATCATGTTGACACGTTGAGAGCACCAACAGCCATGACAGGCCTTGCAAGTCTGATAAGTTCATACAGTAAGGGACACAAGTCTTTCTCAAAATCATTTACAAGGTCGAAGAAGATGAGGATTATAGAGATGCTCAATGCAACAATAGGTCTTGCAGCAGTCCAACTTCATTATGCTTGGGCCCTGTGAACAGTGAGGATGCAGGCAATCACTTTGTTTTGCTTTCTCAAACTGGTGAAGCCTTCATATGTAGGCTATATTCCATGCGTTTCTGAGAGTGGGGGACTTACATGAGCACCTCCATATACTTTTAAATATAGGCATAGCCATCTACTTATGAATGTATTACAGTCTATACTGTAGCAGGGGGTTATGAGTCATATGCAGATTAGAATAGGAACACAGAACACTGTGTCATTTCTGATACCCCGGCCTCATCACACCCTCCCTCCCACCCTCCTCCCCCACCACCATCTCATTTCCTCTCTCTCCTCTCTGCCGCTCTGCTCCGCTTCGAGCCCCTTGATTACAGTGTTCCCAGGGGACTAGTTCAACTCCTCAGAGATAGGAACCGTCGAGGGTACCAGTCACTTAAGATCAAGACAGGGGGAGGAAATCGTGGCGAACACAAAGCTAAATATATAATTCCTCCCGTGCCGGTAATCACGACGTCCAGGCGATTTGGAATGACATTTTAACCACTTCAGACTAAAGCAACGCTCTACTCGAGAGACAGGCACACGGGCAGCCGGGCCCGTGGCGAGGCATGCACTGACCCACCCAGGGGTATGGCACCCCAAACGAGCACACGTTCTGCCCGTGACGCTGAAATGGCTCACAGGCCAGGTCAATTCAGTCAGATGTTAGACAAGAGGAAAGGAAGGAAGTAATTTCTCTCCCCAGTATTAGTTACCTGATGATTAAGATCCCCCACCTCCACCTCCTGCTAATGGTGTTTCAAATATGCAACCAAAATGTCCACACTATAATAGAAGAATTCTTGAGTTGGTAGAATGGCTTATAGGTCCTACATTAGACCCATGCTTACAGTGCAGCATCCTATAGCCTCTGCATTCATGTATATCATTCATCCTACATACTATTTGACCATATGATCCCAAAGTCACACATTCCTCACATTATATTCCATTAGTCCTGAACCATATGCATAGCAGGCCATCAAGATTGTAGCCTACCAAAGTAGGTCCACAAGGCCAATCGTTCTTATCTGAGAACTGACTTAATTGTATTTCGAACAATGCCACCAAATATGAATAATGGATCAGCAACTGTGCTGAGCCTATTCTTTCCATCTCTGCCTAGCTCATGAGACAAGGGTCTCTCTCTGCCCACCCTCCAATTTTGCCCGCTCCCTCCTAACAGCTTTCTGAACATCAAGTCTGAGTTAATTTCCAGTCTGATTTACATATGCAGTGAATATGCCCCTATGGCACAAATTACCTGGCTGAAAGTCTTTCCCATCACACCAGAAGTGCGTTTTCTACATCCTCGCTGATTGGATTCTTGATGAGATCGTCAGGTGGCTCGCACACTTCACATGGCGAAGACGCGATGGGCGTATGTGTTGCCAATTCTGAGGCCACTGAAGTGCTTCACGGCTCTCTACATCTCTCTCGTGCTCTCTCTCTCTCGAACACTCATAACCACCGTTCTGAACATGGGCTGGATGTTGGGTGTGTAATCAGTGCAGTACTGGCAGGGAGGTATGATAGCCTGCTTCATGCCTGCACAACCCCTCAGCCAGGCTCCAGTGAAGTACGCTCTTACTCTCACCAAACCTAACCGGCATATCAATGTTACCCCATAGTCACAAGCCTCTCACAAGACTCCAGAAATGGATAATTCAATCATGCATAATCTGCATGTAAAGTAAAGTAGGAAGACGAAATAAAAAAATAAAGACTTCCATACTCTTGCTCAGATAACCAAGGAGCAACTGTAACATAGAGTATCTCTGTCTACAAGGACTGACTGCTGTTCTGTCTGCTCTTCTTACTTTACCCTCTCAACCAGCCGCTGGTTTGTCCAAGGGAGTACACTAGTCTAACACTATCAATTCTAATAGTGAGAGTTAATTTAGACATATATTTTTTACAAGAGGCACAAGAAAAAACATTTCCTCTCTCCTCACCGTTCCCCGCCACCCCTCTCCATTCCATGGCAGCAGCAGTGCTGCGAGCAGAGGACCAGTAATTCAGTCGATAAATTTCAAATGAAATGAAGCTATCAGCTGAAAGCAATTTCAAGGGCTGCGTTCGGTGCCAGGGATTTGAGATTTTCACTCCTCCATCGATCATGAGCCTCTGTTTTGGGCCAAGGTACACAATGCCCCCAAATTGCTGACATGTGGACCCAGAATCAATGCCATTTCCCTCCTGGCTGGGCTCTCCTCCTCTAAACCGTTGTTTATCCAATGACCCTCGTCTGTTTTGCCCATTAAAGAGCAAACTAATGTCTCAGGGTGTGTGTGTGTGTGTGTGTGTGTGTGTGTGTGCAGCGTCTCATAGTGTGTTTTTGTGTGTGTGTGTGTGTGTGTGTGTGTGTGTGTGTGTGTGTGTGCAGCGTCTCATGGTGTGTTTTTGTGTGTGTGTGTGTGTGTGTGTGTGTGTGTGTGTGTGTGTGTGTGTGTGTGTGTGTGTGTGTGTGTGTGGCGCCTCAGGGTAGGGCCAAGCAAACCACCGTATTATAGACAACACCTAATGGATGAAAGACCATAGTGGTGTGATACATTAAGGTTTAGTACACAGGAAGAAAGTAGAAGATTATCACTCTTACTAACGAAGGAGATCTAACTTCTAACTCACATGAAAGGCAAGAGAAGAAGAATAACACATAACAGAGTTTATGTACAAAGCAGTGTTTTGGTTAAAAGGGCGTCCATAAATAGTTGGGTGCCCACTTAATTGTGTTTATATTGGTAGCTGTAGGATTAATCCTCGACAAACTGACAGAACGAATCAGTGAGTTTGCCGTTAAAGGGATAGTTCAGCGATTTGACATATTTCGATATGTTTCCTTACCTTGATATTTGTTTCCTTACCTTGAAATATCAGCAATCGTTTGCAGCGGCTAGTTTAACAAAACCAAACTGTGGATTTCCTTGTCCATAGCCTGCTTTTCAAGGTAAAGAAAGAAATATCTAAATATGTAAAATCACTGAACTATCCCATTAAAGCTGAATCTGAAACAAATGTTGGCTGTTGGCACAACGTTAATATCTCTATTCTTCCTGTCCTCTGGGAGACTGTCTCAGTGTCTCAGGCCAGGAAAGCCACACAGTTTACAGTGAGTGTGGTGCTTTCTACATAAACACAGCTCTCTGTGGCCTCAGTTTGATTAGGAGGCTCCCAGATGCCATTAAAAGTCAATTTCTCCCCTCTGTGTTTGTTTTAAGACGAGAGCGACGGAGGAACCCAGCAGCCACTGTCGTGCAATGCCAACTTCTGTTTACGCATGAGTGGAACACACAAACAACCGCCGAGCTAGCGCCAACCGAACCTACAGTAGAGTACATTATTTGCTCTCCCTCAATTCTCCATCATCAACATAATGGTTTGACTTTTGTTGATGATCCGGTATCGTGTTCAGTATTGTGTTCAGTATCGTGTTCAGTCATATTTGCAGGAGGAACCGTTGCAAACATGATTGTCTCAAAAATAGAGGAGTGGTAATTTTTGTAACGCCACCACAACAGCTCCTTGGTTTTGGTGGCCAGCTGCTTGTCTATATCTGCTGCAAAAGCCATCCGCCATTTGCCCGACCTGAGAGAGTGGAGAAGAGGAGAGAGAACACTTATTAGACAACTATTACTATTGGTATTATAATACAAATGTGTATACAAATACTGTGAAATTATGGAAAGGATTAATCTGAACATTTGTAGCCACTGATTGTATTTCTGTCCTCTGACAGGACATGTATCCCTGTCTCAGTACTTGTTTCTCCACCAATCGGATGGTGTCCTCTGACACGGTCTCCTTGACCTTCTTCACCTGGGTGACAGCATTAGACCTCACCCTCCTCAGAGACTCCTTGGCCTTGTTACTGAACTGTTTAACCAGGTTTCTCCCTGTGCTCACCCTGCAGGGACAGATGGACAAACCTATGTATGTACACACATACACACACAAGGGTGCTCAAGCACGCACGCAGGGGCAACACACACACACACTCCATTAATGCCCAAATAATTTCATTCAAAAAAACAAATACCTGGCTTTCTGCGCCACTTGAAAAATACTTTTCAAGGTCACGGTGCAGTCAACAACTTTGTTTTTGGTTTGCTTTGCTGCTGTTGATAACAGTTTATTTTCCTTAATTGGCATTTTTGCCTGGGAGTATTTGCAAACAATCCAAAAAGTGGTGTCTATTTACTGCAAACAATAATGCGTAATTACTGAGTCTGGGCCAATCAAGCCGCTTGCTCTCTTTGGAAATGCAAATGTGGTTGCGTGCCAAGACTGATTGAAGAGGAAAAAGGCGTCCGTCCGTCCCCCTATCCAGTGCTGCCAGACAAGCACCTGCTGCTGCCGGGGCTCGGCGTACTTCATAATCACACATATTTTGTGGTTTAGCGAGTGACGGCAGCACGTCAAGGGCTGTGTCCCAAAGGGCACCCTATTCGCTATATAGTGCACTATATAGTGCACTATGTAGGAAATAGGGTGCCATTTGCGACGCAGTAAAGTTATTTGATTTGGCAGGGAGCTGAGTTGGACAGGGGACTTTTGACCAAGGTTGGTGTTTTCTAACTGCTACAGTTGGGTGAATTAGTTAAATGAATATGTCAGAAACACCTAGAAACACACAGACATGTTCATGCATTTCTTTAACGTGGCATTTTAAAAGGAGACGGTAGGTCAGGAAAGGGACTGACGGGAGAATGAATAAAATGAAATAAAAGTGTGAGAGGAGGAAATGCAGATGGGGAGAAATGGTAGAATGAGGAAAGTGAGGAAAGAGAGTGAATATTGAGAGTGAGACAGAAGGGAGAGAGTTAAAGAGAGAGTGGGAGAGAGAGAGAGAGAGAGAGAGAGAGAGAGAGAGAGAGAGAGAGAGAGAGAGAGAGCAGAGAGAGAGAGAGAGAGAGTTAGAGAGAGAGAGTTTGTGTTCACAAACACAAACAGACCCCACACAGCCCCAGGACAACAACAACAACAACAACAACAACAACAACACAATTAGACCCAACCAAATCATGAGAAAACAAAAAGAGAATTACTTGACACATTGGAAAGAACAAACAAAAAAACTGAGCAAACTAGAATGCTATTTGGCCCTAAACAGAGAGTACACAGTGGCAGAATACCTGACCACTGTGACTGACCCAAACTTAAGGAAAGCTTTGACTATATACAGACTCAGTGAGCATAGCCTTGCTATTGAGAAAGGCCGCCGTAGGCAGACCTGGCTCTCAAGAGAAGACAGACTATGTGCACACTGCCCACAAAATGAGGTGGAAAATGAGCTGCACTTCCTAACCTCCTGCCAAATGTATGACCATATTAGAGACACATATTTCCCTCAGATTACAGCGATCCACAAAGAATTCTAAAACAAACCCAATTTTGATAAACTCCCTTATCTACTGGGTGAAAAACCACAGTGTGCCATCACAGCTGCAATATTTGTGACCTGTTGCCACAAGAAAAGGGCAACCAGTGAAGAACAAACACCATTGTAAATACAACCCATATTTATGTTTATTTATTTTCCCATTTGTACTTTAACTATTTGCACATTGTTACAACACTGTATATATACATAATATGACATTTGAAATGTCTTTATTCTTTTGGAACTTCTGAGTGTAATGTTTACTGTTAATATTTATTGTTTATTTCACTTTTGTTTACTATCTACTTCACTTGCTTTGGCAATGTTAACACATGTTTCCCATGCCAATAAAGCCCTTAAATTGAAATTGAATTGAGAGAGAGGAGAAAGAAAGAGAGTGAGAGGAGAAAGTGACAGAGCAAGAGAGCGAACGAGAGAGCGAGAGAGAGAGAGAGAGAGAGAGAGAGAGAGAGAGATAGAGAGAGAGAGAGAGAGAGAGAGAGAGAGAGAGAGAGAGGGAGCTCTCAGGACTGACTGACTTACTTGGGAATAGGCACCCTGTTGATGGTTCCGTCCACCTCAGGGTTGAGTTTCATGCTGCTCTCACACAGGACGCGGGTGGCAGCAGCCATGGCCTGAGGACACATCAAACAAACATTAGACCTAGACCTAATGACTGCCAGCTGGGGCTTGGACTGGGGCTGGAGCTGCACTACCTGCAGACAGACACCCAACCACCCAGCCAGGTCCCAGCCCCTATCCATTCACCGTCTGGGTGATGGGTTGTTGGTTTGGTTTTTGTGTAAATGTACGAGTCAATGAAAAAGTATTTATTTCTCGGGGGACAATAAATCTAATCTAATTCAATTTAATGCACCCACCCTCAAGACACCCACCCTGCCCCTATCAATCCACCCCAGGCCCCCACCCCCAGACTGCCCTGGCCTTTCTCCTGGCCATAGGAGCACCAGGAAGCAGACCCTGGCTGTCCCTGGTCAGGTTGACTTTGATACATGGCGAGCTGGGTGAACTGTGCAGCATCTCCCCACAGAGCAGGTTCTGGTAGAGGGGGGTTAGGGGTTATGGTTTGTGTGTGTGTGTGTGTGGGGGGGTGGGGGGGGTTCAGCCCTGGCCGTGGCGGGAGAAGCACATGCGGTGTGGAAGTGCCGCGGGGCGCTGTCAGGCAACAGTCCTCTGGGAACGGGTTGAGGGGTTGCAGTGCAGGGCGATGACCTCTGGTGACCTCTACGGGATGGGAGGAGTGGGACGGGGCGGGGCGGAGGTGTGTGTATGTATATATGTGTGTGTGTGTGTGTGTGTGTAACTGGGGGAGTCCTGGCCTGGCTGTGTACCCACAATGCATTAGACTAGAGGAGATGTCTGTGTAACATATTAGAACTCTAATGGTGGTTGGACTCGGCAATTAAAGAATAGGCTGTAATCTGGATATGTGATTTGTCTGTGTCTGGTAGTTGTGGGAGGGGTGCCTGAGAGAGAGAGAGAGGCAGAGACGGGACAGACTGAGGCCTGTGGAAACTCCAGTATGTGTTCTATTTAATTCTATGATATGGAGCCTGTTCAGACACACATACAATACAGGCCGTGTGGGGAGAACATGCCAAGACTGAGCACACTATTGTTCAACCCTCAGGTACCCATCACAACATTACCAGATAGATCCCAGCACCAGATAGAAACCCCCTTCCACCCCCTCGCCCCCGCCCGCCGGCAGCTTCCTAACCTCCCATTACCTAACAGTCTAACAGCCCTGCTAAGCCAACACAGAGGTGACTGCACAGCACCCAGAGCAAATAGGATTCTAATTATTCACATCCATTACCCACGTTCCTAACGAGAGGCCATTGTTTTCTAGTCATTCATTAAAAGGTCCAGTACTGCAGTACAGTGTTACTGCAAACCCCCAGTGGCTGTTGTGCAGTGGCAATGGCAGCATGAATTAAATCGCTTGGATGTTTAGAGAAGAAGGGAAGTGGAGGTAAAACGCTGTGTGTGTATGTCTTAGTGTGTGTGTATGTCTTAGTGTGTGTGTATGTCTAAGTGTGTGTGTATGTCTTAGTGTGTGTGTATGTCTTAGTGTGTGTGTATGTCTTAGTGTGTGTGTATGTCTTAGTGTGTGTGTATGTCTTAGTGTGTGTGTATGTCTTAGTGTGTGTGTATGTCTTAGTGTGTGTGTTTGTCTTAGTGTGTGTGTTTGTCTTAGTGTGTGTGTATGTCTTAGTGTGTGTGTGTATGTCGTAGTGTGTGTGTGTATGTCTTAGTGTGTGTGTGTATATGTCTTAGTGTGTGTGTATGTCTTAGTGTGTGTGTATGTCTTAGTGTGTGTGTATGTCTTAGTGTGTGTGTATGTCTTAGTGTGTGTGTGTATGTCTTAGTGTGTGTGTGTATGTCTTAGTGTGTGTGTGTGTATGTCTTAGTGTGTGTGTGTATGTCTTAGTGTATGTGTGTATGTCTTAGTGTGTGTGTGTATGTCTTAGTGTGTGTGTGTATGTCTTAGTGTGTGTGTATGTCTTAGTGTGTGTGTATGTCTTAGTGTGTGTGTATGTCTTAGTGTGTGTGTTTGTCTTAGTGTGTGTGTATGTCTTAGTGTGTGTGTATGTCTAAGTGTGTGTGTTTGTCTAAGTGTGTGTGTTTGTCTTAGTGTGTGTGTGTGTATGTCTTAGTGTGTGTGTTTGTCTTAGTGTGTGTGTATGTCTTAGTGTGTGTGTATGTCTTAGTGTGTGTGTTTGTCTTAGTGTGTGTGTATGTCTTAGTGTGTGTGTATGTCTTAGTGTGTGTGTATGTCTTAGTGTGTTTGTTTGTCTTAGTGTGTGTGTGTGTCTTAGTGTGTGTGTGTGTCTTAGTGTGTGTGTGGTATCCTCCACATCATTAACAAGGTGTTTTCTTTAGCTCTGTTCGTTCCTTTCGGCTGGGCTGTGGCTTTGAACTGGCTGTGTTTAATCAGAAACCTCAGTGTAATCCCACTATTTTTAACATATTAACCAGAACATGCCTGGTGTTTACGGAGCTACCCAGAACAGAGCACAGCATTCCACCAGATTTCCGTAACTGCTGGAGCTGTGGGGAAATAATGATGAATTCAATGCTGAGAACAATCAAACATAGGTATGGGTTGGATCTATCATTCTGGAGTTAAAGACAGGAACCAGAGATTAGGAGAGGCTGTTTTTTAAAATTAATTTAACATGCAAGGCAATAGGCCTTGCGAAATAATACACACAAATAAATCCTTTAATCTTGTTGCCAATTCTTTTCCCAGTGGTTTACACCAGAAACTGGAGAAAAAATTAAATAAGAAATTGATACCCCTGCTCTCACATCACACATTTACACCCTTTAAACATTTGGTCTGAAGGAATTGTCATGTTGCAGCGGTAAAGACCAGTGGGATTTGGTCCATTTGAATATATATCGTTTGGAGTTTCTGTCGCTCAGTGTTCAACATAATGTCTCTGAGCCTCTCCTCTCACAGGTGAATTACCTCTATTGAACTGATTCAATGATAATGGTAAGTTACACACACACACTTAGTGTGTGTGTGTTAGTGTGTGTGTGTGTGTGTGTGTGTGTTAGTGTGTGTGTGTATGTGTGTGTGTGTGTATGTGTGTTAGTGTGTGTGTGTGTGTGTGTGTGTGTGTGTGTGTGTGTGTGTGTGTGTGTGTTTGTTAGTGTGTGTGTATGTGTGTATGTTAGTGTGTGTGTGTGTGTGTGTGTTAGTGTGTGTGTGTGTGTGTGTTAGTGTGTGTGTGTGTGTGTGTGTGTGTGTGTGTGTGTGTGTGTGTGTGAGTGTGTGTGTGTCCGTGCCCGCATAGGTTGTGTGTGTGTTTGTTAGTGTGTGTGTGTGTATGCCTTGTATGCATATATGTTAGGTGTGTGTGTGTGTTTGTGTGTGTGTGTGTCCGTGCCCGCATGCGTTGTATGTGTATATGAAATGTGTGTGTGTACGTGAGAGAGCATCTCTTGGAGCAGTTAGTCCTCCTCCTTCCCAGAGGGCACAGCACGGTCACTTCCTGCTGATGACAGCTGACCACAAAGTCTTGGCCTTTGTTTCAATCGCTCCAGAACAAAGGGCTTCCCTGAACCATCGATCACTACGGCTGAACACAAGGCTGAAGAGAGAGCACGACTCAGGTTTCAGATGGAGAAGGAGCGAGAGAGAGACGGAGAGAGAGAGAGAGAGAGAGAGAGAGCGAGAGAAGAGCGAGAGAGAGAGAGAGAGAGAGCGAGAGAGAGAGCGAGAGAGAGAGGGAGAGAGAGAGCGAGAGAGAGAGAGAGACGGAAAGAGAGAGAGAGAGAGAGAGAGAGAGAGAGAGAGAGAGAGAGAGAGAGAGAGAGAGAGAGAGAGAGAGAGAGAGAACGAGAGAGAGAGAGAGAGAGAGAGAGAGAGAGAGAGAGAGAGAGAGAGCGAGAGAGAGATAGAGATAGAGAGAGAGACGTGCTAATTTCACAGTGTGTTGCCGTCAGCCCAGAGAGTGGTTCATACAGAGCAGAACCCTAACCCAGCCAGCAGTGTGTGTGTGTGTGTGTGTGTGTGTGTGTGTGTGTGTGTGTGTGTGTGTATGTGAGCTCACCTCTCGGTCATGTTGACCACGATGAGCTGAGGGGATTTCATGGAGATCTGACCCAACTGGTTCAGGGGGAATTTGCCATCTGTCGTGAACACCACGATATGATCCAGAGCTCCTGAAAAGGACCAGAATAAAACATGAATTGAATAAACTTCAATGATAAACTTAATTGATTTCCCAGAGGGGAAATTGGATGTCACCAGCATATAACACAAGACATGTCCAAGCATATGACCAAAACAACTTAACTATTATCTAGACCCGCCTAAACCCTCATCACCTAAAATGGCATTGAGTACTCGATCCAAACCAACCTCCCCACAATTCAATTGGCAGAGTGTAAGCTGAGGCTTATGGTTGGGGTGCAGAACTGAGAAATAGCTTCTATCTCCAGGCCATCAGACTGTTAAACAGTCACCACTAGCCGGTCTCCGCCCAATACCCGGCCCTGAACCTTAGTCACTGTTACTAGCCGGCTACCAGCCGGTACTCTACCCTGCACCCTAGAGACTGCTGCCCTATGTACAGAGAGTCATTGAACACTGGTCACTTTAATACTTTTTACATACTGTTTCACCCACTTTATATGTACACTGAGTGTACAAAACATTAGGAAGACCTGCTCTTCCATGACATGGACTGACCAGGTGAAAGCTATGATCTCTTATTGATGTCACTTGTTAAATCCACTTCAATCATTGTAAATGATGGGGAGGAGACAGGTTAAAGAAGGATTTTTAAGCCTTGAGACAATTGAGACATGGATTGTGTTTGTGTGCCATTTAGAGGGTGAATGGGCAAGACAAAATATTTAAGTGCCTTTGAACAGGGTATGGTAATAGGTGCCAGGCGCACCGGTTTGAGTGTGTCAAGAACTGCAACGCTCCTGGGTTCTTCACGCTCAACAGTTTCCCGTGTCTATCAAGAATGGTCCACCACCCAAAGTACATTCAGCCAACTTGACACAACTGTGGGAAGCATTGGAGTCAACATGGACCAGCATCCCTGTGAAACGCTTTCGACACCTTGAAGAGTCCATGCTCCGACAAATTGAGGCTGTTCTGAGGGCAAAAGGGGGTGACAACTCAATATAAGGAAACTGTTCCTAATGTTTTGTACACTCAGTGTAGATACTCTATTCTAGATATATGGCTCATCCTATATAACTACTGCAGTACAGATATTTTCTATTCATATACTGTCCATACTGTCTATACACACCATTATATGTACAGTGAGGGAAAAAAGTATTTGATCCCCTGCTGATTTTGTATGTTTGCCCACTGACAAAGACATGATCAGTCTATAATTTTTATGGTAGGTTTATTTGAACAGTTAGAGACAGAATAACAACAACAAAAATCCAGAAAAACGCATGTCAAAAATGTTATAAATTGATTTGCATTTTAATGAGGGAAATAAGTATTTGACCCCTCTGCAAAACATGACTTAGTACTTGGTGGGAAATCCCTTGTTGGCAATCACAGAGGTTAGATGTTTCTTGTAGTTGGCCACCAGGTTTGCACACATCTCAGGAGGGATTTTGTCCCACTCCTCTTTGCAGATCTTCTCCAAATCATTAAGATTTCGAGGCTGAAGTTTGGCAACTCGAACCTTCAGCTCCCTCCACAGATTTTCTATGGGATTAAGGTCTGGAGACTGGCTAGGCCACTCCAGGACCTTAATGTGCTTCTTCTTGAGCCACTCCTTTGTTGCCTTGGCCGTGTGTTTTGGGTCATTGTCATGCTGGAATACCCATCCACAACCCGTTTTCAATGCCCTGGCTGAGGGAAGGAGGTTCTCACCCAAGATTTGACGGTACATGGCCCCGTCCATCGTCCCTTTGATGCGGTGCAGTTGTCCTGTCCCCTTAGCAGAAAAACACCCCCAAAGCATAATGTTTCCACCTCCATGTTTAACGCTGGGGATGGTGTTCTTGGGGTCATAGGCAGCATTCCTCCTCCTCCAAACACGGAGAGTTGAGTTGATGTCAAAGAGCTCAATTTTGGTCTCATCTGACCACAACACTTTCACCCAGTTCTCCTCTGAATCATTCAGATGTTCATTGGCAAACTTCAGATGGGCCTGTATATGTGCTTTCTTGAGCAGGGGGACCTTGCGGGCGCTGCAGGATTTCAGTCCTTTACGGCGTAGTGTGTTACCAATTGTTTTCTTGGTGACTATGGTCCCAGCTGCCTTGAGATCATTGACAAGATCCTCCCGTGTAGTTCTGGGCTGATTCCTCACCGTTCTCATGATCATTGCAACTCCACGAGGTGAGATCTTGCATGGAGCCCCAGGCCGAGGGAGATTGACAGGTCTTTTGTGTTTCTTCCATTTGCGAATAATCGCACCAACTGTTGTCACCTTCTCACCAAGCTGCTTGGCGATGGTCTTGTAGCCCATTCCAGCCTTGTGTAGGTCTATAATCTTGTCCCTGACATCCTTGGAGAGCTCTTTGGTGTTGGCCATGGTGGAGAGTTTGGAATCTGATTGATTGCTTCTCTGGACAGGTGTCTTTTATACAGGTAACAAACTGAGATTAGGAGCACTCCCTTTAAGAGTGTGCTCCTAATCTCAGCTCGTTACCTGTATAAAAGACACCTGGGAGCCAGAAATCTTTCTGATTGAGAGCGGGTCAAATACTTATTTCCCTCATTAAAATGCAAATCAATTTATACAATTTTTGACATGCGTTTTTCTGGATTTTTTTGTTGTTATTCTATCTCTCACTGTTCAAATAAACCTACCATTAAAATTATAGACTGATCATTTCTTTGTCAGTGGGCAAACGTACAAAATCAGCAGGGGATCAAATACTTTTTTCCCTCACTGTCTATATATTTATATACATTATATGTATATATATTTATATTCCAGTCTCTGACATTGCTTGTTCTGATATTTCTTAATTTTGTATATATTTATTTTTCTGGATTATGTGTGTATTCTTTTTACTAGGTATAACTGTACTGTTGGAGCTAGAAACTCAAGCATTTCGCTGCACCTGCAATAACATCGGCAAAACTGTGTATGTGACCAATATACGTTGATTTGGTTTGGTTTTGATGGGGTGCAGGTTTCTGAGTCCTGCTCTGTGAGGCCCCTGCCCACTATCCTAACCCTCATCTCCTCTCTCTCACCCCCTAACAGTGCAGACTGCAGAACCAGAGCTACTCTACAACATGAGTCTCCTTTCCTCATCTGGCTTACCTCAGAAGCCACCGTTTCCTCCCTCTCTGTCCTCTGCCTTACATCACCAACTCTATGGTGAGGAGGTGGAGTGGGCTCTAGATTATTCTACCACTTGTTTTGTATAGGAGTGGGACAACCACCATTCTGGGTACTTATACTTGTGCTTTAGAAAGGCTAAATGTATTGCTTGCTTCATTCTAATTTCCAGCTGTAAAGACTCACAGGTCCTTAACAGATTTGGACGCCTCATTTAGACACATTCAACACCAACGACCAAACCTTAATTGTAACTGAGTGCAACCGGTGTGAAGCTAGTTAGCTAGTTAGAGGTGCGTACTAGTTGCGGTTCAATCAGTGACGTCACTCGCTCTGAGACGTTGCACTAGTTGTTTCCCTTGCTCTGCAAGGGCTGTGGCTTTTGTGGAGCGATAGGTAAAGATGCTTCGCGGGAGGCAGTTGTTGATGTGTTCAGAGGGTCCCTGGTTTGAACCCAGGTTGGGGAAAGGAGAGGGACAGAAGAAATACTGTTAAATGAGTGTAAAAAGAACAGAGGCACTGAGTTAACCCAGCTATTGGGAACAGTGAGTGCATGCCACGACAGTTAGAGCTAGTCTGGTCTGAGATGTTGGCTGGTAAGAAAGACTTCCTGTCAACCATGTCTGTGACTCTGGGCCCTTACTTCAACCCAAGGCAGGCCCTCAGTGCCTCTCTGTATTACCTGAAAGTGGTAGGAATGTGTGATAATATGCAGTACTTTTAATAAACTTGATTTGATTCTCAGTGTCAGCCCAACTGTCTGTGCTACCTGGGCCCTTGCCTCGTTCCCAGGCTAATTACTAGAGCCGGCTGGTGGACGAGAGAGACTACCTGGGCCTCTATGCCTGGCTGCCTGCTCTGAACATCTGCTTACACTTCCAGAGGGCACACATGCATTTCCTAAACGGCACGAGGAGGGATGTGGATCGACTGGGAAGCCATTAGCCAAATGGGCTCTTCCTGGTCAGGGCACAGGCAGCTGACCCACAATGGTGAAAGGTAGACTAGTAGTCAACAATATAGGCTTTCTCAAAAAATTAAACATACATATCCTGGGTTGTGTTCAGTAGGGCACACCGTAGAAAACCATTTTGCAACAGAATACAAAAATGTATTCTATAGGACACATTCAGGTAATAGCTAACCCCCAGTTTGAACTATGGAAGCCTATGCTAACCAATCTCTGGGTGACTGGGGTCCTGATCTGTTATATAAATGGCTTTCCTTTCACAGTGTTTTAATCTGAGCTGTCCAGGGAGGACTGGATAGCCTGACATTAGCCCAGCGTTCCCATGGAAAAGAGAGATTAGTCTTCTTCTAGCAGAGGAACTGACAGAGTGACAGGCTGTAATATCTCCTGTGTGTGTGTGTGTGTGTGTGTGTGTGTGTGTGTGTGTGTGTGTGGTAAATTTTTTTGGGAATGATCAGCTGACTGAAGACAGGACGGCCGGGCATTCGTGCGGTTGAATCCATTTCTGCGATAACATTGCTATTAACAACGTGATTAAACTTTGTTGCCCCTTGCTGAAACAAGCAAGGTGTTATAGCAAACGACGGATAGAATGGGCTTGGAACTTGTCTGAGTACCAGTCTCTTTAGCTAACATTCCACTCCTTGTCATTGTCAAAGAGACTAGCCTTTCGTAAAATCTCAACGTTCAATATGCAGCTGGATTTATGGCGGATTTGCTCATTGGTTGTTGGAAATAACATTCCTATTTTCCATGACAATATGTGGAGCCTCGAAAATAGAATTACAATTTAAGTCAAAAACAAACATTTAGCTGTTAGCTAGGCAAAATTACCATAAAACTTAAATTAATAGCCCGGGCGTTTATTTTGCTTCAATCAAATCTAATTTTATTGGTCACATACACGTGTTTAGCAGATGTTATTGCGGGCGTAGCGAAATGCTTGTGTTTCTAGCTCCAACAGTGCAGTAATATCTAACAAGTAATATTTAACAAATTCACAACAATACACACAATACAAACAAATCTAAAGTACAGTGCCTTGCAAAAGTATTCATCCCCCTTGGCGTGTTCCTATTTTGTTGCATTACAACTTGTAATTTAAATGGATTTTTATTTGAATTTCATGTAATGGACATACACAATTTAGTCCAAATTGGTGAAGTGAAATGAAAAAAAAAATTGTTTCAAAAAATTCAAACAAATAAATAACGGAAAAGTGGTGCGTGCATATGTATTCACCCCCTTTGCTATGAAGCCCTTAAATAAGATCTGGTGCAACCAATTACCTTCAGAAGTCACATAATTAGTTAAATAAAGTCCACCTGTGTCCAATCTAAGTGTCACATGATCTGTCACATGATCTCAGTATATATACACCTGTTCTGAAAGGCCCCAGAGTCTGCAACACCACTAAGCAAGGGGTAGCACCAAGCAAGCGGCACCATGAAGACCAAGGAGCTCTCCAAACAGGTCAGGGACAAAGTTGTGGAGAAGCCACTGCTCCAAAACCGCCATAAAAAAGCCAGACTACGGTTTGCAACTGCACATGGGGACAAAGATCGTACTTTTTGGAGAAATGTCTTCTGGTCTGATGAAACAAAAATAGAACTGTTTGGCCATAATGACCATCGTTATGTTTGGAGGAAAAAGGGGAATGCTTGCAAGCCGAAGAACACCATCCCAACTGTGAAGCACGGGGGTGGCAGCATCATGCTGTGGGGGTGCTTTGCTGCAGGATGGACTGGTGCACTTCACAAAATAGATGGTATCAGGAGGAAGAAAAATTATGTGGATATATTGAAGCAACATCTCAAGACATCAGTCAGGAAGTTAAAGCTTGGTCGCAAATGGGTCTTCCAAATGGACAATGACCCCAAGCATACTTCCAAAGTTTTGGCAAAATGGCTTAAGGACAACAAAGTCAAGGTATTGGAGTGGCCATCACAAAGCCCTGACCTCAATCCTATAGAAAGTTTGTGGGCAGAACTGAAAAAGCGTGTGCGAGCAAGAGGCCTACAAACCTGACTCAGTTACACCAGCTCTGTCAGGAGGAATGGGCCAAAATCCCCCCAACTTATTGTGGGAAGCTTGTGGAAGGCTACCCGAAACGTTTGACCCAAGTTAAACAATTTAAAGGCAATGCTACCAAATACTAATTGAGTGTATGTAAACTTCTGACCCACTGGGAATGTGATGAAAGAAAAGCTGAAATAAATCATTCTCTCTACTATTATTCTGATATTTCACATTCTTAAAATAAAGTGGATTTTTACTAGGATGTCAGGAATTGTGAAAAACTGAGTTTAAATGTATTTGGCTAAGGTGTTTGTAAACTTCCGACTTCAACTGTATGAGATGAGTAATGCAAAATATGTAAACATTATTGAAGTGACTAGTGTTCCATTATTAAAGTGGCCAGTGATTTCAGTCTATGTATATAGGGCAGCAGCCTCTAATGTGCTAGTGATGGCTATTTAACAGTCTGAGGGCCTTAAGATAGAAGCTGTTTTTCATTCTCTCGGTCCCAGCTTTGATACACCTGTACTGACCTCGCCTTCTGGATGATAGAGGGGTGAACAGGCAGTGCCTCGGGTGGTTGTTGTCCTTGATTATCTTTTTGGCCTTCCTGTGACATCGGGTGCTCTAGGTGTCCTGGAGGGCAGGTAGTTTGCCCCCGGTCACTGAACACAACCGCCGTTTTTTAGAGACAGGCTTCTATTTGAGCCAGGCGTCTATTTCCTTAATGTACACAGCTTTTGGTCAATAAAATGTTGTAAAGACTACCACACTGTTTATTGTGTCCAGTATAAAAATAATAATAACAAATCCATCTTCTTTTGCGCAATCTCGATGGTACTCAATGAAGTTAATAATAATAATAATAATATGCCATTTAGCAGACGCTTTTATCCAAAGCTACTTACAGTCATGCGTGCATAAAAAAAATTTGTGTACTGGTGGTCCCGGGGATCGAACCCACTACCTTGACGTTACAAGCGCCGTGCTCTACCAGCTGAGCTACAGAGGACCACAAGTTCTCTCATAAACAATTAATTTAGATCCGTTGTTTATTTGAAATAGCCGTTTATTTGCTGAAAATGTGTGCCGATGCCTGGCTATTAAAAGAGATAGGCGGCTATTTGAGAATGCGTTTAATTTAAGTTTACGGTAGTTTGAGAATTTAGAAGTGAGCTAGCAACTTTTCACAGACTGTTTCACCTGGACAAATAAAAAGAAAAGTAGAAAAGTAATCTTTACACATTTTGTACTTTTCTTAAATGTAGTTTTGTAATTGCACACAACAAGAAAATTGACTTTGAAAATTGTCAAGTTTTTGCTGTGAGCTAATGGGGTAGCCAAGGTAACCATGGGTTGTTTTCCCCACAGGCGCAAAGTTATATTTAATACCGACTGGGCCTATGGGTACACTCGTAATGGCCGCCAGTCCACCCATTATACCATCATTGACTTGAATGGGGACACCCATTCTATTCATTATATTTCTATCACAGCACATGCTGTCAGGACCGGATGAAAGGAGAAAATGTGCATAAAAAAAATATATATATTCACTACCAGTCAAAAGTTTGGACACACCTACTCATTCAAGTGTTTTTCTATATCAATTAACAGGTGTGCCTTCTTAAAAGTTAATTTGTGGAATTTCATTCCTTCTTAATGCGTTTGAGCCAATCAGTTGTGTTGGGACAATGTAGGGGGGGTATACAGAAGATAGCCCTATTTGGTAAAAGACCAAGTCCATATTATGGCAAGAAAAGCTCAAATAAGCAAAGAGAAACGACAGTCCGTCATTACTTTAAGACATGAAGGTCAATCAATCCGGAAAATGTCAAGAACTTTTAACGTTTCTTCAAGTGCAGTTGCAAAAACCATCAAGCGCTATGATGAAACTGGCTCTCATGAGGACCGCCACAGGAATGGAAGACCCATTCTGCTGCAGAGGATAAATTCATTAGAGTTACCAGCCTCAGAAATTGCTGCCCAAATAAATGCTTCACAGAGTTCAAGAAACAGACACATCTCAACACCAACTGTTCAGAGGAGACTGTGTGAATCAGGCCTTCATGGTCGAATTGCTGCAAAGAAACCACTACTAAAGGACACCAATAAGAAGAAGAGACTTGCTTGGGCCAAGAAATACAAGCAATGGACATTAGACCGGTGTAAGTTTGAGTCCAAATTTGAGATTTTTGGTTCCAACCGCCGTGTCTTTGTGAGACGCGGTGTGGGTGAACGGATGATATCCTCATGTGTAGTTCCCACTGTAAAGCATGGAGGAGTAGGTGTTATGGTGTGGGGGTGCTTTGCTGGTGAAGCTGTCTGTGATTTATTTAGAATTCAAGGCACACTTAACCAGCATGGCCACAGCATTCTGCAGCGATACGCCATCCCATCTGGTTTGTGCTTAGTGGGACTATCATTTGTTTTTCAACAGGACAATGACCCAACACACCTCCAGGCTGTGTAAGGGCTATTTGACCAAGAAGGAGAGTGATGGAGTGCTGCATCAGATAACCTGGCCTCCACAATCCCCCGACGTCAACCCAATTGAGATGGTTTGGGATGGCAGAGTGAAGGAAAAGCAGCCAACAAGTGCTCAGCATATGTGGGAACTCCTTCAAGACTGTTGGAAAAGCATTCCAGGTGAAGCTGGTTGAGAGAATGCCAAGATTGTGCAAAGCTGTCATCAAGGCAAAGGGTGGCTATTTAAAGAATCTCAAATATAAAATAGATTTTGATTTGTTTAACACTTTTTTTGGTTACTACAGGATTCCGTATGTGTTATTTCATAGTTTTGATGTCTTCACTATTATTCTACAATGTAGAAAATAGTAAAAAATAAAGAAAAACCCTTGAATGAGTAGGTATGTCCAAACTTTTGACTGGTACTGTAGGTTTATATATTTTTTTTAATGCTATGGCTAGCCAATTACGGTCATCCAAAATTCCATGAACGTTACAGTCCTACCCAGACAACGGTTCACCAAATTAATCCGCCCTCTACAACAGCCCTTCCTTCAGCTAAGGTGACTTTCCACTCCCCTTTACAACAAAAACATCACATAATGAGACACAGATGAGACTATTATCAAACACACACAAGAACAAAATGATGTCATGATTCCCCCATTCCAGCATCTCTCCAGTCAAGAATTCCCTGTCAGTTTTAAGCCCTGCTACTTCCACGGATTACTGTGCATCTGGACAGAGGGGCACAGGGTGAGGGAGGGAGAGGGTGAGAGGAGGGGGAGAGGGTATGGAGGAGGAATGGAGGGGTAAGGATGATAGGGAGGGATGGAGGGGTAAGGATGATAGGGAGGGATGGGGGTAAGGATGATAGGGAGGGATGGGGGTAAGGATGATAGGGAGGGATGGGGGGGTAAGGATGATAGGGAGGGATGGGAGGGTAAGGATGATAGGGAGGGATGGGGGGGTAAGGATGATAGGGAGGGATGGGGGGGTAAGGATGATAGGGAGGGATGGGGGGGTAAGGATGATAGGGAGGGATGGGGGGGTGGGGGTGAGGGAGGGGTATTTCATCTGAGTATAGATCCTGGTGTTGCAGCTTCCGCTTAGGGCCCTCCCATTTAGCCCCCAAAGGGGAGAGGGGGGACAGGGGAGGAGAAAGGCTGTGACCTGGATGTCAAGGTCAACAGGGGTCAAGGTAAAAGGGCAGGGTTCACTCTGACCCCTCAGGGAGAAAGTAAACACATGGAGATGCACTTTTCCTCATCTTTTGACCAATAATTAAATGAAAACCAACAGTGGACTTTAGTCTTTTTATGCTTACAAAGATGGACACAGCTCAAACTTCAGGGCTGCAGTGCTATGCATCCCTTGTTGAACAATCGGTGGCTGATATATACATAAATTAAAATATAACTTAAAAGTATCCTCTCCGTAATCTCAGCTCCCAGAACTGAGTGCACTGGTCAGCTACTCAACAGTCGTCATCAGAGACGAAACAAGATTCAGAGAGTGAGTGCCCCTACCTTAGTCTATGGCCCCTATGTACCTGGAGAGGTTTTGATGCTCAGGTTCCGGCTGAATTCCTCCTTCAGGGCGGTGAGGATGGCGGCCATCTCCTCATTCACTTCCTCCAGACTGATGATATCCTCCACCAGCGAGGAGTTGATGTTCACTTCGGCCGCCTGGCCCTTCGCTGCCTTCGCTGAGGGGAAAAAGAAAACCAGCAGCCTTCACTACAAGAGAGACTTCAAAGGGGAAGAACAGAAGGAGGATGGAGGAGAGGAAGGAGACCTGCATGCTGGTAGTCTAGTCTAGTCAATCACAGTTATTACAAATAATAGTAAGATGAGAATACACAGTGAAGTGGGGTTTTCTTCAACCTCCTCAAAAAGACTAAAAAAACTATTGAATGTTCCCGACCACCACTTCAGTACACAAGCAGAATAGAGAGACATAAAACCCTTTCAACGACACGACACATGGATTGGTGGATGAAGTCTTGATTCCTACCCCTATATTTCCTCAGCCTTTGAGGGGTTTTTGATGGCAACACTAGACAAAATCAGATAGGTACAAAGCCGTTGAGTGGCAACCAGCCCTCCACTCACCTTTACTCTTCTTGGCGTCATGCAGGCAAACGCAGGCGGCGGCGGTGGGGCGATGTTTTGATGACATGTATTTGGGAGCAGCAGTGGGACTCTGGAGCTGACCGCCAGCTGAGAGGGAGACCTCACCAAAGGGACCAGGCATCGGCACAATGCCGGCTACAGTAGGCCCAGCTGACTCAATGCCATCGCTGTCACACACAGATACACAAATGACAGACATACAGAGAAGCATAACAAAAACATTCTTGAGAATTATGCAGATATTATTACAGTCTGATGTTATGACAAAACACAAGCATAGTCACGTAAATAAAAATACTAAAGCACGGAAATAAAATACCAACATATCTATCTATCTATCTATCTATCTATCTATCTATCTATCTATCTATCTATCTATCTATCTATCTATCTATCTATCTATCTATCTATCTATCTATCTATCTATCTATCTATCTCCTTTCATATTAGTGCAATGATATAACAGGACCATGGATGGCAACCTGTAATAATAGCCAGCAGGGGGCGATACTTATGTCTATCTACATACTGTATGTTGCTGCTTCAAGTGTTTAGCACACAGCTGCTGCTAAACCGTGGACACCACTGCAAAAATTATATATCTTTTTTTTTTTTTATAAAATGTGGGTGATAAAAGTTTTCAGTGTAAACTTAAACAACTAAACCCAGATATAAAGTATGTAGAAAAGATAATGGAGCAATATATTTTCTAATAAGATAATCTTTGAGAACTAACAATAATCAACGGGTGAACAACCAGCCATGTATCATACCCAGGATTACATAATCTATTGTGTGTGATGAATTCACACTCCCTACAAACCATTAAGAGAAATGGGGCACTACGCTATACTATCACACCAGGCGAATAGACACTGTCAACGTCACCCTCGTAAATCGCCTCAACAGTATGTTTGTGTCCCAATTAAATGGTGCCCAAGCTCTATGAGCCCTGGTGAAAAGTAGTGCACTATATAGGGAATAAGGTGCCATTTGGGAAGCACCCTACATCTAAGTGTGAAGCTTCAGGCTTGGCTCCAAGTCATAATACCATCTTGCTTTGTGTGTATAGAGAGATGGGATACTGATATACACTCAGTGGCCAGTTTATTAGGTACACAAAAATGGTTCGCTCGTGGCTTGTTATATAAAGCAGGCAGACAGGCATCGAAGCATTCAATTACTGTTCAATTGAACGTTAGAATGGGCAAAACCAGTGACCTAAGCGACTTTGAGCGTGGTATGATCGTTGGTGCCAGGTGTGGTATGATCGTTGGTGCCAGGCGAGCCGGTTCCAGAACCTCAGAAACGGTTGGCCTCCTGGGCTTTTTACGCATGAGTGTCTAGGGTTTACCGAGAATGGTGCGACAAACAAAAAACATCCAGTCAGCGGCAGTCCTGTGGGCGAAAACTGCTAGTTGATGAGAGAGGTCGCAGAACGGCATCTTGGAATGCACAACTCGTCGGTCCTTGTCAAGGATGGGCTATTGCAGCAGACAACCACACCGCGGGTTCAACTCCTATCAGCTAAAAAACAACAAATTGGCTATTGTAGCAGACGACCACACCGGGTTCAACTCCTATCAGCTAAAAACAAGAAGAAGTGGTTCCAGTGGGCACGAGATCACCAACACTGAACAATTGAGGAGTGGAAAAACATTGCCTGGTCTGACGAATGCTGGTTCCTGTTGCGTCATGCTGGTGGCAGAGTCAGGATTTGGCATAAGCAGCATGAGTCCATGGCCCCATCCTGCCTGGTGTCAACGGTACAGGCTGGTGGCTGTGGTGTAATGGTGTGGATAATGTTTTCCTGGCACACGTTAGGTCCCTTGATAGAACGTTTGAATGCCACATCATATCTGAACATTGTTGCTGACCAGGTGCATCCTTTCATGGCTACAGGGGGCCTGACCCGGTACTAGATGGGTGTACCTAATAGACTGGCCACTGAGTGTACATCACGAGCAGGCAGGGGGATCCAGCACAGCCTACAGCCTCCCCTGAAACATCAGTGTTGTTACAGTCAGCAGCTCTCTACTGTATCAATAATATCTGGGACAGAAGGCAGAGACCATACAAGTGCTTTATTCTCTAAACAAACCCAGGTTGGCTGATTTTATCACTCCCTTGTAAAGCCAGCAGCAGGCAGGCTCACTAAAAGACACGACTGGTGCCTGGTGGTAAGGCTATAGGAAGATCAAAAATAAAAAGCATGACTCTTTTGTGTTACCTCTAGGGTAGCTGTAACAATTGGTAGTGTGTCTGAGTCCACTGGAAGGGATAGAGGGGGGATGATGGCTGTCTTTTCAAGTGAAGTGAAGCAGAAAAACTGTAGCACAGGTGTTCAGTGGGATACTGTATCTCTGTTTGATATTTCTTCATAAACCGCGAGAGGCCAGCTGGCATGCCCACAGTGTACGACATCACTGAATATTGCTGGCCTATGTTTTTTTAAAAGCTAAAATTCTTAATTGAAACAATAACAAAGCGTATTCCCCGCCCCCGTTTTGCTAAAAATGGGACTGGAGAATTGTGACCACTCTCAAATGTATAGACAGAGCTATGGATGGACCGCCCATGATATCAAATATATAGTTTTAAGCATGTTCAGAGGCTATACAGTGTTTGTTTAGTTACCTTGTTTACAAACATTGGAGTAAAACGTAGGCCTATATTTTGGGTTCTGATGGGGTACGACAGTTGAATGAGGCATTTATAAGTTGTATTCTTCAAGAATCAATGGGTATGTTACAGTATATCATGCATTTATTAGTCCAAAAATTGATGTAGCAACTAAGGATTCTAGCTTTAACAGTAGCTATGTTACACTGGGCAATATTTAAACACTTCTACAGCCGTTATAAGCATTCATACGTCCAGGGTTATTAGATTGTTTACTGCATATCGATCATATCAATATCAATCATGCATGTAACACACTGTAACATGAAAGCTAGCTAGCTTAGCATGATAGCTATTACTAGCTAGCTACACAGTTTGTGGAATTTATCTGTCATGTATGGAAGGAAGGTCGTTGGACATGCATTCGAGTAAGCTTAAAGACATATTGGATCGATACAAGAGTATATTTGGAATTGGATCTTTACATTGTAACTACTGTATTCATGCACAACTTCGTTACATTTTAATGTTACTACTAGCTATATCTTGGAAAATGTGTCTATTTGCGCAAGGCTGTGAGTGATGAGCGTTGGAATAAATGCCGCGTTCTCAACAACTGGGAACTCGGAAATCCCCGACTTTGGTTCGTGACAACTGGGAGCTCGGGGTAAAAAAACAAGCTCCGACTGCGAAAAATCGTTTTGAACCGTCATCCGACTCGGAATTCCAGGTCGGAAACTGGTGCATCTTTTTCCGCGTTCAGATGCTAGTCGGAAATAGGAAACTCAGAAATGTCCGACTTGCTGATTCGTTGAATGCGGCACGTGTATAACTACAACAAGTTAGCAAGTCGGACATTTCAGAGTTTCCTAGTTCCGACTAGCACGAGAACGCGGCATTTCTAGAGCTCCGACTTTCCGACCTGAAGATCATTGACGTCATGATTTGACCTCCTTTTTTTTAGCGAGTTCTCGTTTTGTCTTAAAGCACCAATAGTTGGAGCCAAAGCTTGCGTTATTCCTCATAGTAATTAAAATAATGTGTGTGGACTGTCTTCAATGTGTGTGCTCTTTTTGGGAGAGATTGTGTAAGACGTCATTAAACGGCGCCTTTGTTTTTGCTAATTATCTCGCGGCTAGCAGCTAGCTCACCGGAGCTTTGTGTACCAAGGTACTTTAACGAAATTATAGATTTCTGTTGACGTTTTGTTAATATAGTAATCTCCAGACGTTGAGTAGTTGAACCGTTCACCGTCAGACAAAGTTTCTACCGAACAAGGTAAATTAAAGGTTTGATACAGACACTTAGATCTAGCATAATAGCTAGCTTAGTTAGTTAGCAAAGCTTGACACTCGTCCTTGTCGAGGGCTCGAGGGTCTTGGCATTGACAAATCCATGTTGCAAAGTGAGAAACAGAAACATAATACAAACAATTCATATATATATATATATTATTTCATCATGGTTTATCTTTAGTAATCTAGCTAGATCCCTTGCCAATGATAGTTAACTAGATTGCTGCTAACGTAAACTAGCTAGCTAAACCAAATTGTATTGGTCGCGTACACATATTTTGCAGATGTTATCGCGGGTGTAGCGAAATGCTGATGTTCCTAGCTCCAACAGTGCAGTAATACCTAACAATCCAATACACGCATTTCCCCAAAAAGGAAGGTATTCAGAAATATTAGCACGAGCAATGAATGTCAGTCTGGGATATAGATATATATGCATATGATGGTGTGTATAGATATTATGGACAGTATATACATTTTACATTTTAGTCATTTAGCAGACGCTCTTATCCAGAGCGACTTATATGAATGGAAAAGGTGTACAACAGTAGTTATATAGGATGAGCCATTACTAGCATACAGTATATACATATGAAGTGGGTAAAACAGTATGTAAACATTATTCAAGTGACCAGTGTTCAATGACTATGTACATAGGGCAGCAGTCTCTAAGGTGCAGGGTTGACTACCAGGTGGTAGCAGGCTAGTAACAGTGACTAAAGTTCAGGGCAGGGTACTGGGCCGAGGCTGGCTAGTGGTGACTATTTAACAGTCTGATGGCTAGTTAATGTTTCTGTCTGAACAGTGAATGCAGTGAAAAGTATGATCACAAAGAATGAGGACTTGTTGTGATTAGCTAGCTAGGCTACTTGATAGATGTTTTAATTTTCATACGGGTTTATCAGTATTTAATCAAGTTGTGGGACACATTATTTTGCCAAAGTCTTTGGGAGTGTGCCCCATCTCTCTCTTTCTCTCTCAGGAGACCCATGGAGTCGGCAGTGGCGACAGCGGAGAGTTCCCCCATTGTTACAGAACACAAGAAACCTATTCAGTCTGCAGTAGAGACAGTGGCGCGACCTTCTACCGTTTCAGAAAGCAAGGAACCCACACCATCAGACGTGGAGGACAATGATGTCACCATAGTTTCAAAAAGCAAGAAAACTACACCTTTTGCAGTGGAGACGGCAGACAATGATGATGTCACTATCATTTCAGAAAGCAAGAAAACTACACCTGCAGTGGAGACGGCAGACAATGATGTCACTATCATTTCAGAAAGCAAGAAAACTACACCTTCTGCAGTGGAGACGGCAGACAATGATGATGTCACTATCATTTCAGAAAGCAAGAAACCCACGACAGCACAGCTGGCAGTGGAGACCGTGGAGAATGCTTCTATCATTTCAGAAAGCTCGTCACACGAAGGCCATCGCCTGTGGATCGGGAACATCGATCCTAAAATCACAGAGTGAGTGAATCCCCTTGGTCCATGAAGCTCGAGGTAGAATTTGCCCCTAACCACAGATCTAGGATCAGATCACCCTACTCTCAAATCCTTTCCTTAACCATCAGGTAGATTAACATGTATTTAACCCTGAACCAGTGGTAAGGTAGCCTCGTACAACCAGCCTGATCTCGCCAGCTTGCTACACAGATACGAATCATTGATGTAAGCTTGCAAGATCATGCTGGTTGTACGAGGCTAGTTGTCAGGGGCAACTTTTACCCTCTCTGACTCTGGGAGGTGGGGCGCTCGCTCCTCCCTGCCTGGGAGGCAATGCAGCAGCAGCCCAGTGGAGCGACCGCCGTGACTGGCCTGTATGATTGATTAGCCGTGTGTCTGTGAGGGCTAGAGAATGAGCAGACGACGTTGGGCGTGTGAAAGAGAGGCACTCGGGCATGGCGACCTGTTCTACTGAAGGGCTGCCATCATTTCTCACTCACCTGGTGTGTTTACTCTGTCAACCTGTAGCTTGCTGGCTGCTCTTTTTGCTTCAGAAGAAGGAGTGGGGTGGGGGGCAGCACAGGTTGGGATTGGCTGGTGGGCTCCTGGAAAATGTACAGCTTGCTGGGGCTGGTGTCTAGACAGCCGTTTCCTTCTCCTCTACCCTCTGTTTTCCTTTAAATAACCTGGAGTGCATCCCAAATTGCACCCTATTCCCATAGGGCTCTGGTCAAAAGTAGTGCACTATATAGGGTATAAGGAAAACAACAAAATATGCCCACAGGCTGGTGATTGGTAAGATTAATTAGTTCACATGCTCCAAGTGTTTGTTGTAGCAAGACCTACTTCAGGGCCCTCCTCTCGGTAAAGTGACAGGCAGGCAGGCAGCACTGTAGAGTTCTGTTTTTGTTTTCTGAGTGAGGGTCAGTATTCAGCTACAGGCACTTTGTTCTTTTTTTACAGCGAGCCAGGAGACCAAATAAGTGGGTAATTGAGTGCAGTAATGGAGATATGAGGTAAAAAGCTGTGCTGTAATTTCGTAGTTTTTCCGCTAATGTGTATTCTCTGTCAGAGAGATTGATTGTGGTGGTGAAGAGGAGATGGGTCCTGATTTAAAAAAAAAAAAAAAAAAAAAAGAAAAAAAAAGTATTGCACTATATAGGGAATAGGGGGCCATTTGGGACAAAGTCTTAGACTCACTGCTTGCTCCAGCATCAGGAGCCATTGATCACTAATTTCTCTAAGGAGAAGTCCAAACTGGAAGATTCCCCCAGGGCATCTGGCACTACAGTTGCACTCAGAAACCTGGCGCGAAACGTTGTACACTCTTAACACCACCACTTGGTTTCTGCAACTGCTACTTTCTCTCCTCTCTTTCCCTCTCTCTAACTCTCTCTCTCTGTGTTTTCTCTCTCTCTCTCAGCCAAGAATCCTTTATTTTCTCTTGTTATTTTCTATGCTAATTAATCCACAGGTCTTCAATGATGTCAGACCCTCAGCACTGTCATCAGTCATGCGCTCAAGCCCTCCAGATCTCTGAAAGGATCCAGTCTCGGGACAATGCTGAGCGATTGCTCAATTTCCCCTTTTTTCCTTCTCTTGGAGAAGCTAAGAGTGGTGGAGAACGTAATCTGAAGTCTAACTTCACTGCTTTGCTTTATCTTGGCCAGGTCGCAGTTGTAAATGAGAACTTGTTCTCAACTGGCTTACCTGGTTTAAATAAAGGTGAAATAAAATAAAATAAACTTGTTGGAAAATTCATCATTCCGAGGTCACAGTCTGTATTTTGTCTGACCTTTGAATGAGAGAGGCTGCATTTCATCTGGGTGTGCTTTTGCTACCTTCCCCCTGTCTCAGGAAGCTGCATCACGATAGCGTATTTGTTTTTGGAGAGGCATCTGAGCTCTTATAGCAGCAGATCTGATATCTTACGAAACATGTTGTGCACCAGTCTCAGTCCCAGGCACAGGCTGTTTTAGACAAACACCAGCCTGACTGTGTTTCAGGTGTGTCTTTAGCGAAGGTGTCAGTCAGCAGGTGAGAGTGACAACACCCCAACCCGCCTGCTCGACCCGCATGCCCAGGCATGTCTCCCACAGACACACACCACACACGGCTAGGTCTGGCACAATTACCGTATAACTTTGTACCCGACATAACCATGGAAAAAATAAAAAGTGGAAAAAAACAGCTGACTGAATTGGCCGGGCATTTGTGTGATTGAGTCAGTTTCTGCTGCAACATGGACTCTACAGTAACATGGACTGAACAATGTGGTAAAACTTTGTTGCTCCTTGCTGAAACAAGCAAGGTGTTGTAGCAAACACGTTTTTGGTTGCCTAGGCAACGCCCCCCCTCCCTGCAGCAGCACATGCAGTCAGGAGCGGAGTAGAGGAGAAAATGTGCATCTTAAAAAGATATGTATTATTCTTTTTGTTGCAATTCTAACGGTTATTACGTCATCCAAAATTCCATCACAGCCCTATAACACGGCTCCACCCACCCCATTCACACACACATAGAGAGGGGCTGCTGCTCCACTCCTGATAAGGCGCTGACATGTTGACCTGTCTGTCCCTGCTCCACAGGGGCCCATTCTAGGCCAGTGATGGATCCAGCATGTGCAATCTGAGCTGCAGGTTGTTTCTGTGCTGCGCCCTGGGATGGTGGTACAGACGGGACATGGGGCCATGCCCACTTGGTGGAGGGAGAAGAGGAAAGATGGAACAGGATAGAAGAAAATAACTCACTGCCCTCTAGGAGAACTCACTGCCCTCTTTAGAAGAACTCACTGCCCTCTTTAACTTACCCTTTCCCAGGAAAGACCTGCTTGGGAAGACTGCCTCCTTTACCTCATGTTCATGTGAGATCATAGACCATAAAACCTCTGGGTCATGTCAGATGTTGGACCAGTCAAACGGTTGTCTCTTTCTCTTGGTCTCTTTCTTTCTCTGGTGCCCAATTTGAGAGTGGTCGCCATATTCAGGGCACATTCAGTTCCTCCCTGACTCAGTCCTCAAATAGATGATCTTAGATCGGAGGAACTGTAGGTGCTGGGCCACTTCACTGCATGGTTATTTAACAGATGTCCAGCTTGGCTCGGGTTCATGCTTTCACAGAATAACCCCCTCAAGCAAGGAGATCACTCCTCCCCTCACCAGACCTTAGCTCCCCTCCACCCCTCCTCCACCTCCCGCTGGCCGGCACGTTTTACAGCCCCCAGGAGAAGTTCATTGTGGTCTGTTAAAGGCCAGAAGTGGTCCCGTCCCCTCCTGTGGTCCTTCCTGGTGTATCAGCCCACTATCAATTCCTCAATCTGTACCAGCAGCAGGTCGCAGGAAGACATTCCATTCCAGCCTGCAGAGGGTGGAGTCTGGGAAAGTGAGAAATTCTGCTTGTAGAGAAATCTCCTGGGAGGCCAAGGAAAGACATTAATACATCCAGTCCATGAATGTATCCCAAATGGCACCCTATTCCCTATGTAGTCCACTTATTTTGACAAGGCCCCATAGGGCTATGGTCAAAAGTAGTGCATTATATAGGGAATAGGGTGACATTTGAAAGTAGTGCACTATATAGGGAATAGGGTGACATTTGGGATGCAACCCTGGATCCCTAGTACTCCCCAAGCTCCTGCTCCTAGGCTACATACCTTTCCACGATTTAAAAATAACTTTGCTGGACAAAAGTATAAAAGCAACAAGCATCTCTGTTAGGCTACTTGTACACAACACAATTCCCAGGCAGTCACTCCGGGGGGGAAAAAATAAAGGCTTACCTATGTTTTTTTAAATTACGTAACATAGGCTATCAAGGGACATTCACATTGTAATTGTTGTACATTATGAAATAATGTAGATATTTCTTTAAACTAAGTGATTAGTCTTCAATAGGAAACATGTGTTGTATCCGACCTAAGCTTGAGATCAATAAAAACAGTTTAGACTTGGACCTAGGCTATTGCCAGAATTGAGGCTCTATTGCATTGTGTGGAATTCAACATCAGCCAATGTAGCTGTATGTCATGCTTTCAACATACCTGTGATGACTATGACACAACCACTACCCGTTTTATAATTCCATAAGAGATGATGAATATAGCCAAAAATTATGACTAGGTAGCCTTTCTATTCATCTGGTCATGCCCAGTCTACGCTGTTGATGTTTTTCTGATGACGCCCTGAATTGGTAGCGTGCAGCATAGACTTATGGCGTGCATGGACAGTCACATTTGGCTCGGACAACCGAGAGAATGCACTCTACTACGCACAGACTGCATGCTAGGCTGCCCATCAATACAGACCGTCGACATTGACATATGAAATTGGCTGCTTCTTGTTCAGACAGCTCCCCCCATTACAGCTTGGACTAAATATATCTCCTTGACGGTTTTCCCAACTTCTGTCTCTGTTATACGTGTGCGAGAACTCTCGTAATCACTTCTACTTGAACTTCACAGTGTGTAGACTGGGTGTAGGCCTAAATCATCCCAAAATGTTGAGTCTCTTGTGTCTGGAGGTATAACCTCTGAAGTTCCCTCTGAATCACTGGTACAGCTGTTAGCCATGTTTATGACTAATTCATCTATTGAGTCGTACAAGGCCGGGCCAGTACAGTATTTACTGCTGTAGGGGACTCTTCATAGTTGAACACTTGTTTACAGGGCAATGAGGCTATAGCCGAGACCACCTCAGAGTCAGACGGTCAAGCAATGAATATTATTTATGGATCCTGGATGTTAGTGACAACGAATCCCACTGCTAAGAACCTCTGAATGGAAGGTGGCCATGTTGAATTTGGCACGCCTGTTATAGGCTAACAGGCCAAGGCAGTTAGAGCTTCACGGCAGCTAGCCGCACGCAGCCCTGTACAGTAGTGAATGTTTTTCTTGAATTCAGGCTTCCTCTTTTTTATTCTCTCATTGTCCTGCCGCTGTATCCTCTCTATTGTGTGGATAAAAGATTTACTGTGGCTAAAAAGGTGTAAGTGACCGGTCATTCTAATCAGGGGCAGGTGACAGGGAAGGCAAATATAGTCATGATGTTTTATGAATATGTTGCACTGTCTGTGACAATGGAATGTTAGCCAATTATGTTATGAATAATGTTCTTAGTTGATAGTAGAAGTCTGATGTTGAAAGGCCTGCCTGTATTGAGAAAGACATTTAGTAATTATTTGTTTCAACCTATTCTACTGGAATTCTATCTTTATATTAGTCAAATGTGTTTGGAGATTACTCATGACCACAATGTTATTTTAAAGTAATATGTTACTTACTTTATCCAAGCACATCAAATACATTGATTTACTTTGTCACAGCAAATCAAAAGCGCTAGAGTGAATCTCAGTATAATGTCTGTGTGTGTATTTCCTCTGCAGGTATCACCTGGTAAAGCTTCTGGAGAAGTTTGGGAAGGTGAAACAGTTTGATTTCCTGTTTCACAAGTCTGGACCATTGGAGGGCCAGCCCCGAGGATACTGCTTTATTAACTTCCACACCAAAGAGGTACAACACCACACCAACCATTTCACACCTTTCAATTCCAAGAAAAGATAGTCTCTACTTCATATAAATGTACATTGCATTTTAGTCATTTAGCAGACTTATTCAGAGCGACTTAATAGTGTGTTCATCTGAAGACAGCTAGGTGAGACAACCACATATCACAGTCATAGTAAGTACATTTTTCCTAAATTAAGTAGTTATCAGCAAAGTCAGTGCTAGTAGAAAAAGGTAAGTGCATTATATAAATGAAAAGTGAAAAGTTAGGGCTAGTCAAAAGCTATACACAGCATAGACAAAAGGTATAGTATAGCCAACTGTTTCCCATCTCTCCCCATGAAGATATTGTCTCAAACTTCATAGGGCTCTTCAGGGCTCCACCAAAGCTAAGATAAAGATCTCTTATTCACTGTGAGTGTCTCAAGTGTGATGGGAGGCAGTCCCCTGGGTGTTATTCACAGGAAGTGTGTGTTTATTAGCCTCATACACACACGAACACACACACACACACGCACCACTAGAGCCCCATGGACTGGGTGAGCCATCCATCATCAGTCATAACTGTCTCTGTTATCACTTTATGATAAAGAATAATGATATAATGATTTGTATAAGAGGTCTTGGATAAGTGTCTGCTAAATGACTACAATGTAATGATACTGGCCTAGTTTTTGTTGGTGAAATTATGTTTTTTATGAGGATCAAACCCATTTCTCCAATCTCCAGGAGGCTGAGAGGGCGATCCATTGTCTGAATGGGAAGCTGGCCCTGTCCAAGAAGCTGGTGGTGCGCTGGGCACACGCACAGGTAAAGGTAAATGTCACCCGGTTCAACCTCTCGCCTTTACTTTACACAGACACACACACAGCATGGCCTGTGATTCATTGTGTGTCCCTCTCTTAGGGCAAAAAGTCTAGCCTAATACATGTTATGAAGTTAACCTAACTGTCATGCATGCAGCAGTGTGTTTGCCTGTGGTGTGTGAGTGTTATTGGGTACAACATAATGGCAGCATGGTGTACAGACCACAAATGGTAATGGTACGAGTGTAGAACAGTAGCAGAAGTGTAGGACCGGAGAGGGCCGTGCTCCAGTCACTCCCTCTAGGCAGGGGGAGATCTCTTGGACTCCAGCAACCCTGGTCTGTCCCTAACAATAGGTAGCTGCTGTATGGACTAAGGAAATCCTGTATGGGGCCGAATCACGCCCCTCCTGTGCACCCCCTGTCCCCCACTCTCCCCTGAGGGGAAAGAGACACCAGGATCAGGTCAAGGTTAACAGTGTAGCCCTCCTTTGACAACAACAAGCAGCGGACAACTGGTTATGCAGTCTTATGGCTTGGGGGTTGAAGCTGTTTAGGGTCCTGTTTGTTCCAGACTTGGTGCATCAGTACAGCTTGCCGTGCGGTAGCAGAGAGAACAGTTTATGTTTTGGGTGGCTGGAGTCTTTGATGATTTTTAGGGTCTTCCACCGCCTGGTATAGAGGTCCTGGATGGCAGGGAGCTCGGCCCCAGTGACGTACTGGGCCATACACACGTGTGTGCATCTAGTCTATTTCCACATCCCATGTCTGTCTCACTGAGCCATTCTGTATCGAGTGACATTAATGCCAATAGAATTCAATCATTTTGATTACATTTTTAATGATGCTCAAGTAATGGTCAAGTCATTCAAGGATTCGTGCTATTGCTTTGCATGCAATTGCTTTTTCCTTGTAAATGCCATGTTGTTCTATATAATGTAAAGTCCCCTTGGCTTGACCAAGGGGATGGACGGGCCAACTCTGGAGATCTTCAGCTTTGTTTTCGGACATGCATCAACCACTGGATGGATGTTTTTTTCCAGAAGAGTTGGTCGCTTCTGAGCCTGACCTTTGAACCTGTGTACTTAAAGATAATGGAGGGAAGAGGCACTGATCTAAGAAGAGAAATATGATACAGATCATGCATGCAGAAAATAGACCCGTGGTGCTTGCCTATCCGGAACGTATAGGATACATTCTTATAGAAAGCCTTGCAAAATGGAGGGAAGGGAGTATTTGAGGGTCATTGTTTGACGCCTAATCTTGGCCATAAATGTATGACCTCAGCATCTATTATGACTAGTGGGTTAAGTACTCTGGCGTGAGAAACAAGGGCCTGTTTGTTTACTTTCAATGTAATACTTATTTCCATGTTATGTTGAGGAATAGTCATTTTCATGACTGATGTGTGGTTGTCTCACCTAGCTATCTTAAAGGGATACTTTGGGATTTTGGCAATGAAGCCCTTTATCTACTTCCAGTCAGATGAACTCATGGATACCGTTTTTATCTCTGCATCCAGTATAAAGGAAGTTGGAGTTGGGAGTTTTGTGAGCCAATGCTAACCAGCGTTAGCACAATGACTGGCAGTCTATGGTATCTACTAGCATGCTGGCAGTTACCATAGACTTCCAGTCATTGCTCTAACGCTAATTAGCAATAGCGCTAACGCTAGTTAGCAACTTCCTTCAAACTGCACGCAGAGACATAAAAATGCCACGTGTTCATCTGACTCTGGGGAAGTAGATAAAGGGCTTAATTGCCAAAATCCTGAAGTATCCCTTTAAGATGGATGCACCAACTGTAAGTCGCTCAGGATAAGAGTGTCTGCTAAATGACTAATGTAAAAAATGTCATTCATCCATTCATTCATATTGGTTCAGAAAGCAACTCTATGCTTTTTGAAACCATGGTGATCATGACAGTTATTTAAAATGCATCCTATTGATCCTAACTGATTACTAGACCTGGTAAGTCTGATATGAGTCATTTCTGTTATATTAATGTTTTTTCGTTCTTCTTCTCTCTACAGGTTCACATTGCATCACTCACGTTGGGGAAGTTGTGAGGGGCGGTTTTGAGAGGAATGAATGCACAGTAATATTGCTGTGCCGTTCACCTTCCCCACAATGCCTCAGAAAAGGGCATCACAATGCCAGTGAGGGGATTTGACCAAAAGCAGCAGCAGCAGACAAACGGAGTGACATGGTCCCTCCTTGGTTCATGGTGCAACCGTAAGCTAAACGGGCTCCGCTCTGGTTACCTGGTCCAACCATGGTGCGACCGTAGGCAACCAACCGTAAGCTAAACGGGCTCCGCTCTGGTTACCTGGTCCAACCATGGTGCGACCGTAGGCAACCAACCGTAAGCTAAACGGGCTCCGCTCTGGTTACCTGGTCCAACCATGGTGCGACCGTAGGCAACCAACCGTAAGCTAAACGGGCTCCACTCTGGTTACCTGGTCCAACCATGGTGCGACCGTAGGCAACCAACCGTAAGCTAGCTGGCCCCAAAGCTCTGCTCCGTCTGTGGTTACCAGCTCTGCTCAGCAGCCAGCCATGTGGGAGGAAGTTGCAGTTCATTCTCTAGAAACTCTCCTCATACCTCATGTCCTATGGTACTTTACTTACATGTCTCACAGATGTTCTTCTCCTTGCTTTTGTTTTTGTATCTGTTTGTCTCTCTCTCTCTCTCTCTCTCTCTCTCTCTCTGTCTCTATTTGTCTCTCTCTGTCTCTATTTGTCTCTCTCTCTCTCTCTCTCCCCGTCTCTATTTCTCTCTCTCTCTCTCTCTCTCTGTCTCTCTCTCTCTGTCTCTCTCTCTCTCTCTCTGTCTCTCTCTCTCTCTCTCTGTCTCTCTCTCTCTCTATTTGTGTCTCTCTCTCTGTCTCTCTCTCTCTGTCTCTATTTGTCTCTCTCTCTCTCTATCTCTTTCAGAGGTTTGAGGGTTTCCGAGGGGATAAGAATGGTCCTGCCAGCCTGGAGCCGTCCTGCAGCGCAGAACTAGACTTACCAACCAATCTCAGGTCGGTCCAATCTGTCTCTCTGACTCCCCCTTCATACATCACTCTCCCTCCCTCCTTACCTACACTATACATGTTTTAGAAGCCTATGAATTACAGTATGACATACCAGATTAGGGTGCATATTAGACTCATGAACTCATGATCAACATCTAAAAGTCTAATTTAAATGTACTTAAAGCTGGAATCCTTAATGGTGAAACTGCCACGTCCATTTGCGATATTACAACAACAAAGAAGTTACTGCAAACTACGGACACTGTTTTTTCCATCGGACATCATTGCACGGGCGATAGAACAGCAGAATATTTACTGCGATGTATTTTACAATGTTACGCAACGCTCCTCGTCGAACAAAACAAAAACCCCTACTGCGGATTCCATCTTTGTCAAATTTTGTATAAGTATTATTTTCATTTCTTGTACCTTTGAAAGTTTCAGAGTTTATTCACCAAGTGCTCAGGGTGTAAAACAGTACAGTGAAATTCTTACCGAGAGCTCTTTCCCAAGAATGCAGTGATAGTAATCATAATATACTCTTTCTTATCTTTACTTATCTAATTGTTGGGCCTTTCAATGGAAAACGTATTCCTTTATCATAATGTTCCCGGCAAATATTTTACCCATGAGTAAGCTCTGGCCACCTTGGAAAGATTTGATAGTAAAAACTGATAAAATACTATAATGGTGGATTACTCAGATTCTCTAGTATAGTAGATTTATTTTATTCAGATACTTTGCTGAGGCAGCCTTATTACCCTATAACTGATCATCTGCCGGTCCTCTCAGCCAAGCTGCAGTCATTTTAGTTTTGTTTTCAGCAGGTGTGGCTGAAATAGCCAAATTCACTAATTTGAAGTGGTGTCCACATACTTTTGTATATATAGTGTAGATAATAATAGAAAATAGAATACAAAAAATCAAAGTAAGAATAAAAACCACACAAACTACGATGAGCGTTAAAGAAACACGAGAATGCAAGTATATTCAGGTCAGTGTCAGTACCGTATTCAATGTGCAGGGGTACTGGAGTGTTTATAAATAAGTGGAAAGGAGAAGTTATAAAAACAAATGGCCTCTTGAGCTCAAATTCAACACTTTTAGTTTTATTGCTGAAACAACCATGTCTAAGATGGACTTTAAAAGAGAAGTTTTCTATTGAACAACAAAATCTCAATTGTTGATGTAAATGGCACGTTATAGAAGGTTCCAGACACTTGTTTTTTGTGATTTCACTTATTTTTTAGAAATGTACCCCAACCAGCGATTCTCTTCCTCATCCTTGTTGTGCAGTACGGGGGCTCTGAAAAACATGAACAAATGCTCCAAAAACACCCAAATACATCATTTTAGAAACGCTCTCAGTATAGTGATGCAGGTCTTTAGATGTTGTACACATGAAATTGTAATTCCAAACTTTATCCGCAACATTAAATTCCATTTTGTGCGACTCCAGCCGTTTCCCCTATCCACCTGTTCAATTCTCCGTGTAGCCTGCTGCTAGAATGGACGGAGCGGTATCTCTCGAGTCTCAACAAAATGGAATATAACTTTGCGGATAAAGTTCGGAATGACACAATTTCATGTGTTCTACATCTAAAGACCATCACTATACTGAGACAGGGTTCGCACAAGGTGCTTGAGGTGCTTAAAGTACTTGAATTTGGCACTCTGAAATTCAAGTACTAGAATACCATAAATCAGAATTTTCTCAAGTTGGTACTTGAAAAGTACTTGAAGTAAAATGAGAGGAGAACTGAAAATGATCAAATATGTTAATATGAAAAATGTATTGGTCTTGCAAATTAATTTCCAGGCAGACTACCGAGTTTTATTTCCTCACTTGTTTCGCGCTCCCGTTGACAGGCAAGCTCGCTCATTCCACACACACTGCCACTCAGCCAGGCAGGTACAGAACTGACTGATTAGGCGCCGCCAAATGTCACATAGATAGCTAAAATGCCAGTCAAGTGTAGATTAAATCCTGCCTGGCAGGTTATTGATGTTTATGAATGGGTTTTGCCAGAGCCAACCAGGGATGTAGTGGAGGGTAAACGCCATTTACGCACGTTTTTATTTTGTTAATTATTGTTTACGCACTTGTTATTGCGTTCCCGGCATTGATCAACGCTCAGAAGGCTTCTTGATCTGAGTTCTAATCACAAATTATTCATGTAGGCTCGTTATGTTTGCCTACTCCCCCAGATTTGCCTTGTTAGCAGCATATTCATTCACCACTCTGTCCGATGGGAAACTCGTCCGTGTCAACAGACATCCCCCAAACAAAAACTCCCTGACTCTTGGAGAACGAGTGTACAACTGGTAAATAGTCGCTGATATTTCAGTCAGATGTCTAGCTAGCTATGTAGCTCAAGGGCTCTGGCTGTTAATCTGGTCGCTAGCAATGGCTAGAAGGATGAAGTTAGAAGCTAACGTTGGATGGAGGCTGCAATGAAGGACGCAAAGGAGATACACAGAGAGAGGAAGCATTGAAGCAAGCAGGGAGAGAGTTTAGTATTACAGTGGTCGGGGACCCATGTGGTGTTCCCTAAAATGTAAATAGGGTCCCCTGAGAGAATATTTAATCTTATCAAACACATTAATAACTTGTTTCTCTTCAAATGGGTATAGCATACAACGTTTTAGAGTAAACTAGGGGCCTTTTACACTGTCAGAATTCACTTTTATATCAATGTGTTTTGGACAGCCTGTGGGACCTAACATTTTGTGAAATATAAAGACAATTTTAAATAGAAAGACAATTTATATTAACGCAACAGTTTCAAAGAGTTTACTGAGTTACAGTTCATATAAGGAAATCAGTCAACATCATCAGTACTGACTTACCACTCATGTATGTAATGAGTAAGTAGTGAAACATGTAATATTGAGTAGAACTTGTAAGGAAGGTAGTGATGAATAGTAAGTTGTTTTTTCTTCATCAGGTTGTGGTGATATACTTCCATCTGGTGGCGACTAGAAACAATTGCATAATAGGAACTATTACAAATTGATGGTCCTTGAAAGTAAATATTAGTGCTTCAAAAAGTACTTGAAAGTCCTTGAGTTTAACTTGCCACTGTCTGTACGAACCCTGCTGAGAGCATTTCAGTTTCTAAAAGGATGTATTTGGTAGGGGTAAGTTTCTCAAAAACAAGTGAAATGTGCAAGAAAAAAGTGTCTGGACCCTTCTATAACATGCAATTTACATAAAAAATGTAGATTTGTTTGTAAAAAAAAAAGCACAATTCTCCTTTAAAGGAGAGTCCTTAGGAAAGTGCATTAATTTAATTTACCATAAACTTCAATAACACCATCCATAGACCAGTCAGTGTGGAGGAAGAGATGAAAGATGAATACAGTTTCCTTTTTTCCTGCTGCACCCCCACCCCCATTCTCTCTCTAGCTCTCTCTGCCACTCTCTCGCTCTCCCTCGTTTGCTTCCCCACTCACTCTCTCTAGCTCTCTTACAGTCACTCTCTTTCTCTCTCCTACCCACTCACTCTCTCTTCCTCTCCCTTACCATACAAAGTACGAGTGCGAAGATTCGTGCGATCGAGGCCAAGCTTCAGATGATGGAGGAGAACCCAGATGAGGAGTACCAGGGCCCCTCAGCCTACATGTATAACAAGCCTCCAGAGAAGAAACGCCCACAGCCTTACAGCAGACCCTTCCGCAGGTTCAGGAGATGACACACAGGGAACAGAACATCCAACACCTAGGCTTGCAAAATTTCCCCGGTAACTTTCCCAAAATTCCCAGGTTTTCCATAATTCCTCGTTCGAAGATTCCCCGTAGCGGAAAGGGATAAGCAGGAAATCTGGAATCCTCCAACCAGGATTTCTGGAAAACTTGGGTATTTTGGTGAAGTTACTGGAATTTTGCAACTCTACCAATACCTGACTGGCTCAGTGACTTCCTCTACAGCGGTCTCCTGTAATAAATGAATAGATTCCAAGACAATTGAAGTGCTAATTAACATTACCATGATACAAACGTATATGTGGAATATGCTCAGATTGTTAAGTTATTATTACACTGTAGTGTTGTGGGAGTTGCCTGACGCCAATCTGTTTGTGCTATTATGCCAACTCCTTGTCACTCATTGACAATGACTGCAATGGAGTTGGCAAGAGCACAACAAGATCTGGGACCAGGCTGTAGTGGGAGTCAGGCCACCAAACTGTATGGCTTCAGGTTTGGACAGACGGCGCAACAAGCCATTATTTTTTTTTTTACCTAGTGTGTGTATTCTTACTTGGAAGAGGATTTTTTTGGGGGTTTTTTCAAGGAGGGTTTTGTTTTTTTGTAATCTACTTTTCTACAACTCCAGCCAAAACTATTTTCAATGGCTATATATATTGTATGATGTGTAGAATATCACACCTTCCATTGCTCTTACTATTGTTTTCTGTCAGGATTTTTTCAAATACATTGTTATTGTAATGTTTCATTTCTGTCTTTGCCATTCAGTGTTGGTAGTTGGACATTATTACCCTTCATAATTCCAATTTGACCTGATGTAGTGGACTAATACAGTATAATATGTTTCCCACATGCTCGTGAGTCACTTATTTAGCATTAGCATATTGTTGTTGGTCTGTAGTCACAAAAAAGAAGGCAAGGCATAAAATCATGTCTTTAAAACTGAGTGGTTGTCACCATTGTGTTTCTTGTGATCAAAGAAGGTTATGCTAAATGTATTTTATTCATAACACATATTTGGCTATGTTTGACTGTGATTTGAGGGTCATTATAAGTGGAGAATGTTGAGCAACTTTGGACAATATAACTATTTGTATTTATGCTATGACACAAAGTAAACCCAGAAAGCTACATTGCAACTCAACTCATAGATTACATTGTTCAATCATAAAATGGTATTTGAAAAACAACAACAAATAGTATTTGTTCTCTTTTTTATTTTAATATAATGCCCATACTGTCCTGTATTGTAGTCTACATGTTTTTGAAGGTTTTACATGGCTATTTTATGTATCCCATAATTTGTAGATCTGCCAAATATTTAGAAGAATCTGGTTCAACTAGAGCAGGAGATTCCTATATCTATTTACCACTCCTCATCGAAATTGTGCACAGTATATCTATCTTCAATGAGGTTTATATAATACAAGTCCTCATAGTCTGACTAATAAAAAAGGCTAATAGAATTTTCTTCAATCAAGAAATGAACTTGATATCACATTGTTGAGCTTCTTCACCCCGCTCCCATTAAATGTGTTGCAAGCAGCTGAAATGTGGGTGTCAGATTGATGCCCACATGAATGGTGCATAGATACTCTGCCTGCAACCTGAAGGGTAAGAAAAAGACAGTAGGCCTACCACAGAATATTTTACCTTAACAGTATTTTTTTAATGATTTATTTAGCAATCATGTTGCATGTTTACAATTTCACGAGCTGTGAGATCCATTAATTAAATAAGATACATGTAGCGCGTAATTGCGCGTTAATGAATCAGCAGAATGGTTCAGTTATGTTATTAATTAATCTTCCTGTGAATTGAAAATGTTTTTACAGTGACATAGCTAAAGCCTGATATGATCGAAACAGCTTCGGGGAAGTCGCAAACTCTTTGGCACTCAACATGGTTCTCATGTTGAAGGGGAGATGCGCGCGGCTTCAGTGATGTCTGCGACTGTGACTGATTTACTGCCAAAGTTCCAGTTACTTGCGCGGGTCTCAATATGGTCTGTAAATTGGAAATCAAATGAAGACCTGATTATCCATCATTTCAATCATTAATAAATTAACTACCGCTAGTTGGTATTTTTGATGCTGTGATAGAAAGGCCTATGTGTTTCTAGGATTATCACGAGTCAATGAGACAAGCATATTGTCTTCAAGGTCCTTTTTCACAGCTAAACAAAGTAGCTACATACGCCCTCATTCCAATAGACTATTGGATGTTTAGAAAGCCCATATTTGGGGTGAGAATGAGATGTCGTATTTATATTGTGTCAAATTTTCAATAGATCCTCTTGCAGAATCAAATTTTTTCGTTAAGTTGAATCCTTCAGTAATCAGATATAAGAAACAATCCCTAATATTAATATTTATTATAATAATCAACCGATCAAATAATAATAATACATTGACAGAGGCCAAACAATACATTTCACTGTAAATAAACTACCTTTATTTTGTTTGTCTCGTTTAAAATCGTATAGCCTATAATATCATAAAGTGAAAGAACCCAAAAGAATACATTATAACATGAATAATTCAACCTTAATAAACCTTTATGGTGCATAATTATGTTGTAATTATGCAAATTGAAAAAACATGATTCGATTAAGTGCTATGTTTCTAATGACTGTCTCATTTAGAATGGCTTTACAAGAAAGATAGACTGTTTTTTATGATGGTTTGTTTGTGGAACGCAAAAATAATAGGCTAATGTGTGTTTATGTAATAATAAACACACATAAAAATGAACTATTCAACACCTAAATAGTTGTTTTCAATTAAACCTAAATCATAAAGCAATGACTTGAACCAACATTATCCAACATCAGACTTACTTTAATTTTGAAATAGGTTATTTATTATGACCCCTTAACAGAAATTGCCAAGTGAGGGAAAAAACTCCATTATAGCGGTGTTCTGTCAGAAGAGTGGTGTCCATGAACCGTACCCTACATTCGCACCCATAATACAACAAGTTTACCCTCCCCCTCCAAACCAGGGGCGCAACTAAACTTTCACTTCAGACGAGTTGCACTTGGAGAGACGGTACCCGACCCTGCGCTCACTAGTTGTGTCTCGCGTTCTTGCAGATCTGGAGCAAACCTGCCAACCCACCTACTTCCTGTAGTCAGCAATTCCATCCCTAACTGAGGGAAAAAAAGGGAAGGAAGAATTTTCTAAGTGTTCTAAATAAGGCTTTCTGAAAAGCAAAACTCCACTCGCATGTGTGCTGGGAGGCCGTTGCGTCGATCGTGGGTAGAAGTAAAACACGCTGTGGGTTCAAAACAAGAAGTGTATTAACCCTGCAAATCCATGGCACGGAGAATACAATTGATGCGCATATTTTTTGCATGAAAGTGAAATCAGTTCAAACTCCGAGCTTGGGAAGGGAACTCATCCTACGTTCTATCAGAATCCCAAGTGCGTTCATGTATTGGAAAAATGAGGTTTTGGCCCCTCTACCAGAGGGAAATAAGTTTTTATCCGAAGGAATTCCCTCAAAACAGGTAATGTGAAGAAAACAATAGCCTACAAAGATAACCTATGCGTAAAATACAAGCGTAAAAAGCATTTGGATATGCAAGCTTGCTTTCTGGTTTAGCATGCATGTCTAAGATACCCACATATTGTTGGTTGATACCATTGTATAGACTACACTAGGATCTTACTGGTAATCTATCTGCTGTCATCATGTTGCTTTCTTAACTGCAACTGTTTTTATGTGTGTCTTAAATTGATATCATAAGAATCACTGGTTGTGTACAAAGATCAGCTGCGCCTCGCGCCACGAAGAGACAAGCGCGTCTATTGTGAATAGTGTGATTTGCAGTCCACCCTCTTCAACATGCCAATTCGCCAGAGAAGAATTAGATTTTAATTACTGCCATTAAAAATCAAATTTGCAATTCTTTGGGTGGCCCGTTGCCTTTTCTGATTGACAGTTGAAATTGACACTCCGGGTCTCCTCTTATCGTGAGCATTTCAAGCTATTTGTAATTGCAGGTAGTTTTTTTCGGTTCCCTGGATTGCGAGGAAAACACGATGACTTTAAGAGGCATGGGTTAAGTGCAGAGAAAAATCAATCCAAATTGAAATAGCTTCATGAAAACGGCGTCTTTGTTGCAGTGCCCTAAATAGCCCACAACAGTTAAAATCGGGAGTTATTGTTTGGATGCTTTATATAGCTGCAGGGCTGCAATGTCTCTCAAGGATTTCATGGCTGGAGATGGATAGTACTTTAGCCGCGAGTTGACTTCGACTTGCTGTTGAATCTTGTCTTGTAGGTGATTTCTCCAGAAACGCCGCAGAGTACACCGGGTGCCTCGCGCTGTGTGGAAGCCAAATACACACACGTCATGGTGAGAAGTTATGTAAACGTTATAATGCATTATTTGCAATGTGTGCATTGTATTATTATAGCATCTGAAGCTTAAATTATTGCCATGCGTAAAATGTAATGTTATTGCTATTAGTTGTCTATTGCCTGTCAAGTATTTATGCAACATATAAACCATACATGTGGCATATGTCAGTGCTTTTGGTGACCCTGATAGCGAGCCTCAAGATGCTTTTCTATGCTAAACATGACTTGGGTCATGAAGTAGCCTGTTGGCTGTAATATTTCAAATATTGTGGTCCAGATGTATCCATATCCTTCTTCTTGTCTTGTTTCTCGTGCAGTCTCACTCAGACGGAGAATCCCACCGATCGAACATGGAGAGGGAGGACACGCGCTCCTCCCCAAGTCCCCCCTCTACCCCGTATATCTGCTCACCTATCTCCACCGCCTCCTCCGTTCCGTCCACGGGGAAGAACGTGTGTGCGAGCTGTGGTTTGGAGATCCTGGACAGATACCTTCTCAAGGTGCGAGTGCGCGCGTTATCGGTCATGAAAAGGCTAAACCGCATATGATTTCTTTTTTTGCGAACGTAAAAATGGAAAATCCTTTTTAACTTACAACTTTCCTAACATGTTTGATGTATTTAGCCCAAGCTACATCCACGTTGACTTTATTTTCTTCCTTATGTTTAAATATGAATATGAATATAAATCAAATCAAACTCCGAATTATGGAGTTTTAGTAGGCTAAAGTGTTTATCTTCTGAAGCTCCACTGTTTTGAACATAATAATATATTCTAAACAAAGGAAATGACAGTAGCATAGATGGGCCAGGGTCATACATCATGTTATGGTTTTTCTGTCTTTGAACTTCACATCAAGAACAACGCCCAGCCTCGCCTCGCGTGCTCCCAAGTAAAAACAACTGGCTGGGTGTGCTTTGCAGAGTTGCAGGAAGTGTGTGTTACTAAACTACGGTGATCATTATTCCGCTATCTGCCTCCATTTGTTTTAAGTCTTTATATGAAAACGAGGCTTGTGGAAACAATTTTATCAGGAAACGATGCATGTTAATTAAAATCATAACTATATTCATCTTTAAATTGATTATTTATAGGCTATTTATTATTAAATGATATGAACATTTTGCTTCTATAAAACATTTATTCAGAAAACCTATAGCATTATGATATTTGATGTATGGGATTTCTGCCGTAATATTAGCTGATCATAAAGATGAAATTTGAAATTCACTCATAAAACAGACCCAATGGTCCACTTCACCAATTCCCGCTGTAATATTATTTTCTGTTTAATAACCTAAACGCCTAAACGGACATACCTCTTTATTTTGCACATGATCCATTTTCTTATAAGGATAACGAAGTAATTATAGAATAATTGTTGTATATCTTAATGCGGATATTTCATTAGCCTCCTAATGTAGGCTACACTACACGGACAAACATCGAAAAGAACAAAACAATTATAAGATATCATATTATTTATTTACATCTGAATTATCCTTCAACGAAATGTAAGGTTTAGGAATATTTTTAACTTTAAAGGCAATAATAAAATAAACAATATTAAAACCTTTTGCATGGTCTGCATATGTACGCACAATTTATCAATGAGTACACAATCTAGCTGAATTCAAATTGCCCAATGGCCATTACATGCGTAATCAAATTGAAAGTTACCGGACAGAGGGAAACATATTTATCATAAAAGTCATACTATCTTTGTAGCTCCACCAAAATACCAACTAAGTCATGGATGTTTTTTTGTATGGGAACAAAATCAATTGCAAAGTGCATAATAGCCTACATGAATTATGCTCTTTTTACAGTTGATTATTTTTGTTATTATTGGCTACAATTGGACGTTTCATTTATTTAAATAGTTTAGCCTAGGCTACTAGTTGAGAAATCATGTAATTTACCCGATTCAGTTTGATTTCACATAGGCTATGTACAGACATATTGTTATAATTATTATTACTATGATGATTATAATTATTATCATAATAATAATAATAATTATTATTATTGAAGTAGTTTTTTTTTTACCACTGTTTTGTTTTGCAGGTGAATAACTTGATCTGGCACGTGAGGTGTCTAGAGTGTTCTGTCTGCCGGACGTCGTTGCGTCAACACAACAGCTGTTACATCAAAAACAAAGAGGTCTTCTGTAAAATGGATTATTTCAGGTAGGGTAAGTTTTTGACTTTGTTTTCAAAATATGATTAATGTTTGCTGCCGCCTGTGAGATGCAGGTTGTCTCATTTTATATGTCGGTGTTTAAAATGGTATTTAAAAGCTTATAAGCAAAATAGGGGTAGGAGTTAACTATAGCCACTTTTTATGAATCCCATTGTTGAGGCTACACCGTCGGGCTAAATATTGAGGTGTTGTAAAATAAATGTAATTCTGCTAGTATAGACTTTTGTTGTGGGGCGTGCAGTGAGACGTGTTTTGCAGGAATTATAAATTGCTGGGATATTATACGCGCATTTAAAGATGAAGATGACGATCAATGCGCATAACACTGGGCAATGCCCATGCTTCTTTGCCTTACAGTTTTGAATAATAAATGTATTAAATCATATAAAAAAACAACAACAACAATAAGCGATTGCATAGGGCCTAGGCCACTAGGTCTTATAACAACAACACCAATACCACATCAATAATAATGATGTTACGACATATACCACGATTTAATTTGTACAGGATTACACTTTTTAAATCATAGTCCACAGATCGTCAGCTCAGCCAGTCTCTTGATTTAAAAAGCAAAGTGAGATCAACGAATTATAATCTGATTATATAATCAAATCACATTTTATTGGTCGCATACACATTTAGCAGATGTTATTGGGGGTGTAGCGAAATGCTTGAATGATACTGTAGGATACTATCTGTTATTCTATTGTTATCTAATCTGTTGTTATATTGTTATATAATCTCATACATACCAAAACATGTATGAGTTATTACCAAATAAAATCAAGACTAATCTCTGGAATGATTTCCTGTGATTGTCTAACAGAAGACATGAGAAGGTATTCACAGTTACATTTACTGATAACGATTCTAATCAGCGCTACCCCAAGACTACAATTTGTTGGGCTATTATCATAGCATGTTGTTACACACCATTTCTACAGTTCCTATACACAATAACACCATTCATCATTGCTTTCAATGCTATTATATTTGTTTATAGTTTCATATTTTTCCACATGATTTAACACACAAAATATACATACAACATAATTGCTTTCAATGCTGTCAATGCTGTTATATTTTCTATAATATTGTATATTTATATATATTTATATTTTACCAGCTTCATTCATATAACACATTTGACACAATATTTACAAATACCTGTAGTTACATACACACGCACACGCACACGCACACACACACACACACACACACACACACACACACACACACACACACACACACACACACACACACACACACACACACACACACACACACACACACACACACACACACACACAGTACATACACTGCAGAGTAAGAATAACACACCTCGGCTAAAGCTAAACTGTGAAGTCTCATGCAGCATGTGTGTCTCCAGTGTACCATGATTGCAGAGCACTCAACACAGTGCCTGAAAGCAAGCTCTCAATTGGCCAGGCCTCTTCTCCTCTGCATCAATTTTCAGTCAATGTGAAGTGACTGGCCCTTTAAAGTCGATACTGTGTTTTAGGAGCTGCTGCCTCAGAAGGTTTAGTTTCTGTGTTAGGCTAATAATCTGAAGTGATGCTTCACAAGATGTTTCATCTAAAGCCCTTCACAGAGAGACCCGGTCCCTGTGTAGCACAGTGGAACTATTGAGATAGGAACATCAACACTTGTGTTGTGCTACGGCATGCAGGCGTCGAGTGTAGTTATCAGATCAACATCAAGGCTTAGACCACAGAACTAAAAGGAGTCAATGTCAACCAATAATGTATTACTGGACTTTAGTAATAGATTAACATCATCAGAGATACATGCAGGGAGTGTAAACATGATATATTTTTTTATGTGATGCATGTGTAATATGTTTACATTTACATTTTTAGTCATTTAGCAGACGCTCTTATCCAGAGCGACTTACAGTTAGTGAATACATATTTTTTTTTTATACTGGCCCCCCGTGGGAATTGAACCCACAACCCTGGCATTGCAAACGCCATGCTCTATCAACTGAGCTACATCCCTGCCGGCCATTCCCTCCCCTACCCTGGACGACGCTGGGCCAATTGTGCGCCGCCCATGAGTCTCCCAGTCGCGGCCGGCTGCGACAGAGCCTGGATTCGAACCAGGATCTCTAGTGGCACAGTTAGCACTGCGATGCAGTGCCTTAGACCACTGTGCCACTCAGGAGACACAGGAGACATAACTCCACTCAGGAGTTTACAAGAGAAAATGATCAATATTGAGCTACTATGATTGCAAAGCTCAAATGAGCCATGAAATGTTCTCTCATAATGCAGGATAAATGTGAAACACTATCTGACTATAGATTCTTATTTAATAGATAGAGATAATGTTAATTGGAGTTAATATACTAAAAGCTCTATGCATCCTGAGAGTATCACATGGAGTTTGTCATTAATAACTAATTATATTGATCTCTTCTGGCTCAGAATTGCTACATACTATATTGTTCCATTCATAATAAACTGCAGAGGGAATTGCTTTACAGCTGAGCAAGGCCATATATTTTAAACTGAGATAATTGCAGAATAATATTGCCTGTAATTTAATTATTACTGACCGATATGTTGAAATATTTACAATTACATATTGGTTTATATTTATGGAAAGTTTTCCAGATTATTGAAAAAATGTGTACATTAAGCTGGTAAAGTTGAATATTGTAAGAAATACAGTACGACCATCTGTTGTAGGAAAAAGGAGTCCACCATACACCACACAATACAACCCACAGAACCTCCAGTATTTCTCCTTCATTATTAGTGTCCACTCACGTGAGATGCGGGTTGTGTAGTTTTATGGTGTTCAAAAATATATTCAAAAACGTTAACAAAAAAGCGTTTGAACTTAACTGTTGGCAAGTTTTTTAAATCCCATTATTGTAAGAAATACGACCATCTGCTGTTGGAAAGAGGAGTCACCCAAACATTCTAAACGGGTAGTTTCTTGTTTTATTTATTTTACTCTGGAATAATTCCACATCATAGAGATTCATTTTTCCTGGAGACGGACACAAAATTGTGTGCCAAATGGCACCCTATTCCCTATATAGTGCAAATATAGTGCACTATATAGTACAAAAGTAGTGCACTATAGAGAATAGGGTGCCATTTGAGACACAGCCACAGAGTATGGTGGCATGTTGGGAACATAACTAGAGGCAGAATGTGATTGACTGTCTAATGTATTATTGTGGACATAGTGAAAGGGCTTTAATGGTTCCAAGCTTGAGAGGGAGCCTGGGAATGGTTTATCCCGACAGTCAGTTTAGCCACAGTCAGTGGGCACGGTGGCATCTCTTTGTGTGTGTGTGCGTGCACGTGTGTGTGCATCGGTGTGTGTGCGCGCGCGTGTGAACAGTTTAGTCATAGCAAAGTCATAGTCAGTGGGCACAGTAGCATCTCCCTGCACTGACTCCAATCCCTCAGAGGATGGCAACAGGTCCTGCAGAAAGAGAGGTGTGTGTGAATGTGCATGTGCTTGCGTCAGAGAGGTGAAGGGAGTGACCCTGCTTGGGGGTGTGGGATGTGTGGGGGGTGAGATGGGGTTCATACTGGCACTGTTGCTGTGAGAATTCAGCAACACCAGCACAGCACAGAGCTGTGAGGAGGAGTGAGCAGTGAGTTGGGTCTGCCTGCCTGGTGTTTTTCTGATGGTAACCTGATACAGAGCCACTGGTCTGAGGTTTATAATCACCAGCAATTAAAGCCCCCAGCCCAGCACCCATCGCCCAGCGTTGTCCGTGTTAACGTGTTTCTGAACGTGATTCCTGTCACACTCCACACACATAGACGCACACAGGAAAACACACTCATGCACGCACGCATTCACGTGCACACACACGCACCCATGCACACACACACACACACACACATACACATGCACAGACTCCACACACACCGACACAGACCTATACATCACACACACATGCGCGTGCGCACGCACACACACACAGGGATCACTATATGTCTCTGGCCCTCCCGTTCCAACAGGCGCTTAGGGAAAATGCCTGATCTTTCTGTCCACATCAGGTGCGTTGTGTGTGTGTGTGTGCGCCTGCCATTGGAACCTGCTTATGTAAAAGTGACCGTGCCTACTTCCACACAAAGGCCTTTGTGTGTTTACTCTTGTCCAGCTGTCAATTATTAAGGTGAAGTTTGTTACAACATGGAAATTGTGTGTGCATTCTGGTATACAATAATAATGTGATATGTGACCCATATCAGCATAAAGCTCCCTTGGCCCCGTCCCCATTTACCCTGAAACCCCAAATACTTCTATTCCCTCCAGTGGGGCCAGCAATTAAAATCAAAGATGGGGGATTTTGTATTGTGAAATGGACATGGTTGAAAGCCATAGTGATGAAGGATATTAGTGAGGTATGATGTGGTATTGTTGTGGTTGGGACCAGAAGCATCCCCATATGCGGAGTTCGTTTGTTTACAACAATCTTAACCAGTGACTGGTCAGGTGTGTATAAAACTGTCAAACTGAATTTATTGCTCTTCTGCAGAGAGGGTTAGATTGAATTATCTCTCCCTTTTCCACTGTGCAGCTTGACATTCAACCTCACCGGTGTTAACCAGGTTACCTGCTAGGCCTGTATAAAGGGTTAGACTGTAGTGAGTTCTGAGGACCAGACAGGGCTGGGCGTCACTCATTCCTCATTCTGGCTCTGGAGAGAAAAACAAGGAGATATTTATCATTTGTGTCAGTCTCTCATCTGGCTCTGGACTGACAGCTGCTGTAATCGGGCGTAATAGCAGGAAATCAGAGTGGGTTTACTCTGCCTGAGGGGGGTTGTGGAGGAGCAGGGGCAGAGGGGTATGGGACAGAGCAGACGCTGTAGTACCTGGCCCCAAAACAGAAAAACAGCCAGCCTGCGAGCCGTGTGCTGCCGTGAGCCGCAGGCCACACAGGAAGTTGCAATGCACCGCCAATCAGGGGCACCCTGGGATGCTGACACGGTAACCTGAGTGGCCGTCCGCACCGCTGCGTTGGGGTTGGGGCGGTCAGCGGTGCTAGGTGGCGGGAGGTGTGTGCGTGTGTGTGTATGAGGTTGGGGGGGGGGTGAGGAGCTGCCGTATGTAGCCTATCCAGTCATCCTCTTCAACCCACACCGCTGCCAGCCTGCTTCCTGCCAGGCACTGATGAGGTCTCCGTAGCAACCGAGAGGAGCATGCCGTGAGTGAAACCAGACCTGGTAGAGGAAAAAGAGATTAGAGATGTCAGATTGTCTGACAGGAGAAGTCAGGAAGGTAAACAAACACACCGAGGCTCAGGATATCAGGATGTGTCTGTCCTTTACTGATTTAGGATGAAATTAGGTGTTTTTACCTGGTAGGAAATAGGGCAACTATCCTGTTTGGATAAGGAAATATGCCTATATCACATACAATGGTAATTTTGGTCTTAATCTCAGACTGGTGACAAAAAAAACAGTGCATGTTGAAATGCTTTCATAATAGTATCTGCAGAAAAATGTACATGGAAATGTCAATAAGAAATGTGTCCATGTTCAGTAATATGTTCAAGCTCAAACATCTTAGGGATGAATATACTCTCTAACCCTGCTCAACAGTATAGGCCTCTTAACTACCAAGCTACCTCTCTCCATGAAAACCACAATCAAAGAGAGCTCTCTCAGGGCCGATCTACCCCAGATTACAGAAATCCCAGAGCATACAAAACGAATCCCCAAAACGTGTACCTCTTCAAGTGCTTCTCTTCAGCTGTAGGTAGATGAGTGTGGAGCTGAGCGGAGCAGAGAGGAGGGCGTGAACGCCGGGAAAAAGAACACAGACATAGACACACACACACACTTCGGTGTTGTGTCCTAGAGTCTGAGGCAGACAAGCTGTCATGGTAGATTACAGTTCTGTTCCACAACATTTATTTCTTAACTGTCCTCCACAATGCATCATCAATCAACACACTGTATTCTCAGTAAAGATAGATAGTCAGTTTAAAGTACACAATAAACCCTGGAATGGTTTCACAAAGGCTTTTGTATGTGTTGTGAGCAGTGTGTATTCTTGCATAATACCATTATTATATTGTACCTCCAGTCCTTATGTCTGTCCCTCATCATTCAGTAGTCCTATCTATGAATTGAAGATGCATGTAGCTGGAACTGAGAATTTTAGGTGATCGGGCCAGGGAAGGGGAGGTGTGTGTGTGTGTGACTGTGCGTGTACCATAGTACCCTTTCCCAGGGAAGAGGCTGAGACATCCAGCCAGCCAGCCAGGCAGATCTGTACAGTCAGTCTCAGACCTGTCTTAGTACCTTGTCATGTCATTTTGTTGTGCACGTATCCCAGAGTGCTTCTCTCTCAGCACTGGAGTCAGTGGAGCATGGAAGCCAAGCACATAATAACTCTAACTGAACCCCATAGCGTTATCCTGGAACTGGGATAGGCTGCATACCAAATGGCAACCTATTCCCTATATAGTGCACTACTTTTGACCAGGGCCCATAGGGCCACTATGTAGGGAATAGGGTGCAATTTGGGACGCAGGCATTGAGCCGGGGAGATGCTGCCTGCTTCCAAATCAGTCTGCTGCTCCATGCCTGGTCTGCTATGATTGGTGATTGGTTTCCCCCAGCCCCTTATACTTGGCCCTTCACCCCTCATCTCTAGCCCTTTGGGATTGTTACCATGCTTATGACACTGTGTTTATATGAGAGATCTCTGAGCTCTGGAGACAGGGTCATTTCCTCTTAGTAGACTGACTTGACTCTCCTTGTCATACACGCAAACACGGACACACACACACACACACACACATACACACACACACACACACCCCGATGTGGACGGACAGAGAAAGGCTGTACTAATGGTCAGGCCAGGGGCCATCTGCAGACCATTAGTACAGCCTTTCTCTGTCCGTCCACATCGGCCCCACCATGCCCCTGAAACACTGACTGGGTCAACCCAAATGTCTGGGTCTAAACAGGCTGGACAAGTCCAGTTCAAACAAACTAACACCTGATCTCTCAATAGCCTCTTTTATGGTGGATATGACACATCTCGACCAGGCCAGTCAGGCAGTCAAAAACGATCAACTAAATGTAGTACTTAATTGATAGTACTTTAGTTTGTCATATGTGCCCCTCGTTGCATAGACTTAAGTGGCTAACAGCTGTGATATTGGTGTAAAACATAATATTGGCAAAATATTCTTCATGTCAAAATCATGATGGTAGGAACATTTACTTTGGCAAAATGGAGCCTGGATAGCCAGGCCAAGAAATTCAGTTAACCTATTAGTTTGAAATTAAATAATTCACCTCCATTCAACTCATAATGTAAACTGATGATCTGAACAAGCAAAAACCAAATTCTGCAATATTGACAGACTGATTTTTTATTTTAAGGATACTACAGTAGGCTATCTATATATAAAAAAAAATGCATGATTCTCTCTGTCTTTCTCTCTCTTCTCCCTCTCTTAAAATCAGACCAGAACATGTCATCAGCCAAGCTCTGCTTCATCTCTGTAATGTTAGTGCCCTCAGGAGAGCTGATTGGTTCAGTGTGGAACAAGTGTAGAAAGTATTTTTTTTAAAGGGGTGATATATGGAAGACTTCATTTATTTATTTGCAAGTCATTGGAAGGTGGGGATACCTGATTTACTAAAGGTCCAGTCCGAATGTCAGAATGTTGCTTTTCACATTGTGCATCCATTTAAATTCATGGATTTGACTAGTTCAGTTCAGCTATAAACACGGTCATATTTTATAAATAAAGTTGACATAATAACAAGTCTGCACATAGATTGTTTTTTTTATTCCGTTTTTTTGTCCTCCTCTATAGCAGAGTATTGATGCCACAGCTCTCTTTTTCTCTTTCTCTTTCTCTTTCTCTTTCTCTTTCTCTTTCTCTCTCTTTCTCTTTCTCTCTCTCTCTCTCTCTCTCTCTCTCTCTCTCTCTCTCTTTCTCTTTCTCGTTCTCTCTCTCTCTCTCTCTCTCTCTCTCTCTCTCTCTCTCTCTCTCTCTCTCTCTCTCTCACTTTCTCACTCTCTCTCTCTCTCTCTCTCTCTCTCTCTCTCTCTCTCTCTCTCTCTCTCTCTCTCTCTCTCTCTCTCTCTCTCTCTCTCTCTCTCTCTCTCTCTCTCTCTCTCTCTCTCTCTCTCTCTCTCTCTCTCACAGTAAGTTCGGTACAAAGTGTGCCCGGTGCGGCCGCCAGATCTACTCCAGCGACTGGGTGCGTCGAGCCAGGGGCAACGCCTATCACCTGGCGTGCTTCGCCTGCTTCTCCTGCAAGAGGCAGCTGTCCACGGGAGAGGAGTTTGGCCTGGTAGAGGAGAAGGTGCTCTGCAGGATCCACTACGACACCATGGTGGAAAACCTCGAACGAGCTGCCGAGAGCGGTGAGTCACTGGGCTCTCTAGAACCTGCTCTCAGTGGGTTCACTAGTCTAAAACGTTCTATCTCAGTGTCTAAAGTTACTGTCAAAACGATAAACCTACTGTATGCATACACTTTTATTTAGTATACAGTTACACAACACTGTAGGCTTCTATACACTACACTCTTAGAAAAAAAGGTGTTATCTAGAACCTAAAAGGGTTCTTCAGCTGTCCCTATAGGATAACCCTTTGAAGAACACTTTTTGGTTTCAGGTAGAACCCTTTTGGTTCCAGGTAGAACCCTTTTGAGTTCCATGTAGAACCCTTTACACAGAGGGTTCTACATGGAACCCAAAATAATAATAATAATATGCCATTTAGCAGATGCTTTTATCCAAAGCGACTTACAGTCATGCGTGCATACATTTAAAAAAATGTTTGTGTATGGGTGGTCCCGGGGATCGAACCCATTACCTTTGCGTGCTCTGTGCTCTACCAGCTGAGCTACAGAGGACTACAGCTAAAGAGTTCTACCTGGAAACAAAAAGGGTTCTACATGGAACAAAAAGCGTTCTCCAATGGGGACAGCCCGTAAAACCCTTTCTAAGAGCGTATAACATTGTGATGTATCTTTGATAACACTGCTCACTGGGAAAACTCTAAACCAATGTCGTCATCTCATGCCATTTTTTCCCCTCTCTTTCTTTTTGTCTTTCTCTCCTCTTCCCTATCCTCCTTTTCTTTCTCCCTGTCTCTGTACCCTGGTGTCTCAGGAAGTGGCATCACTCTGGAGGGGGCAGTGCCATCAGAGCAGGACAGCCAACCCAAGCCTGCCAAGAGAGCACGCACCTCCTTCACTGCTGAGCAGCTGCAGGTAAGTCACAGAGAGGTGAACCACATGTCCCTGTCTCCTCATTTCTCTTTCTAATAATAAGTCAATACATCATCATTATTTTACAGATAGGCTGGGGAAGTGATTACTCTATCTTAGCAACTTTCTAATGGTCATTGTTGGCAACATTGTCAGATGTGGTTTGATGTCTCATTCATTTCAATGGGCTCGTTGTAGTTTATCTCTGCAGTAATATGACGTTTTAATTTCTGGAGCTGATACTATACAATTTGGTAATATTGACAGTGAGGTCATATATTTCTAATAACTTATGTAATATTTCCCAGGTGATGCAGGCTCAGTTTGCACAGGACAACAACCCTGATGCACAGACCCTGCAGAAACTGGCGGACATGACGGGTCTAAGCAGGAGAGTCATACAGGTGAGTGTCTGTTCACGCAGTCTCAAAGTATTAATGTAAAGAAATTGTAAGTTGCTTTGGATAAACGTGGATAATGCATGACTAATTGTCCTAAAACAACGAGAATATAGCTACCTATATATGACGGTTGGTAACATTGCATTTTCATAGGTTTGGTTTCAAAACTGCAGAGCAAGACACAAAAAGCATACCCCCCAGCACAGCGGACCCCCGCAAGGCCACCCCCAGTCCCGGATGCCCCCTTCACTGCCCGACGACCTGCATTACTCCCCCTTTGGCAGTCCTGAGAGGGCACGCATGGTGGCCCTGCACGGATACATCGATAGTGAGTGTTACATTGGTTAGTCTCTTCACTACATCCTCACAAAGCCCTCTACTCTGCTTCACCGACTCTCTTTTCAGCGCTTTCATCCTCGTTCCCTCTCCTAGAAAGGAAGGACAAAGGCATAAAGAGAGATACAGTGATTTGTCCTTGTCTACTCTGTAGTGACTGTGTTTTGCTGTGTCAATAGTTCAAGTTTTCTAACAATAAAACAAATTATACTGTGCTTAAGTATGTTCCTTTACTGCTCCTCCATCTTGATACTGTGCTTAACTGTGTTATAATATTTGAAGTGTGTCCCTCTGTTCCAGGCCACCCGTTCTCCGTTCTAACGCCACAGAGCCTGAACCCCCATCAAGCCATGTCGCTACCCCAGCTACCCCTCAGCCGCTAACTAACGGACGCTGCCGCCGCTGCCACCACCCCGACCTCTGACCCTTGTACCCTGACCTCCCATCAGCAATCTCCGTCCACCGACTCGAACCCAGAGGTCAAACATGATGAATCGAGAAGCTCTCTACTCTTGAGCTCTCACCCTTAACCACTCTGGACGGAGAGAGAGACTTCCTCATCGACTCTTTTCCTATGAACAGGATTATGATTATACAGCCAGTCTGACTGTTGTCATGGAGGATGTGAGCCCTTCCTTTTGCTCACTGGGACTTATTCACAGTCAAGACACATCCAACTAGACTATGAGCTCCTTGTGCAGAGCAGGACTGAAAGGACTCCTCTCTCCATCCTCTGATGTGGGTGACAGGACCAGGCTAACAGGAGTACAGCCTCATGTGCGCTGTCAGATTTCTGAAGATTTACTTATGAGGGAAAAAAACGACAAGGGATTGGACTTGTGGGCTTGACAGAGGACACTGAGGTAAGAAACCTCCCTCCTTTCTCTCTTTGATGATACCATAAAGGAATGTGAAATAACTGACAGTTTTGGTGTGCAATCTACTTCGAACTCAAAACGAGTATTTTTTTTATTTTTATTGGTATTGTTTGAAATCATGTGGTAATCAGCTCTCCGTTAATACACTGTCACCCGCAGCCTTCTGTATAGGATATAAGCCTCAGATGAGGATAGATTGTGTGCCTTATCTTATCAATGATAAGCAAACAGAACGACCATAATATGGTTGTTTTGAATTATGAATAATTTCTAGGCAGCTGAAGTAAAACACAAAAATTCACAGAAAAACTAAAAACTCTAATTTATTAGGATGATTTTTTAAATAGTGGCAAGGTGTAACTTTACATTTTTACTGGTGAAAATATTGAAAGATTTTTTTGGGGCGATTTGAATTTTCACCATATCCTCTTGTGCAAAAATGATGATACATATCAATGTATTGTTATAATATGGATATTTCAATCATTTGAAGCTCCAAATTGTAAAATTATGATTTACTGTAACACCCTTGTAAGGCTTTTGACATTGACATACCTCTGTTAAATGTTTAACAATCGCATTGAGTATGAGAGAAAGAGAGGGAGGTCTGAAATGTGTCTTCCTCCAGTTGTAAAAAAGGACTAAAATATAATACATGTCACATTGCATGTAATAGCTACCTTTTTTAACCAGATGTATTGTCACTAATTTATAATTTATGTCTGTGCAGGATCCATGTCAGGTCAGTGTTTTGTTTTTGTCTTCTACAATTGTCCAGCATGTGTGCTTCACTTCTATGCGGTGAAATGGAGATGTGGTACAATGACAGTTAGCGGACTAGGGATATGATGTGTATATAGACGTCTGTGGCTGGTCAGCCTGACTGGCAGACAGACAGGGGAGATGGAGGTTGTGTGAAACTGTAACTTTGTGTCTTGGCTGTGGAGTGGAGTCAGTGAGGAATAGGACCATGTGTTTACGAAGGGACTAAGGGAGACAAGACCTCGATGTTCTCGTATTTATTGAGACAATAGCCTGTAAGCACTTTTTTTCCCGAAAATTGTCAAAATGGTCGTTTTATTAAAAAATTTAATGAAACAGAAGTTTATTTGATTGACTGTGCATTACATAAATGTTTTGTGTACTAAATGCAATAAAACGGACTTAAAAATGTGACATTTGTATTTAATTTTATTTCAGCTAGACCACAACAATTTCATGCAAGAAGCACTATTAAGCCCCTAATCCCAAACAACCCACAGGCAAGGATGCTCAATACACACACACACACACTGGAGCCAATTTAAAAACAGATCTGGGAAAATCAGTGGTTGGTATCAAGTGTTCCTGAGGGGCTGGATAACTGATCTCTGTATGGTCGCTATGTATTATGCTACTCATTATAAATGTGGATATAGAACTCTTGTGAGTGATTCTGGTGTGTGTGCACTTTCCAGTCTCAAATAGCTGCCGGTCTCATTTAATAGCCAAGCATCGGCACACATTTTCAGCAAATAAATGCTGGGTCTAAAGTAATTGTTTACGAGTGAACTTCATTGAGTACCATTGAGATTGCTCAAAAGTAGATCAAGAAGAGCAATGGATTTGTTATTATAATGTTTATGCTGGTCATACTGGTCACAATAAACAGTGTGGTAGTCTTTACAACATTTTATTGAACAAAAGCTGTGTGCATTAAAGACATAGACGCCTGGTGGTTGTGTTCAATGATTGAAGCAAATAAACGCCCGGGCTATTAATTGAAGTTTTATGGTATGTGCGGTACGTACCTGGTTGTGTGTGTGTGCACGTGTGTATACTTGCATGTCTCTGTGTGTCAGTTTGTGTGTCTGTGTGTAAGAGTGTGTGTGTGTGCCCGGTACGGGGCAGGAAGCAATCACAGGCCGATGGCTGAGCTGGCGGGTGCTTCATGGGTCAGTGTGTGCAGTAATGACTCATCTCCTCCTCTCTTCTACTCTTCTTCTCCACCACTCTGCAGCTGATTCGTTCAGCAAGCCCAGCTGAGCGCCATCACAGACAGGAAGTCACTGTCAGGCTGCATCATGAGATTGATCCTCTACCCTGGGTCCTGTTTCAAAGGGCAGCATTAGCCAAGACAGACTGAATGTCTCACTCACAAATATACGCTTGTCTGTCTGTGCAAAAACACACCCAAATTCAAAAACCACAAAATGTAACATGCATAAAAATATAAAAATATGCAAAAACACACTACAGCACAACATTATAGTAGAAAATAAAATTAATGGATCCAAAGCCTTATATTGAGAAATATAGCATCTAAATAAAAGACTAACTGGAACAAAGCCTCTAGGCAATGGTATATTATGCTGGTGGATATCTTGCATAGCCTATATAACAGGAAGTAACCTTTCATGTTGATTTGCATCCATTAAGCTGCTGAGTCTTTGAGGACACTTGAGAGAACAATCTGACACTGATTACATTGGCCTGCACTGGTAGCACAGCCATTTCAGCACCACACAACGTGAGCAGAGCAGGGACATTTAAGGACAAACCTTACAAGTAAACAAATGGCTTTACAAGTTACACATCAAGGATTGGTGTTTTTTTTCTCATTCTGCATGAAAATGTTTGACTGAATTAGTATATTCTTCTATCTTGACTTCCTCCACATATTTCATTTCAGTACCTTACATGTGCGTCACTATGTTTTTGTGCATCTGAAATAGGCTTAGCTATTTTGTTTTTATGCATCTGGTCAAATGAAACCTATTTCAAATAAAAACGAACATGTGGGATATTTCATATTTCACAAAATATTATTCACAGGCAGGCGTATATGCACCACAGTTGAACATGCCATAAATTGAACATTCCATAAATGAGCCTTTTATTTTTTTGCGCTCAGGCCCGCAACTCAATGTCCAGTTCTGAAATGTGGCCTAGTTTTCCGGTGACTGTCCAACGATCTCGTCCCAGCTCTTCCGACAAATGCACACAATCCACTGATGTTCATAGTCATCTGCAGGAAAAAAATATATATTTTCAGAATAATCAAATAAGACCATAAATGTCAGAATAAAGCAATAACCTTTTAAAACTATTTTTAAACAATCAATTCGTCTAACAACTAAAAGGGTAGTATAAACACATAACCTATTCTAATAGCCTAGTTCATAAAATAACATTTAAACATTTAATCAAGGGAAACGGAAAAAAAGCCTCTGGACTAGAAGCAGCATATCATTCTCATTCTATCCAAGCTTTTGAAATGGACACAATCAACTTAAGTGCCAGTTACATCAGTCAAATCAAGGTAACAATTAGGAGAAAATAACTTCTTAAATCACATACCAAAAAATTGACGATCATTTTAACAAGGATGACTCGACTACCAAAACAACGGATACTATATTGTTTTCATATAGTTAAAGCTGAAATGAGTTGATCATTGCAGATCAAGAGGTAGCCTAAGAGGCTATAGCTTCTCTGTTGGGACTGAATCCGCGTGTCGCAGCTGCACACACTTGAGCGCTCACCCCGGGGAATAGTGTGCGCTGGGCCCATTGTTGGGAACAGGTCTGAAGCTCTCGCCTGATTGTGTGTAATTGCCTGCGATAGTCCTAACAGCCACTCCAAGTCGCCTCTCTCGCCACTCTACCTGGCTCACGCGTTCGGCAATTGAAATCACAGTTGCACCAGGCACCACAGCAGCTGCATACGAAACCTTGGCTATCCATCATTTTTGTCGCGTTTTGTTGCCTCCCCCTTCGCAACAAATGGAGGTCACCGTCAAGAAGGACATTTCATCACTATTTTAAACCAATTAATACCTCTGCACCGGTTTCTGCTGGTGGTGAGGTCTTAGCACTGCAATTACCGTTTTCCTGAGCGCTTATGGTAATGAGATAGAATTTACACATTTTCATTTTTGCTGTAATTTCCCCTCTTAGGATTGTGATCGCTTCACAGAGCGTTTAAGTCAATGCTAAATTGATACACTAGTACAATTCTATTTGAGGGCACAGGTGGCCACCATAGTTCGATGCAATCTGAAATAAATGGAAATTCAGAATCCAAACACTTAACATAGGCTACACTTCATGTGTTTTTAAATTCTTTGCCTACTGTGGATTTCTTATTTCAACCTGCAATAAAGCCTTCTATAATAATACTCTACATAGTTTAGGGACTTTAATTTGGATATATTATTTATTGGGAAAATTAATAATAAAAAATATTATCCACCAGGTCCAAAATAATTTTTGCCTGCATGGTTGTATTGTTTGGTTAATTTGTCAAATGTGTAACATTTTACACTAGGGTGATGTCAGCATTAGTGGTACATTTGTGTTTTAGGGTACTGTACTATGGTAATTTTGCAAACCACAAAAAATGATATTGGGTTGTTGATACTGAATGTGTTCTGTGCATGAAAAAATGGTTTTGGTTAGTGTGACATCATTGTAGTGTGTGTGGTCAGGTTTCCTAGATGGGGTGACCAGTTGAAACTCATGGACAACCGCCATACATATGAAACCTATGAATGATAATGCTGTCATTCTGTCAATTATAATTCAACAATCTAACTGTGTGTGTTAAAATGAATAGTTAGTGCTTTAAAATATAATATCCATTCATGTAAACAGTTATTACATTTTATAAAAATCTGATTTATAGTACTTTTCAGCTATAAAAAATTCACAAAATGAACCTTTAATCAATTTAAATACATTTCCTGCATAGATATTCTAAAATACATTGAAATATGTTGTTTTAGTTGTTCATAACAGGTCTGAATCAAATTTAGATGCTATATAGCAAATACACAGCATAGGATGAAGGTGGAAGGAATTAGTGGGAAAAAACAAGGCTAGGAAAGGAACATCTATTTTCCAAGGATGGAGAGGGTTTAGTAAAAGTTTATTGTCATCAAATTGTAAAAACAGAGAGTGTGTTATCTACAAGCTTCTACAAAGGCTTATTGATGAGTTCATAACAAGTGTGAGGTGAAATGGGACACAAATGTATGTCTAATGAAAAAATAGTGTCCCAGTTAATTTACTAAAGTGTCCCACTAACACTGAAAGCCACGCTTTAGCAAAAGTATGGGTCTGATGTTGTTTTAGGGGTTGTAGCATCCACTGAATAATAAATGATCAAGTTGTTTCATCCTAAAAATTGAGATAAGACCTTAATTGAAATAAACATCACTTGAGTAGGGGTAAACATAAAAACACCAAAAAGTGTCCCACCCATACACACTTCACCCTTCCTGTAGGCTATATTGCATATTATAAACTGGGTGGTTTGAGCCCTGAATGCTGATTGGTTGAAAACCGTGGTATATCAGACCATATACCACAGGTATGAAAAAATACATTTTACTGTTGTAATTACATTGGTAAGCAGTTTATAATAGCAATAAGGCACATCAGGGGTTTGTGGTATATGGCCAATATACCATGGCTAATTGCTGTATGCAGGCACTCTGCGTTGCTTTGTGCATAAGAACAGCCCTTAGCCATGGTATATTGACAATATACCACACTTCCTCTGGCCTTATTGCTTAATTAAACGTCAGTTAGCACATCATAAACATGATATTATTGCTACAAATATTTTCTTGTTGGTTGGTAAACCACTCTTCCCATACTAATTCTGCCTTTCCCTCTTGGCCCTTATTGGGACTGTTTGCTGGTGCCTATTAACTGGATATTTAACTCGTTACCCAAACTCTCTCACAGAAAGGCTCACCTACGAGCAGCAATGTAAAAGAGTGTGGGGGAAACGATAATGGCTCCTTGTTAATTCATAAGTCGAAATTCTTAACATACCAACTGCCTCTGTAGCCAAAATGTCTACATTTATAGGCCTATTTATTTTCTGCAACAACAACACACTCACTAAGCCTAGAGACAATGGGAGATTATTGGCATCAGGAAAAGAGTGGCTATCAGCTGATCATAGTGAATGATGTACACTACCGGTCAAAAGTTTTAGAACACCTACTCATTCAAGGGTTTTTCTTTATTTTTACTACTGTCTACATTGTAGAATAATGGTGAAGATATCACAACTATGAAATAACACATATGGAATCATGTAGTAACCAAAAAAGTGTTAAACAAATCAAAATATATTTGAGATTTTTCAAATAGGCACCCTTTGCCTTGATGACAGCTTTGCACACTCTTGGCATTCTCTCAACCAGCTTCATGAGGTAGTCACCTGGAATGCATTTCAATTAACAGGTGTGTATTCTTAAAAGTTAATTTGTGGAATTTCTTTCCTTCTTAATGCGTTTGAGCCAATCAGTTGTGTTGTGACTAGGTGGGGGGGGGGGGTATACAGAAGATACCCCTTTTTGGTAAAAGACCAAGTCCATATTATGGCAAGAACAGCTCAAATAAGCAAAGATAAACGACAGTCCATCATTACTTTAAGACATGAAGGTCCCTCAATACAACTGAATGCATTCAACTGAAATGTGTCTTCCGGATTTAACCCAACCCCTCTGAATCAGAGAGATGCGGGGGGCTGCCTTAATCGACATCATCGGTGCCCGGAGAACAGTGGGTTAACTGCCTTGCTCAGGGGCAGAACGACAGATTTGTACCTTGTCAGCTCAGGGATTCGATCCAGCAACCTTTCAGTTACTGGCCCAACGCTCCTACCACCAGGCTAATGTGAACATTTACGATTTTCAAAGGAACAGTTATTCCAGAAACAGGAAACTGCAACAAACAATATGGCAATAGGGCTTCTGGCCACCTGTAGGTCTGCTGCTCATTGCCAGGGTGAAAAATATCAACAATGAAAACCCAACAGAAAAAAAAGATAGATAGGGGTTTGGTGCTGATAGGACTGCGCAGAGATGTAGTGTGTATCAGCTCAATCTGCTCCTGTTTTCCACTATCGACTATGTTCAGTTTGTAGCGTATATTGTGTTATACTATGGATTATGTACTTAATGTACAGTGGGGAGAACAAGTATTTGATACACTGCAGATTTTGCAGGTTTTCCTACTTACAAAGCATGTAGAGGTGTCACGAGTTGCTAAGCCAGAACCCAGAAGCAGACCAGGACAAGGTAAGTTGAAACGAAGGTGAGTGTTTATTACAAATTCAAGAGTGATGCTGAATAATCCAGGGAACAGAGCGGGCGGCGTTGATTAGTTGTTGGGGGTGCAGTGGTTGATCCCATCCTGGGTGGCAGCCGCCCGACCACCAGGCAGAGGTTGGATGAAGGTTCCGGACGGGTGACTGCAGATGGAACAAAACGGGGGTAAGTAAGCAACAAACCAACAAGGTGCAAAAACAACAAAACTAACGCTAGGCTCTAAGACCGATACTCTGGTAAACCTACTGTTCATGGCTAACGATCCGGCAGGGAATGGATGTTAGGCCAGAGCCTAAGAAGGGTGATGATCAGGACCAGGTGTGCAGATTGCTGATGGGATGCAGGTGCGGAAATCAAGAGAGCTCCCCGGAGCGTTCCCGAACCCTCGGGAAACTGGAGATCACGAACAGAAAAACTAGTCACCAGACAGGACCCGACTCAGACTGCCGGGATCGTTACAGTACCCCCCTCCGGCCGAACGCCACCGGGCGGACTCCCGGAGCGCCAGGATGGAGGCGGTAGAAGTCACTGATGAGGTCAGCATCTAGGACCTGTCGCCGCGGAATCCAACTCCTCTCTTCAGGACCATACCCCTCCCAGTCCACGAGATACTGGAAACCCCGGCCCCGCCGTCTGGAATCCATGATGCGACGCACCGTGTAGGCAGGACCACCTCCGATCATCCGAGGAGGAGGAGGAGGAGGCGGAGGAGGCAACAGAGGACTGAGGAAAACAGGCTTGAGGCAGGAGACATGAAAGGTGGGATGGACTCTGAGCGTCCTCGGGAGTTTGAGTCGAACTGCCACCGGATTGATCACCTTCTCCACCACAAACGGACCAATGAACTTCGGTAACAACTTCCTAGACTCAGTCCGTAACGGAAGATCCCGTGTGGCCAACCAGACCCTATCTCCGATGGAATAGGTGGGAGCGGGGATCCGGCGACGATTCGCCTGGAGCTGATACGGTCCGAAACTCTAAGGAGTGCCTTTCTGGCCCGATGCCAGGTCCGGTGGCAACGTCGAATATGGGCCTGAACAGAAGGCACTGAGAGCTCCTTCTCCTGAGAAGGGAACAGGGGAGGTTGGTAGCCATACAGGCACTGGAAGGGGAGACATCCCAGTGGCAGATGTAGGGGAGAGTATTGTGGGCATACTCAACCCAAGGCAACTGAGAGACCCAGGAGGTGGGGTTGGAAGAGACCAGGCAGCGTAGCGTGGATTCCATCTTCTGGTTGGCTCTCTCCGCCTGACCATTGGATTGGGGGTGAAAACCAGATGTGAGACTGACTGTAGCTCCAATGGCCAAACAGAAGGACTTCCAGACAGCAGAGGTAAACTGAGGGCCACGGTCGGAAACGATATCACTGGGCAAACCGTGGACCCTGAAAACCTCCCTAACCAGGATCTCGGACGTCTCGAGGCAGAGGGAAGCTTGGCAATTGGCACAAAGTGGGCGAACTTGCTGAATCTGTCCACGATAGTCAGAACGACCGTGTTCCCCTCAGAAGCGGGCAACCCAGTGACGAAGTCCAGGGCCAGATGCGACCATGGTCGCCGGGGAATAGGAAGGGGGTGAAGTAGTCCAGAGCTGGGCCGATTGGTACTCTTATTCTGCGCACACACTGGACAGGCAGCAACAAAACCCCGAGTATCCTCGGCCATGGCAGGCCACCAAAAACGTCTGCGAAGAAACGCCATTGTCCGAGCCACGCCAGGGTGACAAGCCATCTTGCTGGCGTGGGACCATTTGAGGACAGCAGGACGAACCGACTCAGGCACAAACAACCGAGCCGGGTGGACCGTTACCGGGACCGGGCTGAGTCCGAAGGGCCGCCAGCACCTCCTCCTCAATCTTCCACATAACTGCTCCCACGACGCAGTTCCGGGGGAGAATTGTCTCGGTCTTGGACCCACTCTCCTCCGTCTTGGAGAACATCCGGGACAAGGCGTCCGCCTTGCCGTTCTTAGATCCAGGTCGGAACGTCAGGGAAAACTTGAATCGTCCGAAAAACAACGCCCACCTGGCCTGGACGGGAGTTGAGACGTTTAGCCGATTGCACGTAAGCAAGATTCTTGTGGTCAGTCCAGACAATAAACGGTTGCTCCGCCCCCTCCAACCAGTGGCGCCACTCCTCCAAGGCAAGTTTCACCGCGAGAAGCTCCCGGTTACCCACATCGTAATTCCTCTCCGCAGGCGAAAGGCGACGAGAGTAGTAGGCGCAGGGATGGAGTTTACTGTCCGTGGAGCATCGCTGCGACAGGATGGCGCCAACTCCCACATCAGACGCGTCCACTTCAACGACGAACTGACGGGCCGTGTCCGGTTGAGAGAGAATCGGTGCGTTGGTGAATCGCCTCTTCAAATCCAGAAACGCTCGATCCGCCTCCGGATTCCACTTGAAGGTCCTGATACTGGAAGTCAAGGCAGTTAACGGAGCGGCCACACGGCTGTAATCCCGGATGAATCTGCGGTAGAAATTCGCAAACCCCAAAAATCTCTGGAGCTGCAATCTCGTACCGGGCTGGGCCCATTCCAGAACCGCTCTAACCTTCTCCTGGTCCATCCTAATCTCTCCCCTGGAGATGATGTACCCGAGAAAGGATGTCGTGTGGGCGTGAAACTCGCACTTCTCGGCCTTCACGAACAGGCGATTCTCCAACAATCGCTGCAGAACCTGCCGGACATGCTGGACGTGGTCGGAAGGTTCCTTCGAGAAGATCAGAATGTCATCCAGGTAAACAAACACAAAGAGACCGATCATATCTCTCAGGACGTCGTTCACCATACTCTGGAATACCGCTGGAGCATTGGTCAGTCCAAACGGCATCACCTGATACTCGAAGTGACCCATCGGTGTATTGAAACCCGTCAACCACTCGTCCCCCTCTCTGATCCGGACCATGTGATACGCATTGCGTAGGTCTAGCTTGGTGAACACCGTAGCACCCTGTAAGGAGTCGAAGGCAGAACTCATCAAGGGCAGGGGATACTTGTTCTTGACCGTGATGTCATTCAACCCCCGATAATCAATACACGGTCGAAGAGAGCCATCCTTCTTACCCACAAAGAAGAATCCTGCCCCCAGGGGTGATGACGAGGGACGAACGAGACCAGCAGCTAGGGACTCCTTGATGTAGGTCTCCAAAGCCTCACGTTCAGGTCGGGAGATACTGTATAACCTTCCCTTGGGGTAGACAGCTCCAGGGAACAGGTTGATGGCACAATCATATGGTCGGTGGGGAGGGAGTGACAGAGCCTTCTGCTTACTGAACACTTCCCCCAAATCGTGATATGTCTCGGGAACCAGGGACAAATCTGGGGGTTTAGCCTCAATCACCTGACTGGGAACCGAATGGGGGCAGGCAGTCTTGAGACAGTTAGCATGACAATCAAGGCTCCAACTCGTTACCTTGCCCGTCACCCAATCGAACGTGGGATTGTGTTCCTTCAGCCAGGGGTATCCAAGGACCAGAGGAACATGGGAAGACGGCAGAATGAAGAATGAAATCATCTCAGAATGATTCCCCGACAACCGCATCTTAACCGGTTCAGTCCTCATCGTGATACGTGCCAGACTACTGCCGTTCAGAGTGGTAGCTTCAATGGCTTCCGGCAATTGCTCCTTGGAAAGCCCCAGCTGTTCCACCAACTCGGCATCTAGAAAGCTTCCATCGGCACCTGAATCGATAAAAGCGTTAATCGCTAAGCTCTGATTCCTGTTCATAAGGGTAGCCGGGAAACGGGGTCTGACAGAGGTATTGAGAGAGTCGAAACTGGCTCGCTAAAAGTCCTCCCAACTTTAGCGAGCCGCGCAGTTTGACGACCCGACTGGAACCTGAGAAGCTGATCGGTTGGACGGAACCCATTGCTTCTCCCTCCTTCGCTCTCGGACTCGATTATCCACCCGAATAGACAAGGCTACCAAGCTGTCCAGGTCACTAGGCTCCGGATAGGAGATCAACTCATCCTTGAGCTGCTCCGACAGACCCTGGTAAAAGGCCGCTTGCAGAGCCTCCTCATTCCACCCACTCTCCACAGCCAACGTCTTGAACTCGATCACGAAGTCGGCCACGCTGCGAGTTCCTTGGCGAAGCGAAAACAGGCGCCTAGCTGCGTCCCTCCCTCGGACGGAATGGTCGAAGAGCTTCCTCATCTCGGCCGTGAACCCCTGGTATGAAGCCATGCAGGGATCCTGTCGTTCCCAAACGGCTGAAGCCCACTCCAGCGCTCGACCACGCAGCAACTCAATCACAAAGGCTATCCTAGCCTTGTCTGTGGCATAAGAGTAGGGCTGTAGATCGAACACTAATCCACACTGCATAAGGAAGGAACGGCATCTTCCCAGCTCCCCCTCATATTTATCCGGCGTCGGAACCTTGGGCTCACGGAAGGACACAGCTTCAGAAGCGGCAGGCGAGATGGGTGAAACCGGTAGTGGATCCTCCACCGGACACTTGCGTTGGTTCTGGACCTCCGTCAGACCGGTAGAAAGGTTCCGAACTGACAACGCGATCTCCTGTAGTACCGTGCTATGATGGCCCAACATCTTCTCCTGCTGGGTAATGGCATGGCGAACAGAGTCCAGGTCCGCTGGGTTCATTACTGGCCGGATCGTTCTGTCACGAGTTGCTAAGCCAGAACCCAGAAGCAGACCAGGACAAGGTAAGTTGAAACGAAGGTGAGTGTTTATTACAAATTCAAGAGTGATGCTGAATAATCCAGGGAACAGAGCGGGCGGCGTTGATTAGTTGTTGGGGGTGCAGTGGTTGATCCCATCCTGGGTCGGCAGCCGCGACCACCAGGCAGAGGTTGGATGAAGGTTCCGGACGGGTGACTGCAGATGGAACAAAACGGGGTAAGTAAGCAACAAACCAACAAGGTGCAAAAACAACAAAACTAACGCTAGGCTCTAAGACTGATACTCTAGTAAACCTACTGTTCATGGCTAACGATCCGGCAGGGAATGGATGTTAGGCCAGAGCCTAAGAAGGGTGATGATCAGGACCAGGTGTGCAGATTGCTGATGGGATGCAGGTGCGGAAATCAAGAGAGCTCCCCGGAGCGTTCCCGAACCCTCGGGAAACTGGAGATCACGAACAGAAAAACTAGTCACCAGACAGGACCCGACTCAGACTGCCGGGATCGTTACAAGAGGTCTGTAATTTTTATCATAGGTACACTTCAACTGTGAGAGACAGAATCTAAAACAAAAATCCAGAAAATCACATTGTATGATTTTTAAGTAATTAATTTGCATTTTATTGCATGACATAAGTATTTGATCACCTACCAACCAGTAAGAATTCCGGCTCTCACAGACCTGTTTCTTCTTCTTTAAGAAGCCCTCCTGTTCTCCACTCATTACCTGTATTAACTGCACCTGTTTGAACTCGTTATCTGTATAAAAGACACCTGTCCACACACTCAATTAAACAGACTCCAACCTCTCCACAATGGCCAAGACCAGAGAGCTGTACATAAGGGATAAAATTGTAGACCTGCACAAGGCTGGGATGGGCTACAGGACCATAGGCAAGCAGCTTGGTGAGAAGGCAATAACTGTTGGCGCAATTATTAGAAAATGGAAGAAGTTCAAGATGACGGTCAATCACCCTTGGTCTGGGGCTCCATGCAAGATCTCACCTCGTGGGGCATCAATGATCATGAGGAAGGTGAGGGATCAGCCCAGAACTACACGGCAGGACCTGGTCAATGACCTGAAGAGAGCTGGGACCATAGTCTCAAAGAAAACCATTAGTAACACACTACGCTGTCATGGATTAAAATCCTGCAGCGCACGCAAGGTCCCCCTGCTCAAGCCAGCGCATGTCCAGGCCCGTCTGAAGTTTGCCAATGGCCATCTGGATGATCCAGAGGAGGAATGGGAGAAGGTCATGTGGTCTGATGAGACAAAAATAGAGCTTTTTGGTCTAAACTCCACTCGCCGTGTTTGGAGGAAGAAGAAGGATTAAACATCATTCTTTGGGGGTGCTTTTCTGCAAAGGGGACAGGACGACTGCACCGTATTGAGGGGAGGATGGATGGGGCCATGTATTGCGAGATCTTGGCCAACAACCTCCTTCCCTCAGTAAGAGCATTGAAGATGGGTCGTGGCTGGGTCTTCCAGCATGGCAACGACCCGAAACACACAGCCAGGGCAACTAAGGAGTGGCTCCGTAAGAAGCATCTCAAGGTCCTGGAGTGGCCTAGCCAGTCTCCAGACCTGAACCCAATAGAAAATCTTTGGAGGGAGCTGAAAGTCCGTATTGCCCAGTGACAGCCCCGAAACCTGAAGGATCTGGAGAAGGTCTGTATGGAGGAGTGGGCCAAAATCCCTGCTTCAGTGTGTGCAAACCTGGTCAAGACCTATAGGAAACGTATGATCTCTGTAATTGCAAACAAAGGTTTCTGTACCAAATATTAAGTTCTATTTTTCTGATGTATCAAATACTTATGTCATGCAATAAAATGCAAATTAATTACTTAAAAATCATACAATGTGATTTTCTGGATTTTTGTTTTAGATTCTGTCTCTCACAGTTTAAGTGTCCCTATGATAAAAATTACAGACCTCTACATGCTTTGTAAGTAGGAAAACCTGCAAAATCGGCAGTGTATCAAATACTTGTTCTCCCCACTGTATCTCTGGCATCAAAAAGCTGTTTTAATAGGTTATTCATAGGAGGTCTGGTAGAGCTGGAGAAATGAGAGCAACCCAGCTCACAATTCTAGGGAATGAGAAAGGGAGGAGGGTTTCTTCTGGCCAGGGCCTAACTATACTGACCCAATAAGCACTTGTCCTAGAGATATCCCTTATTGGGACAGTGGTTAGGGCATTCGTCATTGGTAATGGTGGCCTGGGTTCAAGACCCGCTAGGGTATTCACCCTACTCTCATATTCTTAGCAAAATATTCTTAGACAACTATACATTAGATAACGATACAGAAAGCTCTTATATTGATGAAATAAGTAAATCAAATCAATGATGAGAATAGTCAGATAACCAATAACTGACATGGAGGTGTAGAGGGAAGATCGGAATACTGTAGGTGAGTTCAAATCCCAGGTGAGGACATAATAACAGTATAAATGAACATGCACAATGTAATCATCTATGTCAAAGTGTGTCAAATATGTAAGTTGAAAACACTATGTTAAAAACACTATGTGTGTGTGAGTATCCCTAACCTTGCCAACAGACAAAGAGCTATGAATGGATGTGGTTCACCAATTAGGGCCTTCATTGGCTCTGCAAAAGTAAAAAGGTGTGATGTGTAATTAAACTTTTCTTTTGGGAGAACATTTCCCATGAAACATGTCTAGAACATTGATATCTTATATTCTGAGAACATGGCAGCCATGTTCTGTGTATGTTTGGTGGGATGTTGATGGCATATTCTCCTAACCCTCCGAAAACTAAATACATGAATTTTCTTGCAACGTTCCCATTTCTTATGTTCTGAGAACATGGTAACCACATTCTGGGTAAGTTCTATTTGACAGCACATTGCATCCCTATGGGCTAAACTGTTTAGGATAGATGGCCAGTCCCATATGGTCTTCCACACAATTCCCTTTTGCTTGTTTTTCTCTTCTTCCTATGTTTAAGGTCATTTAGAGTATATTGCTAATAATAATGAGGATATTTCACTGTTTACACTTGCATGTAGCCTACCTTTTTTCATCATTACCGACCCTAATTTATGATGTCTGCAAACGTACATTTAAAGGTCTGAAGGGGTAAATGGTTACTTATTTTATGTTTTACTTTATTTCTTTTTTCTCAATACCTTAAGACCATAAACAAATATGCTGCTTAAGAAATGTCATAGATACGGCTCCCATTCACCATTATGCTTCAACCCTGTTATGATAGTGCAGGGCGGGGGGAACCGGGGTGGGAGGGGGGTTCTGGGTGGGGAACGACCAATGGGTGGGTTTCTCTGTGGGTCCTGCTTTTTGTTTCACATCCATGGGCTTAACATTAAAGATAATAATTGCATAATTAAAGTGGAATTGACAGCATTTTAGCAACATGAAATCTTATTAAAATCTGTTCACATACATCCCCAGGAAGAATATGACAAATATGGTCATTTTCACGTTTTCATAAATTCTTAGAATGTTTGGGAATTACGTATACTAAGGCATTTGTGAAAATTCTATAGCAATATAGAGTGGGAAAGCGGCCTTGCATCTGGACAATTAATAGACACTGCAGTAAATAAAACATCTGTCTCGTCCAGGACCGGAGTCTACACAGATCGGTGTACCATAGCCAATCAGAGCTACAGTAGGCCTTTATGCAAATAAGCCATTTGCCACAAGGGCCTGCCATCATTCACTTTGAACTGGACTGTGTGTTTACAGGCAGTTACAACAGCGTGACTTAGATGATTAGAATGCATTCGCCAAAAGCCACATAAAACACCTGAATGGATTTCTGCAAATATGTCAGTACCACTTACATTTGGGAACTTTACAGTCCTATTGCTCAAAAAACCATGAAAAGGTAGGCTCTCGCTCCCTCAGTTATGGACATCAACAACAAGATCACAACTAATGCTAGCCAGAGCAAGATGAGCTAAAATATAACGAAGGAACATTAGATAAACCCTCTCAAACTTTTTCAGCTAGTTGGCCGTCAAAATTGCACTGATAAACGATGGGGAATTCTAGCCTACACGTCCTTCTGCAGCTTACCTGCCTGGCTAAAGTTGGCTAGCTTGCTAGCTAGCTACTTCCAGAAAAAAATTAGAGAACACCTCACTCTGACCATTTTACTCGCCCTAGCAGAGCTGGTTAGCTAGGCTATTATTTTGCCTACATTTACTGACACCGGCCAAATTCAGCGGGTGTTGCGTAAATTAATCAGTTATTCTGCTCTCTGGCACACTCACACAAGAGTGCTCTGAAATTGGAGTAGATAGCCAGAGTGAATTTGCAAACGCAAGAGATATGCTAACTGGATAACAGTCATTCAAGTTCTCGTTCAAGCTAACCAAATGACACCTGCATCTCTAGCTGTGTATAGCCACCGAAAAACGATATGAGGGGAAAAGGTCAGTCACTCACCAACTCCTCCAATGACATGACATGACATCCTCCTAGCAGCTAGTTAGCTATCTAGCTAACGTTAGGCTCCATGTTTTTAGCTTGCTACATAAATAGATACGCTAGCCTATTAGCCACGTTATGACTGACTTGTGATAATTGCCCTTGCTAGTTTGACTGTATTGACATTCCCAGCCTTAGACATTCATCCGTTTTTGTCCAAAATATTGAGTAATTGAAACTGAAACAGTGCATGCCGCATTGAGGCAGCAAACAATGTCTCAGGCCAGCTGTGATTTACAACCTGATAGCAATATTTTTTGGACTACCAAGAAATGTATTGGTGAATTATATTAATCATGCATTGAACTGCATCCATCTAGTCTGTCAACAATGCCTTAGTGTACGTCATGGAATGTTGAGTCAAATAGAACCTATTTTAAAACCTCTTATAAAGTTAGTTTTGTAGCATAAACTGGGAATTTGAATTTTTGACTGATTTTATGATTGTCTGTTTGTTTCATATCTACAAAGTAGTTAAAACGCTGTCAGTTCTACTTTAACACTACATATATTTGTTTAAAGGCCTAAGCTCACCTATTAAACGTTCCAGCTGTCTTGATATCCTGGCAATAAACTATATTGATATAGCAATGTTCCAAGAAACACACCTGTTCCAAAAGGAAGCACATAGAATAGAGAATCATTTGTACAAACTGGCTGCTTTTTCATCAGCCACATTCCAAAGTCAAGACATAACTTAGTAATGAGCAATTATCTGATATAGCAACTATTGACTCTGAAACCCAAATTAATCAATCAATCAAAAATCCTCCCACTTCTATAAAGAACTGTACATTTCTGATTGTAAATCTACACAATGCCAGACTAAGTTATTTCTAAAATTAAAGAAGTCCTCTTCTCTCAACAGAGGAAGCCACCTCGCTTGAGCCCAAATCTCTCTCAATGAACTCAAAAGGGCATTGGATAGCATGAATAAAGGCAAATCACCTGGATGGGATGATATTCCTCCTGAGGTCTATTTAAAATGTTGGAATCAGATAGGTCCACTATTGCTCGAAATTATTAATACAGCATTTCACAAATGTTCATTTGGGAGAGATGTGAACACAGCATGTCACGATCGTCTAACATAGAGGACCAATGCGCAGCGTTGAAGGTGAACATATTTTATTACTATAAATGATCACACGATCAAAAACACAAACGAAAACGTGACGTCTACGGTTTCACACAAACCGAAATGAACAAGAAACCACAAACACAACGTGAAAGACAGATAGTTAAATATGGCTCCCAATCAGAGACAACGAGCCAACAGCTGACACTCGTTACCTCTGATTGGGAGTCACTCAAACAAAGAAATACAATAACCTAGAACCCACAACAAAACATAGAAACTAACACCCTGGCTCAACATACGAGAGTCCCCCGAGCCAGGGCGTGACAGTACCCCCCCCTAAAGGCGCGGACTCCGACCGCGCCAACGAAACACAACAGGGGAGGGACCGGGTGGGCACTCCGCCTAGGCGGCGGATCCGGCTCCAGTGGAACAGGCACGTGCCGTGCCGAACCGACGACGCACACCACTGGCTTGGTGTGGGGAACAGGCACGGGCCGGACAGGGCTGACGAAACGCCCCACAGACTTGGTGCTGGGAGCAGGAGTGGGCCGGGCTGGCGACGCGCACCACAGACCTGGTGCGGAGAGCAGGAACGGGCAGAGCCGGGCTGACGAGACGCACCACAGACTTGATGCGGGGAGCAGGAATGGACCGGACTGGGCTGGCGACGCGCACCACAGACCTGGTGCGGAGAGCAGGAACGGGCAGAGCCGGGCTGAACGAGACGCACCACAGACTTGATGCGGGGAGCAGGAATGGGCCGGACTGGGCTGGCGACGCGCACCACAGACCTGGTGCGGAGAGCAGGAACGGGCAGAGCCGGGCTGACGAGACGCACCACAGGCTTGATGCGGGGAGCAGGAATGGGCCGGACCGGGCTGGCGACGCGCACCACAGACCTGGTGCGGGGAGCAGGAACGGGCAGAGCCGGGCTGACGAGACGCACCACAGACTTGATGCGGGGAGCAGGAATGGGCCGGACTGGGCTGGCGACGCGCACCGCAGGTTCGGTGCGGGGAGCAGGAATAGACCGGACCGTACTGGGGGACACACACCACTGGCTCCACACCGGGATCTGGAACGGGCCGGACCGGGACTGGCAACACACGCCAGTACCTCTCGCCGTGCCTCCACACCTTCCATCCCCTCTTCTACCAGTGGCCCCCGTAACCCGGCGGCCTTCTCCGGCAACCCACTGGACCGCTCTATCGCGGCCTCCTGCTGGTCCGCCGTCGTGAGCCCCCCTAAAAAATTTTCGGGGCGTCTCTCCTACCCGTGGACCACGTCTCCATATCCCTCGCCAGCTTTCGCCCTTCTGCCATAATGTCAAGCCCTTGTCTTCCTCCCTCGGCTTGACCCAGTCCAGGAGGCGAAGGAGATCTGTGAGGGATCTCCCTGGCGACGGCTCCTGGACACGCTGCTTGGTCCCATCTTGGTGGTTTCTTCTGTCACGATCGTCTAACATAGAGGACCAATGCGCAGCGTTGAAGGTGAACATATTTTATTACTATAAATGATCACACGATCAAAAACACAAACGAAAACGTGACGTCTACGGTTTCACACAAACCGAAATGAACAAGAAACCACAAACACAACGTGAAAGACAGATAGTTAAATATGGCTCCCAATCAGAGACAACGAGCCAACAGCTGACACTCGTTACCTCTGATTGGGAGTCACTCAAACAAAGAAATACAATAACCTAGAACCCACAACAAAACATAGAAACTAACACCCTGGCTCAACATACGAGAGTCCCCCGAGCCAGGGCGTGACACAGCACTAATTTCGCTAAAATTTAAAAAAAGGTAAGGATGCCACCCAGTGCGCTCACTATCGTCCCCTCTCTTTGATAAACACAGATATTAAACTGTTTTCCAAAATGTTGTCCTCCCGTCTTGAGACTTACTTATCTACACGGACAAAAGCGGGTTTGTTAAAAAGGCAATTCGTCAATGGAGGGAAATAACAAAAATGTCTCTAAAATCTACTGATCCTTTCATCTCATTATACACTGACAATATTTTATTATATTTGTATTTGTATTTATTATGGATCCCAATTAGCTGCTGCCAAGATATGACAAATAGGAGTGGGAATATCGTCCGCTATTATCCTCAGTAATTTTCCATCCAAGTTGTCAGACCCCGGTGGCTTGTCATTGTTGATAAACAACAATAGTTTTTTCACCTCTTCCACACTCACTTTACGGATTTCTGTCACACCCGTGAGAGGCCTGTTGTCTTTAGTTGGTTTGGTCAGGGCGTGAGTTTCTATGTTATATATTCTATGTTTACGTTCTAGTTAGTCTATTTCTATGTTGCAGTTCTAGGTTGTGTGTCTATGTTTGGCCGGGTGTGATTCCCAATCAGAGACAGCTGTCGCTCGTTGTCTCTGATTGGGGATCATACTTTAGTAGCCTGTTTGCCTACCTTAGTTGTGGGATCTTGTTCCTGTATAGGCTTGTATGTGTATAGCCGGAGGACTTCACGTTACGTTGTTTCTTGTTTTGTTTGTATGTTTATTTGGGTGAATAAACATGTCCGCATACCACGCTGCACCTTGGTCTGACCCGTCTCTCAACGATCGTGACAGAAGATCCCACCACAAAAGGACCAAGCAGCGTGCCCAGATGGAGCAAACGCCTGGTACTCAACAGGAGGCTACGTTGGTAGATGTCCTCCTCGGTTGGGGGGAAATCACAGAGGAGGAGGCCGTCCGTTACGGTAAGGCAATGAAGGAGGAAGCCCGGGTAGGAGAGGATCCACAAAGCCGGCCGAAGAGAAAGCCCAAGAAGCAGCCCCAAGAAAATGTTGAGAGGGGGCTCACGGGGTGGATGACGAGGCAGCAGGAGGCCGGGAAAGGGCTGACTAGTGAGGAGGAGGCCGCTATTTTAGAGGTCCTCCAAGACCTGCGGATCGAGAGAGAGGAGCCCCGACCACTGCACCCGGTGGGGTTCCAGTTGGAGTCCCTACGACATGGGAACAGGAATGGGAACAGTTTTACACTGAGGAGTCGGAAGATGAGGACGACGATGAGTTTCTGTTCCCTAACTCGTGGGGGCCTCCGGCGGAGTCCTCACTGGAGGAGGATTGGGCGCGAAGAGAGAGGGACTGGAACAGTCGTACATATCCAATGCCAGTTCCCAGCCCGGTATGTCCTGTGCCTGCTTCTCGCACCAAACCAGTAGTGCGTGTTCCCAGTCCGGCACGTTCCGTTCCAGGACAGGAACACGCACCTAAAATGGAGTCAGCAGGTACAGCCGGTCCGTCCGGATCTTGGGAGGAACGTATCCAACGGCAGGCGAGCAGGATCCAGGCGCTCAGCAGCGCAATGGTGCGCGTGGTGAGTACATTGGAGCGATGGGAGAGAGGTGGCATTTCTACACCTCCTCCAACCACACAACTCACCCGACCTCCAGCGACGGTCCCCTGCAGGGAGCACTTTAGCGTGTCGGTGCCCAGTCTGGGGCCGGCAACCATCCCAACGACCGGGTTGGAAACCACCTCTGTGTCGGTGCCCAGGGCGGGCACGACGTACAGCCCCGTTTTGGAGCAGGAGCCCAGTCTGGGGCCGGCAACCAGTCCTATTACAGTGCTGGAATTTTCCTCTGCGTCGGTGCCCAGGCTGGGCACGGTGTACAGTCCTGCTCCAGAAATGGGGATGGAGACGGGTCCGGAAGTTTGCTCCACTCCAGAGCCAGAGCAGTCCGCTCCACCGGTGCCCATTCCAGCTCCGGTCAGCGGATCCATTCCGGAGTCAGAGCAGTCCGCTCCACCGGGGTCCAGCTCCGGTCAGCGGCTCCAATCCGGAGACAGAGCAGTCCGCTTCACCGGAGCCTAGTCCAGCTCCGGTCAGCGGCTCCACTCCGGAGCCAGAGCAGTCCGCTCCACCGGTGCCTAGTCCAGCTCCGGTCAGCGGTTCCACTCCGGAGCCAGAGCAATCCGCTCCATCGGCGCCTGATCCAACTCCGGTCAGCGGCTCCATTCCGGAGACAGATCAGTCCGCTCCACTGGTGCGTGTATCCAGTCCAGTACGGTCCGTACCTGCTCCCCGCACCAAACCAGTGGTGCGTGTCGCCAGCCCGGTACGCCCCGTACCTACTCCCCGCACCAAACCAGTGGTGCGTGTATCCAGTCCGGTACACCCCGTACCTGCACCACGCCCTGTCTGGACCCTGGTGTGGGGGGATTGCCGATCCAGGCCCAGACGTCAGCCCCTCTCCAGGTTCGGGGTCTCCCACACCAGGGTCCAGACAGGGCTTGGTGCATCGTGGGGGGATTGCTGATCCAGGCCCAGACGTCAGCTCCTCTCCAGGTTCGGGGTCTCCCACACCAGGGTCCAGACAGGGCTTGGTGCATCGTGGGAGGAAGGAGAGGGGAAGCATCGCGCCGAGGTCCAGACCAGACCAGGGGCGCAACGGGGAGGCAGAGAGGAAGAGGTCATCACGCCACCCGGACCCTCTCCTAATGAATCAGGTTGGTGCGGCCGGAGTACGCACCTTTGGGGGGGGGGGGGTACTGTCACGGCCTGTTGTCTTTAGTTGGTTTGGTCAGGGCGTGAGTTTCTATGTTATATATTCTATGTTTACGTTCTAGTTAGTCTATTTCTATGTTGCAGTTCTAGGTTGTGTGTCTATGTTTGGCCGGGTGTGATTCCCAATCAGAGACAGCTGTCGCTCGTTGTCTCTGATTGGGGATCAAACTTTAGTAGCCTGTTTGCCTACCTTAGTTGTGGGATCTTGTTCCTGTATAGGCTTGTATGTGTATAGCCGGAGGACTTCACGTTACGTTGTTTCTTGTTTTGTTTGTATGTTTATTTGGGTGAATAAACATGTACGCATACCACGCTGCACCTTGGTCTGACCCGTCTCTCAACGATCGTGACAATTTCAAAATTACAATTCTTGTCTTTCATAATTTGGTCAGATATACTTGGATGTGTAGAGTCAGCGTTTGTTGCTGGCATGTCATGCCTAAATTCGCTAATCTTGCCAATGAAAAAATCATTAAAGTAGTTGGCAATATCAGTTGGTTTTGTGATGAATGAGCCATCTGATTCAATGAATGATGGAGCTGAGTTTGCCTTTTTTCCCAAAATGTAATTGAAAGTGCTCCAAAGCTTTTTACTATCATTCTTTATGTCATTTAACTTTGTTTCATAGTGTAGTTTCTTCTTCTTTTTATTCAGTTTAGTCACATGATTTCTCAATTTGCAGTACGTTTGCCAATCGGTTGTGCAGCCAGACTTATTTGCCATTCCTTTTGCCTCATCCCTCTCAACCATACAATTTTTCAATTCCTCATTAATCCACAGGGATTTAACTGTTTTTACAGTCATTTTCTTAATGGGTGCATGCTTATTAGTTAAGGCTCCCGAGTGGCACAGCGGTCTAAGGCACTGCATCTCAGTGCTAGATGCATCACTACAGACCCTGATTCGATTACAGGCTGTTTCACAATCCGGCCGTGATTGTGAGTCCCATAGGGCGGCGCACAATTGGCCCAGGGTTTTTCGGGTTTGGCCGGGGTAGGCCGTCATTGTAAATAAGAATTTGTTCTTAACTGACTTGCCTAGTTAAATAAAGTTTTTAAAAAATATATATAGTAACTGGGATAAGCAATTCCATAAATGTGTCAAGTGCAATGTCTGTTTGCTCTTCATTACACACCACGGACCAACAAATATTCTTTATATGAATCACTACAAAACGTATTGTATGACCTCTTATACACTATATTAGGCCCAGCCTTTGGAACGTAGGTTTTTCTAGATATGGCTACTATATTGTGATAACTACATCCAATGGATCTGGATACTGCTTTCAAGCACATTTCTGCAGCATTAGTAAAGATGTGATCAATACATGTTGATTATTTCATTCCTATGCTGTTTGTATCTACCCTGGTAGGTTGACTGATAACCTGAACCAGGTTGCTGGCACTGGTTACAGTTTGAAGCTTTTTCTTGAGTGGGCAGCTTGATGAAAGCCAGTCAATATTTAAATCACCCAGAAAATATGCCTCTCTGTTGATATCACATACATTATCAAGCATTTCACACATTATCCAGATACTGACTGTTAGCACTTGGTGGTCTATAGCAGCTTCCCACAAGAATGGGCTTTAGGTGAGGCAGATTAACCTGTAGCCATATTACTTCAACAGTATTTATGAGATCCTCTCTAATCTTTACAGGAATATGGTTCTGAATATAAACAGCAACACCTCCACCACTGGCATTTCTGTCTTTTCTGTAAATGTTATAACCTTGTATTGCTACCACTGTATTATCAAATGTATTGTCTAAGTGAGTTTCAGAGATAGTCTGAATATGAATGTAATCTGTTACTAGCAAGTTATTAATTTAATGAACCTTGTTTCTTAAGCTACATATGTTAACGTGGGCTATTTTGAGCACTTTTCTGGGATGCTTGCTTGTTTTCATTGCTTTACTGGGAAGCTTAGCAGAAGTAGATATTATCATGGTATTTATGTTAGTGCAGGGTGACCTGCACACAGTGGACTTCCTCCTAGTGCACACCGCCTCCGTGCTAACAGCATAAATCTGGTTCATAGGCACATGATTGCTGCATACAATAGCTGTAGGATCAGCAGAGGCATTTAGGGCAGATAGAGGGACATAAATTAGGTTACTTACATTGTGTCTACCAATGCAACCTTGTATAATGTACATTTGCTGAAGCATTATGATGACTCTGCGAACCAATGGTAGGGATTAACTGAGCTGGGCTTGGGTCATTGATAAGTACAGTTGAAGTCAGAAGTTTACATACACTTAGGTTGGAGTCATTAAAACTCGTTTTTCAACCACTGCACAAATTTCTTGTTAACAAACTATAGTTTTGGCAAGTCGGTTAGGACATCTACTTTGTGCATGACACAAGTCATTTTTCCAACATTGTTTACAGACAGATTATTTCACTTATAATTCACTGTATCACAATTCCTGTGGGTCAGACGTTTACATACAAATTCCAGAAAATGATGTCATGGCTTTAGAAGCTTCTGATAGGCTAATTGACATCATTTGAGTCAATTGGAGGTGTACCTGTGGATGTATTTCAAGGCCTACCTTCAAACTCAGTGCCTCTTTGCTTGACATCATGGGAAAATCTAAAGAAATCTGCCAAGACCTCAGAAAAGAATGTGTAGACCTCCACAAGTCTGATTCATCCTTGGGAGCAATTTCCAAACGCCTGAAGGTACCACGTTCATCTGTACAAACAATAGTACACAAGTATAAACACCATGGGACCATGCAGCTGTCATACCGCTCAGGAAGGAGACGCGTTCTGTCTCCTAGAGATGAACGTAATTTGGTGAGAAAAGTTCAAATCAATCCCAGAACAACAGCAAAGGACCTTGTGAAGATGCTGGAGGAAACAGGTACAAAAGTATCTATATCCACAGTAAAACGAGTCCTATATCAACATAATCTGAAAGGCCGCTCAGCAAGGAAGAAGCCACTGCTCCAAAACTGCCATAAAAAAAGCCAGACTACGGTTTGCAACTGCACATGGAGACAAAGATCGTACTTTTTGGAGAAATGTCCTCTGGTCTGATAAAACAAAAATAGAACAGTTTGGCCATAATGACCATCGTTATGTTTGGAGGAAAAAGGGGGGTCTTGCAAGCCGAAGAACACCATCCCAACCGTGAAGCACGCGGGTGGCAGCATCATGCTGTGGGGGTGCTTTGCTGCAGGAGGGACTGGTGCACTTCACAAAATAGATGGCATCATGAGGAAGGAAAATGATGTGGATATATTGAAGCAACATCTCAAGACATCAGTCAGGAAGTTAAAGCTTGGTCGCAAATGGGTCTTCCAAATGGACAATGACCCCAAGCATACTTCCAAAGTTGTGGCAAAATGGCTTAAGGACAACAAAGTCAAGGTATTGGAGTGGCCATCACAAAGCCCTGACCTCAATCCTATAGAACATTTGTGGGCAGAACTTAAAAAGCGTGTGCGAGCAAGGAGGCCTACAAACCTGACTCAGTTACACCAGCTCCATCAAGAAAAATGGGCCAAAATTCACCCAACTTATTGTAGGAAGCTTGTGGAAGGCTACCCGAAACATTTGACCCAAGTTAAACAATTTAAAGGCAATGCTGCCAAATACTAATTGAGTGTATGTAAACTTCTGACCCACTGGGAATGTGATGAAATAAATAAAAGCTGAAATAAATCACTCTCTACTATTAGTCTGACATTTCACATTCTTAAAATAAAGTGGTGATCCTAACTGACCTAAAACAGGGAATTTTTACTAGGATTAAATGTCAGGAATTGTGAAAAACTGAGTTAAATTTATTTGGTTAAGGTGTATGTAAACTTCCGACTTCAACTGTAATTGTCTCAACGCAGCCTTATAATGCTGTGAAAGGATCCAGGAACCCAAATGATAAAATTAATTGTGCGGTTTAAAAATGTTTATGGCAAGGTAAACGATCCCGGATAAAATTATTACATTTACAAAATTGGGAAAGACATAGGAGGCCTATCCGTACCAAACTTTAAAGCTGCACTATGCAGAAATCGCTCCGCCATTTCCTGGTTGCAAAAGTTCTAATAGTTTCGCCTAATTTCAGTTTATGTGACAAAACAAGCAAGTATAGTGTAGAGAATCATTGCACCATCTAAACCACTGTGAAATATATTTTCAATAACCACAAATATTGTATTTTCAGCTGATTGAAGCTGGTGTACAAAACAGAAAGTAGAAGAAGCAAAAACTTAACTTAAGAACGGGAAGCATAAAAATAGAACAGATCTACCGCTTCTTAGACTTGCTTTCAATGAGAATGACAGATCTATAACTGTCACGACTTCCTCCGAAGCTGCCTCCTCTCCTTGTTCGGGCAGGCTTCGGCGTTCGTCGTCACCGGCCTTCTAGCCACTGCCGCTCCACCAATCTCATCATTCCATTTGTTTTGTCTTGTCTATTACCCACACCTGGTTCATATCCCCTCATTAGTACATTTATAAGTGTTCCCTCTGCCCCCCTTGTCCTTGTGGGTGAATGTTGAATGTGAGGAGAGAGTAGCTCGGTTGAGCTACATGTACTTTGTATTGCCGGGGTATATTTTCCCTGTGTGCCTGTTTTGTTCCAGTGCGCTATCCAGCGTAACGTTATACTACAGAATAAACTCTGGAACGTAGGTGTATTCTGTGATTTACCCTCCTGGGCCTGACTCCTTCAAATCACCTCTCACAGAATCACCCACCCGCTATTGAGTCAGCGGGAGAGGAGCGCATGCCTGGAGTCGTGGCACGGGTCCAGGAGCATTCGACGATGCTAGCCAGCTTGGGAGAAGTGATGAATCGGGTTCTCCAGGTCGTCCAATGCCTGGAGAGGAGAGAACCCGATCTGTTGAGACCAGCTGGGCGACCGGATCCAGCCACCCACACCCCAGCACCCAAAGGGATCCATATATCCCGACCACGGGAGTTCGACGGGACAGCTGCTCTCTGCCAGGGATTCCTCCTCCAACTAGAGCTCCATTATTCCAGCATCAGCCCGGCCCCATCGGAGCGGGAGAAGGTGTCCGCCCTCGTCTCCTGCCTCTCGGGGAAAGCCCTGGAGTGGGCCAACGCGGTCTGGAACGAAAGAGGAGCTGCGTTGGACAACTACGGGGAGTTCGCTCGCTTCTTTCGGGCTGTCTTCGATCACCCGCCCGAGGGTCGAGAGGTGGGTGAGCGGCTGGTCCAACTGAAGCAGGGGACGAGGACTGCGCAGGACTTCGCCTTGGAGTTCCAGACTCTAGCAGCTGGGTCCGGGTGGAATGAGTGGGCCCTCATCGACCACTTCTGGTGCCATCTGCGGGAGGACGTCCGAAGGGAGCTAGGCTGCCGGGACACCATGTTGTCCTTCACGCAACCAGAGGACATGGCCATCCGCTTGGATAACCTGCTGTCGGCCAGAGGACGTCCTGGAGGGGGTCTGCCCGTTCCAACCCCGCCCAACTCGTATCACGAGCTGATGGAGCTGGGTGGAGCGGCGATCCGAGAGAGCGGAGGACGACAGCGCCAGTGTCACTCTGGTGGCACGAAGGGACATTACACAGCACGATGTCGCAAGTGTTATTTTGGGTCTGGAGGCGGCAGGCAGGGCACCCACACTCGTTCAGAGACCTCTGCTGTGCACTGTACCCTACCCATCCACTTTCCTGATCAAATTGTAGTTCCCCAGTGTAAGGCACTAGTCGATTCAGGCGCAGCTGGGAACTTTATGGACAGGGAATTCTCACACAGTCTAGGCATTTCATTGGTTCCCCTATCCATTCCACTCCCCATCAGAGCACTTGACAGTCGATCATTAGGGTCCAGGTTTGTTAGGGAAGTTACAGCACCAGTCACCATGGTTACCCACGAGACTCACTGCGAGCAAGTCACCTTTTTTTATTATTGAGTCTCCTGCTTTCCCTGTGGTATTAGGTATTCCTTGGTTAGCGCACTCATTTTCCAAAACGCAGGCGACCAAGTTACCACCTCATCGAGCGGGGGATTGCGCGATAAACCTCCGGGTAGACGCTGTGCCTCCCAGGAGTCATGTGTATCCCCTGTCACAGGCTGAAACGGAGGCTATGGAAACATACGTCACCGAGTCCCTGCGCCAGGGGTTTATACGTCCCTCCACTTCGCCCACCTCCTCGAGTTTCTTTTTTGTGAAGAAGAAAGACGGCGGTCTGCTCCCTTGCATTGATTATCGATCACTGAACAAGGAGACAATACGATTTAGTTATCCTCTCCCCCTCATTCCTTCAGTGATCGAGTCAATGCATGGGGCACACTTCTTCACCAAATTAGATCTCCGGAGTACGTACAACCTGGTGCGTGTCCGAGAGGGGGATGAGTGGAAGACAGCATTCAGCACAACCACGGGGCATTACGAATACCTAGTGATGCCCTACGGTTTGATGAATGCTCCATCCATCTTCCAGTCCTTTGTAAACGAGGTGTTTTGGGACATGCTTGGTCGCGGTGTAGTGGTCTACATCGATGACATTCTGCTGTATTCCACTACGCGCGCCGAGCATGTGTCCCAGGTTTGCAAAGTGCTGGCCCGACTGTTGGAAAATGACATTTATGCCAAGACAGAAAAGTGTCTGTTTTTCCAGCAGTCCGTTTCCTTCCTCGGATACCGCATTACCACCTCAGGCGTGGAGATGGAGGGAGATCGTATTTCAGCCGTGCGTAATTGGCCGACTCCAACCACGGTTAAGGAGGTGCATCGCTTTATTGGCTTTGCCAACTACTATCGGAGGTTTATCCGGGGCTTTGGCAAGGTCGCAGCTCCCATTACATCTCTGTTGAAGGGTGGGCCGTCCCGGCTCCGCTGGTCTGCTGAGGCTGACAGGGCCTTCAGTAACCTGAGGGGTCTGTTCACCTCAGGTCGGTACTGGCCCAACCCGATCCATCACAGGTGGATGCGTCCGAGGTAGGCACACCACCCAAGCTCGATGACATTCTGGTGTATTCCACTACGCGCGCCGAGCATGTGTCCCTGGTTCGCCAAGTGCTGGCCCGACTGTTGGAAAATGACCTTTGTGCCAAGGCAGAAAAGTGTCTTCTCCAAGAAGCTCAGCCCGGCGGAGCAGAACTACGACGTTGGTGATCGGGAGCTGTTGGCTATTGTCCGAGCCCTGACCGTGTGGAGGCACTGGCTCGAAGGTGCGAAACACCCTTTCCTTGTATGGACTGACCCCCGTAACATGGAGTACACCCGGGCAGCGAGGAGGCTGAATCCTCGCCAGGCCAGGTGGGCCCTATTCTTCACCCGGTTTGATTTTACTCTATTATACATCCCGGGTACGAAGAACGTGAAGGCAGACGCATTGTCACGGCTGTATGACACGGAGGAGAGGCCCAGAGACACCCCCATACTCCCGACCTCCTGCATTGTGGCGCCAGTAGTATTGGCGATGGACGCGGATATAGAGCAGGCGTTACGCACAGAGCCATCTCCACCTCAGTGTCCAGCTGGACTGCAGTACGTGCCTGCTCTTATATGTGACCGTCTGATCTACTGGGCACACACGTCACCCTCCTCTGGTCACCCAGGTATCGGTCATACAGTGCACTGCCTGACCGGAAAGTACTGGTGGCCTACCTTGGCTAAGGACGTGAGGGTGACGTGTATGTATGTATCCTCCTGCTCGGTGTGCGCCCAGAGTAAGGCACCTAGGCACCTCCCAGCGGGTACGTTACAGCCTTTACCAGTTCCACAACGACCATGGTCTCACCTGAGTATTGATTTCCTTACCGATCTTCCCCTCTCTCAAGGTAACATCACCATCCTGGTCGTTGTGGACCGCTTTTCCAAGGGCTGCCGCCTCCTTCCTCTGCCCGGTCTCCCCACGGCCCTGCAGACTGCGGAGGCCCTGTTTACACACGTCTTCCGGCACTACGGGGTACCAGAGGATATAGTGTCTGACCGGGGTCCCCAGTACACATCCAAGGTCTAGAAGGCATTCATGGAACGTCTGGGGGTCTCGGTCAGCCTGATCTCTGGTTTCCACCCCAAGTCTAATGGGCAGGTGGAACAGGTAAATCAGGATGTGGGTAGGTTCCTGCGGTCCTACTGCCAGGACCGGCCGGGGGAGTGGTCGGTGTTCTTGCCATGGGCCGAATATGCCCAGAACTCTCTCCGTCACTCCTCCACTAACCTAATGCCATTCCAATGTGTTTTAGGTTACCAACCGGTTCTGGCACCGTGGCACCAGAGCCAGACCGAGGCTCCTGCGGTGGATGACTGGTTTCGGAACGCGGAGGAGACGTGGGACGCTGCTCACGTCCACCTCCAATGCGCCGTGCGTCGTCAGAAGGCCAACGCTGACCGCCACCGCAGTGAGGCCCTGGTCTTCGTATCGGGTGATCGGGTCTGGCTCTCGACCCAGAATCTGCCCCTCCGCCTGCCCTGCCGGAAGCTGAGCCCGCGGTTTGTGGGGCCGTTCAAAGTCCTGAGGAGGATCAACGAGGTTACCTATAGGTTATTACTCCCCCATGATTATCGTATTAATCCCTCGTTTCATGTGTCTCTCCTCAGGCCGGTGCTGGCTGGTCCGCTCCAGGAGTCTGAGGTGCGGGAGGTCCCTCCGCCTCCTCTGGACATTGAGGGGGTCCTGGCGTACTCCGTCCGTTCCATCCTGGATTCGAGGCGTCGGGTGGGCGGCCTTCAGTACCACGTGTGGGAGGGGTATGGTCCGGAGGAACGGTGCTGGGTCCCGGTGAGGGATATCCTCGATCCCTCCCTGTTGCGGGTTTTCCACTGTCGCCATCCGGCTCGCCCTGCTCCGCGTCCTCTTGGCCGTCCCCGAGGCCGGTGTCGACGCACTGCTGGAGCTGCGCGTCAAGGGGGGGTACTGTCACGACTTCCTCCGAAGCTGCCTCCTCTCCTTGTTCGGGCAGGTTTCAGCGTTTGTCGTCACTGGCCTTCTAGCCATTGCCGCTCCATATTTGTTTTGTCTTGTCTATTACACACACCTGGTTCATATCCCCTCATTAGTACATGTATAAGTGTTCCCTCTGCCCCCCTTGTCCTTGTGGGTGAATGTTGAATGTGAGAAGAGAGTAGCTCGGTTGAGCTACGTGTACTTTGTATTGCCGGGGTATATTTTCCCTGTGTGCCTGTTTTGTTCCAGTGCGCCTGTTTTGCGCACTGGACTTTTTGACGCTAACTTTGTACTACGGAATAAACTTTGCATTCTGTGATTTACCCTCCTGCGCCTGACTCCTTCAAATGCTTCTGGGGGCAAAGTTACAAAATTAATTTTGAAGTGCATGGCGGGGTGGGAAGCATGGTTTCTGGATGGGGAGGGATGGGGGAGGGATGATGCGGGCGGGTGGATGGGGACTGAGAGGGTGAATTGGTCAGGGTTATCTTTATATGCATTTATTAGATTTTCTTTGTCACTGTAACCCCCCTCTGAAAAATTAAAATGACAAAACTAAATAAAAAGCTGGTCACCATTTACAGTTGAAGTCGGAAGTTTACATGCACCTTAACCAAATACATTTAAACTCAGTTTTTCACAAATCCTGACATTTAATCCTAGTAAAAATTCCCTGTTTTAGGTCAGTTAGGATCACGACTTTATTTTAAGAATGTGAAATGTCAGAATAATAGTAGAGAGAATTATTTATTTCAGCTTTTATTTATTTCATCACATTCCCAGTGGGTCAGAAGTTTACATACACTCAATTAGTATTTGGCAGCATTGCCTTTAAATTGTTTAACTTGGGTCAAAAGTTTTGGGTAGCCTTCCACAAGCTTCCCACAATAAGTTGGGTGAATTTTGGCCAATTCTGGTGTAACTGAGTCAGGTTTGTAGGCCTCCTTGCTCGCACATTATCCATAGGATTGAGGTCAGGGCTTTGTGATGGCCACTCCAATACCTTGACTTTGTTGTCCTTAAGCCATTTTGCCACAACTTTGGAAGTATGCTTGGGGTCATTGTCCATTTGGAAGACCCATTTGCGACCAAGCTTTAACTTCCTGACTGATGTCTTGAGATGTTGCTTCAATATATCCACATCATTTTCCTTCCTCATGATGCCATCTATTTTGTGAAGTGCACCAGTCCCTCCTGCAGCAAAGCACCCCCACAGCATGATGCTACCACCCCTGTGCTTCACGGTTGGGATGGTGTTCTTTGGCCTGCAAGTATTCCCCTTTTTCCTCCAAACATAACGATGGTCATTATGGCCAAACTGTTCTATTTTTGTTTAATCAGACCAGAGGACATTTCTCCAAAAAGTACGATCTTTGTCCCCATGTGCAGTTACAAACCGTAGTCTGGATTTTTTATGGCGGTTTTGGAGCAGTGATTCTTCCTTGCTGAGCGGCATTTCAGGTTATGTCGATATACAGTGGGGAGAACAAGTATTTGATATACTGCCAATTTTGCAGGTTTTCCTACTTACAAAGCATGTAGAGGTCTGTAATTTTTATCATAGGTACCACTTCAACTGTGAGAGACGGAATCTAAAACAAAAATCCAGAAAATCACTGTCTGATTTTTAAGTAATTAATTTGCATTTTATTGCATGACATAAGTATTTGATCACCTACCAACCAGTAAGAATTCCGGCTCTCACAGACCTGTTACTTTTTCTTTAAGAAGCCCTCCTGTTCTCCACTCATTACCTGTATTAACTGCACCTGTTTGAACTCGTTACCTGTATAAAAGATACCTGTCCACACACTCAATCAAACAGACTCCAACCTCTCCACAATGGCCAAGACCAGAGAGCTGTGTAAGGACATCAGGGATCAAATTGTAGACCTGCACAAGGCTGGGATGGGCTACAGGACAATAGGCAAGCAGCTTGGTGAGAAGGCAACAACTGTTGGCGCAATTATTAGAAAATGGAAGAAGTTCAAGATGACGTTCAATCACCCTCGGTCTGGGGCTCCATGCAAGATCTCACCTCGTGGGGCATCAATGATCATGAGGAAGGTGAGGGATCAGCCCAGAACTACACGGCAGGACCTGGTCAATGACCTGAAGAGAGCTGGGACCACAGTCTCAAAGAAAATATTAGTAACACACTACGCCGTCATGGATTAAAATCCTGCAGCGCACGCAAGGTCCCCCTGCTCAAGCCAGCGCATGTCCAGGCCCGTCTGAAGTTTGCCAATGACCATCTGGATGATCCAGAGGAGGAATGGGAGAAGGTAATGTGGTCTGATGAGACAAAAATAGAGCTTTTTGGTCTAAACTCCACTCGCCGTGTTTGGAGGAAGAAGGATGAGTACAACCCCAAGAACACCATCCCAACCGTGAAGCATGGAGGTGGAAACATCATTCTTTGGGGATGCTTTTCTGCAAAGGGGACAGGACGACTGCACCGTATTGAGGGGAGGATGGATGGGGCCATGTATCGCGAGATCTTGGCCAACAACCTCCTTCCCTCAGTAAGAGCATTGAAGATGGGTCGTGGCTGGGTCCTCCAGCATGACAACGACCCGAAACACACATCCAGGGCAACTAAGGAGTGGCTCCGTAAGAAGCATCTCAAGGTCCTGGAGTGGCCTAGCCAGTCTCCAGACCTGAACCCAATAGAAAATCTTTGGAGGGAGCTGGAAGTCCGTATTGCCCAGCGACAGCCCCGAAACCTGAAGGATCTGGAGAAGGTCTGTATGGAGGAGTGGGCCAAAATCCCTGCTGCAGTGTGTGCAAACCTGGTCAAGACCTACAGGAAACGTATGATCTCTGTAATTGCAAACAAAGGTTTCTGTAACAAATATTAAGTTCTGCTTTTCTGATGTATCAAATACTTATATCATGCAATAATGCAATCATACAATGTGATTTTTTGGATTTTTGTTTTAGATTTCGTCTCTCACAGTGCTTTGTATGTAGGAAAACCTGCAAAATCGGCAGTGTATCAAATACTTGTTCTCCCCACTATAGGACTTGTTTTACTGTGGATATAGATACTTTTGTACCCGTTTCCTCCAGCATCTTCACAAGGTCCTTTGCTGTTGTTCTGGGATTTATTTGCACTTTTCGCACCAAAGTACGTTCATCTCTAGGAGACAGAACGTGTCTCCTTCCTGAGCGGTATGACGGCTGCGTGGTCCCATTGGGTTTATACTTGCGTACTATTGTTTGTACAGATGAACGTGGTACCTTCAGGCGTTTGGAAATTGCTCCCAAGGATGAACCAGACTTGTGGAGGTCTACAATTATTTTTCTGAGGTCTTAGCTGATTTCTTTTGATTTTCAAATGATGTCAAGCAAAGAGGAACTTAATTTTTCAAGCTGTTTAAAGGCACAGTCAACTTAGTGTATATACATTTCTGACCCACTGGAATTGTGATACAGTGAATTATAAGTGAAATAATCTGTCTGTAAACAATTGTTGGAAAGATTACTTGTGTCATGCACAAAGTAGATGTCCTAACCAACTTGCCAAAACTATAGTTTGTTAACAAGAAATGTGTGGAGTGGCTGAAAAACAAGTTTTAATGACTCCAACCTAAGTGTATGTAAACTTCCGACTTCAACTGTATATAGCGCTTTTCTACCAAACTGAGGTCCTTAAAGCACGTTACATAGTAAGGGGGAAACTCACCTCATCCACCATCATTGAATGGCACCCACCTGGGTGATTCACAACAACCATGTTTGTGCCAGAACACTCACCACACATCAGCTGGAGAGGTGCATATGCCAATTCAAATCAAATTGTATTGGCCACATGCGCCGAATACAACAGGTGCAGACATTACAGTGAAATGCTTACTTACAGCCCTTAACCAACAGTGCATTTAAAAATAAAAGTAAAAGTAAAATAAAACAACAACAAAAAAGTGTTGAGACAAAAAGAGCAGAAGTAAAATAAAATAACAGTAGGGAGGCTATATATACAGGGGGGTACCGGTGCAGAGTCAATGTGCGGGGGCACCGGCTAGTTGAAGTAATATGTACAATTAGGAGGATGATTAGGTGGCCATGATGGAATGGGGCCAGGTTGGGAATTTAGGCACTACTCTTATGATAAGTGCCATGGGATTTCTAATGACCACAGAGAGTCAGGAAACCCATTTAACTTCCCATCTGAAAGACAGCACCCTACGCAGGGCAATGTCCCACTCACTGCCCTGGATAATTGGGATCTCCTTAGACCAGAGGGAAGAGTGTCCCCTACTCGCCTTCCAACACCACTTCCATCAGCATCTTGTCTCCCATCTAGGGACTGACCAGGACCAACCCTGCTTAGCTTCAGAGGTAAGCCAGCAGTGCTATGCAGGGTGGTATGCTGCTGGCATTAAGGGAATGGTCTCTTGGAAACATTCCTTACATCAGAGGAAATTTTTTATTAAACAAGGTTAGTTAATGACCTAATGTAGGGTTCCCCAACTGGCGGCCCGCGGGCCAAATCTGGCCTGCCAGCAATATTATCTGTACCCCCAAATGAATTATGAATATTTGTTTCATAAAAATACAAAATCAAAATTTTTAAGATATCGGACCCGAGATGCAAAACTCCCAAATGCAATGTCCCAAGAAGGAAGTTACCCTACCTAAGTAATGCAAAAGTTACATTTTTACCTTCATTCATAAGGAGAAAGAATGCAGGAAGACAGTCAACTAATAAAGCAGACAGCGGACCATTTTGTGGTGCTGAAACGTAAAGCTGCAACAATCAATCAATAGGAGGTGAACAGCGCCTGGAGCTGAAAATATAGCTAACTTGTTAGACAAGTGTTGCACAGCAACAGCTGGAGAAAACCTACACCAGTCGTGTAATTCATTTCAACAATAATCTTCATTTTAATTTGACTTTACAAACAACAAGAGGGAGTGGGCGTAGACAAGATGGCGTATTGAATAGAAATCGGTACGAAACACCTCAAGATAAAAACATAATATTCAAAATCAATAAGTTAGACTAAATATTAGCATTTCATATATTCGCAGTTAATATAATTCAATCTGGATAATAACATAAAACAGATCATAAGGCTAGAGAAATATATCGACAAATATTACATCAACACGCAACACCCAAACATGGCGGAAGATAAGCGAGAGAGCCGATCCCCAAAAGAAAACGCGACTCTTCAACTGATACGGATGACATATGCTTTTCACCACTAGGTATGGTAAGTGTGGAAAGCGACCTGTTGAAGTCGATAAATGACAAATTGGGCATACTAGAACTGGTCAGTAAAGACGTAAAAGAGTTGAAAGCGAGTCTTCAAATGAGTGACGAAAAAGCTTTGGTAATGGAGAAAGAAACCAAAGAATTAAAAGTGACAGTCTCTAAAATAGAAACGAACGTTAGGGAACTAAAAAAGGAGAACAATCTTCTGAAAGCAGCCTTACTAGACATCCAAACTAGATCGATGAGGGAAAATCTAGTACTTACCGGTATTCAGGAAAAGGAGGGAGAAATAACAGAGAATGTTATGAAGGACTTCCTGCATACAGCGCTACAAATCCCACTCGAGGCTGTCGATAAAATCCAACTCGAACGTGTACATCGTTTAGGAAAAAGAGGACAGAAATATGAGCGCCCAATCGTTGCCAAATTTGCGTTTTTTAAGGAGAAAGCTATGGTGAAGAGCCTGGGAAAAAGACTTGCTGGCACAAAAATAGGCATGAATGATCAGTTCCCGAGGGAGATTGTAGAAAGGCGCAAAGTTCTGTATCCAATCTTCAAGGAAAACAGATTAAAAGGGAAACGTGTTGCATTAGTGGTGGATAAATTATATATTGACAACCAAATGTTCAGAGACACAAAGACTACTCCATGGCTATTCTAAGTGGTAATAGAGGAGTCAAATATTGGAGCACCTGATAGGGATTGTAATATTAAATGACATTTATAGTAAGTATAGTATTGTATAAAACGATATAACAAGCAGAATAATACATATTTAAATACAAATAATTAGAACATGGCTTTTTTTGGCGGGAGGTTGTTGTTTTGGCGGATGGTTGTTGTGGTTGGTCCTGTGTTCTCTCTGGCGTCCTTTCCCCCTTGCGGCAGATGTGGATGCGGGTGCGTTTGCACGCTCGGCCCATTTCTTCCCCAGTCAACCATGTGGTATGCATTTTTGTGTTTGAAAAGGTGCGGCGTTAAATGAGTGAGAGGGGAAATGGTTGCATATCCCGGAGCCGACCGGGGTCTGGGAGCAGGGGTACAGAGAGAGAGCTGTCAATTTTGTGTGGATGAGGGATATACATTTTTAAATATAGTATACATCTAATCTAATTTTCCATTGTCCTATCATGATGGAAAGATCCCTAACCCTATAACCTTGACACCCACCTGAGCGACCTATACACCAAAGAGAAGTTCCCATCTCTTTTTGGACCTGCTGTGAATATGCAGCCTAAACAGAGAAATAAATACGGTCAGAGACCTACTTGAGCAGCACCGCCCCCTCAAGATTCTGAGCCTGCCTGGCAGGGTTGGTCATACAAAGCCAGAGCCCCCTGATGGGAGAGCATAATAAACAAGGAAATTCTCAAAGCTGCTAATGAGAACCTTGACGACCTTTTACCTAGCCGGTGGGGATTCCGGTGGGGTACGCCCACCCAGGTAGTGGCAGTGCTGGCAACACTGGCTGCAGTAACCCATGGGGAGGGGGTCACACTCGGACAATCAGAGAGGGGGTTTATCATTGTAGCCCAGGTGGCACAAAATAATCAAAGGTCTGATCGCATGGAGATGCTTGGGGAAATGGTTAAAACAGGGGATCAGAGTGTTTGTGTCTCAGGTGAAGAGGGTGATCTGATCTCCATCACCTAGGACTGGACATAGATTAAGTAGATTAATCAAATCTCACATTGTTATCAATTTCTACTCAATCTGCATGCTTTCTCAGTCAGCTTTAACTGTATCTGCACTCGTAGATCAAGTTATTTCTCGAGTTGGGCTCTGGGATATAACAGCTGTTGAGTATCTGTTTTTATGGTGGACTGTGGAGGGAGGGGTTGAGTGTGTTGGAGTATGTGAGTATGTGCGTGTGTGCTTGTCTGACGTCTGTTGTGGGGGTGGGGATGTTGGGGGGAGGGTATGGGATGGACCGCGGGAATTATTTGCTGGGATAATAATTACTTGTCAATGAATTAAATGTAATACAATGGCAATCCGGGTTATATGTTAGAATCCTACGCGTGAACTGCCGACATTATTACGCATATTAATTGATAATGATGAAAAATAGGATATGCATAATTAAAAAATAAATAAATAGATATATATATATATAGAGGTGAAAGCATTGGAAATGCTTTTGGCGGTTGACCTGCTTTTGTTTTGTGGGTGGCACTATGTGCTGTTTTCGATGGATGGGTCCTGGCCTCTCGGGGCCTTAGGGATACGGAGGGACGTGGGTGGGATGCTGATCACGGCGATGACGGCTCAACTTGGGATGGGAAGGGGCTTTAGCGGGGAATTAGTGGAGAACAATTGAAGGGCTACTCCGTAGCAATGCAAATATCACGGTACAGCTATATGGACACTCAATCATTACGCTATTTTTTATTGGTAAATTTACAAACATATATAATGATAAATAGACTTGAAACTTGTATCTCATTATGGTGTATGGTGAAATAAGTATAGCCAGTTATAATTGTAATGGCTTAGCTGATAATAACAAAAGAAGAACAATATTTACATGGCTCAAAGAGAAGGAATATAATATCTATTGTATACAGGAAACTCATTCAACAATTCGAGATGAAGTAGCGTGGAAAAAAGAATGGGGGGGGGGAATATACTTCTCCCATGGGCAAAGAAATTCAAAAGGGGTGATGATATTAATTAATAGTAATTTCGATCCAAATGTGCAAATTGTACAAATAGATACACAAGGTAGATGGATTATTTTAAATATGTTATTGGACCATAAACAGATATGGCTCATTAACCTTTACGGACCAAATAATGATGATCCACAATTCTTTGACAATATATATAATAAATTATCAAGCCTGCAAGCAACTCAAGACAATATTATTATGGTGGGGGATTATAATACTGTTTTAAATAGCTCAATGGACCGTAAAGGAAATCACACCACAAACAATCACCCACATGCTCTTAAGGAAATTGTGAATGTCATGGATACATTAGAACTAGTAGATATATGGAGGCTTAAATATACTGATCTAGTGAGATATACATGGCGGAGACTGAATCAAGCTAGTCGTCTTGACTTCTTTCTTATCTCATTCTCGTTGGCACCAAAAGTAAAAAAAAAGTGTTGATAGGGGACAGAATGCGGTCAGACCATCATGTAATAGGCATATATATTACTCTTACTGAATTTCCACGTGGGCGAGGATATTGGAAATTTAATCAAAGCCTATTGGATGATAATTTATTTATAATTAGAACAAAGGAATTTATAACTGATTTTTTCCAACATAACATAGGTACAGCGAATCCCCTTATTGTATGGGACACCTTTAAATGTGCCTTTAGAGGCCATGCAATTCAGTACTCATCTCGAAAACAAAAGCAATTTAGGTCAAAAGAGTTTATACTAAGAAAGGAAATAGAAAGTCTAACAGAACAGATAGATGGCAATAAAAACTGTAACATAGAGGCTCAGAATAAATTAGAGGAAAAACAAAAAGAAATGGAGAAACTTATTCAAGAAAGATCAAGTGTAACATATTATAAAAATAAAGCAAACTGGATGGAATATGGGGAAAAATGCACAAAATTCTTTTTTAATCTTCAACATAGGAATGCTACCAAAAGAACTTAATGAAACTGGTTACAATTGACGGAGTCACCCATGATTCACCAAATGACATTTTGAAGGAAGAAACAAAGTACTTTAAGCATATGTTTTCTTTTCAGTCGCCTCCATCTCCTCTAACTGAAGCTAATTGTAGAGATGTTTTTTCTATTGATAATGTCAAATTAACAGCCACACAGAAAGACTCATGTGAAGGTGAAATTACAGAGGAGGAACTTCTGGATGCAATTAAAGACTTTAAGTCTGGGAAAACTCCAGGGTTGGATGGCATACCAGTCGAGGTATACCAAACCTTTTTTGATATACTAAGAGGACCGTTATTAGCATGTTTTAACCACTCCTATGTAAATGGTAGATTATCTGACACTCAAGAAGAAGGACTGATCTCATTATTACTGAAACAGGATACAAGTGGAAAATATAAAGATCCAGTCCATTTACAAAATTGGAGGCCCCTTACACTTCAGTGTTGTGATGCAAAAATCCTAGCAAAATGTATAGCGCATAGAATTAAAAAGGTATTGCCGGATATTATTCATTCTAATCAGACAGGTTTTTTACATGGAAGATACATTGGAGATAATATAAGGCAAGTATTGGAAACATTAGAACACTATGGAAAATATGGGAAACCAGGCCTGCTATTCATAGCAGACTTTGAAAAGGCATTTGATAAAGTTCGACTGGGGTTTATATATAAATGCCTGGAGCATTTCAATTTTGGAGAATCTCTTATAAAATGGGTCAAAATCATGTATAGTAACCCTAGGTGTAAAATAGTAAATAATGGCTATTTCTCTGAAAGTTTTAAACTGTCAAGAGGAGTGAAACAAGGTTGTCCACTATCGGCATATCTATTTATTGTGGCCATCGAGATGTTAGCGATTAAAATCAGATCTAATAATAATATCAGAGGATTAGAAATAAAGACCTTAAAAACAAAAGGTGTCATTGTACGCTGATGATTCATGTTTTTTTTTAAATCCACAACTAGAATCCCTCCACAGCCTCATAGAGGATCTAGATACATTTTCTAACCTCTCTGGATTACAACCAAATTATGACAAATGTACTATATTACGTATTGGATCACTAAAAAATACAATTTTTACATTACCATGTAGTTTACCAATAAAATGGTCTGATGGTGATGTGGATATACTCGGAATACATATCCCAAAGGAAATAAATGATCTCACTTCAATACATTTTAATAGAAAATTAGCAAAAATAGATAAGATCTTACTACCATGGAAAGGAAAATACCTGTCAATTTGTGGAAAAATCACCCTGATTAACTCATTAGTATTATCACAGTTTACCTATTTGCTTATGGTCTTGCCTACGCCTAGCGAACAGTTTTTTAAATTATATGAGAAAAAAATATTCAATTTTATTTGGAACGGCAAGCCAGACAAAATTAAAAGAGCATATTTATATAATGAATATGAATTCGGAGGACAGAAATTATTAAATATTAAAGCATTAGACCTATCACTAAAAGCTTCAGTCTTACAAAAGTTATACTTAAATCCGAACTGGTTCTCAAGCAAATTAGTAAGATTGTCTCACCCAATGTTCAAGAAAGGCCTTTTTCCCTTTATTCAGATTACAACCTCACACTTTCAGTTATTTGAAAAGGAAATAATCTCCCAAATGTCACTATTTCTAAAACAAGCCATAGAAAGTTGGTTGCAATTTCAATTTAATCCTCCAGAAACGACAGAACAAATAATGCAACAAATATTGTGGTTAAATTCAAATATACTAATTGACAAAAAACCTTTATTTTTTGACAGAATGTTTAAAAAGGTATAATCTTTGTAAATGATATCATCGGTAGGACTGGTGGAGTTATGACGCACATGCAGCTAACAAAAACATATGGAAATGTCTGCTCTACCCAAAATTACAACCAAATAATGGCAGCTTTACCGCAAAAATGGAAGAGGAAAGTGGAAGGGGGAGAAAGTAAGGAACTTGTCTGTCGGCCTTGCATTAAAGAACATAATTGGTTAAGGAAAACTGTGATAAATAAAAAAATATATCAGTTTCACTTAAGGACCAAAGGATTGACAGCCGTCCCATATAGATTGCAAAATAGTTGGGAAGAGATCTTTGATGTACCGATCCCATGGCATAGTGTTTATGAACTGACACGCAAAACGACACCGGATTAAAAAATTAGAATCTTTCAATTTAAATTATTATATAAAATCCTTGCTACCAATAGAATGTTATTTATATGGGGGATACAATCTTCCCAGCTCTGCAGATTTTGCTGTGAAGAGACGGAATCATTGGACCATTTGTTTTGGTTCTGTCCATTTGTAGCTTGTTTTTGGACACTGGTCCAGGAATGACTAAAGGATTGCAATATTTACCTGGAACTAACCTTGCAGATAGCATTACTGGGTGATCTGAAAAGCCATAGTCAATCAATCAATAATATAATAATACTTTTAGCAAAGCTGTTTATTTTTAACTCTCAATCTGTAGAAGCAATGAGAATAGAAAGGTTCAGAACTTTTGTAAAACATCACAGTACGGTTGAAATATATATGGCAAATAGAAATCCGATATGGATGGTGTTAAGAGATAGATGGGAGGTATTGAATAGAGTTGAAGGATGGGACTAATAACAAATAACAACAAATAATAACAAAGATAGCTAATAATGTAAAGCATACTGTGTCCATAATAAGTATATAGGCTGTATGTTGGGAGCTTTTGGGAAAGAGCACAGTTAGAAAGATATGGCATATAGAAGCAAACCGGATGGACATCATGAAAACGATCGGAGAGGTTGAGAGTAGAAGTAGTTCAGGAGCAAAAAATAAATAAATAAATAATAATAATAATAATGATATGTATGTATGTATGTATGTATGTATATGTATATATATATGTATATATATAATAGAATTATTGTAAAATTAACTGTGTCCATAAGGTGTAGATAGTAAGTATAGACCGGAAGTAGAGGCCTGGGAATTGTTGTTCACTAATTTACTCCAAGTAGGGAAAGGATGGTGGGGTTGAAAAGTAATAAAGGGGGAGTATATATATAAAAATATATATATATATAAAAAAATAAAAAAAAAAAAAACATGGGGGATTGGAAGTGATGCAGACAATTACATTGATAGAAGATACAATCTATCTGCAATATTAAGCTGATCCATTCCCCAAAAAAAAAACAAAAACAACAAGAGGGCTTAACTGGAGTCTTTCTTCCGAGCTTATATAAAATAATTTAACTGGCTAAGGTAGGCTATGAGGCTTAACAGCATCTTTAACAGCATCTTTCACAATAAAAAAAATATACGGCCTAATAGAAGTGGGATATTTTTTTATTAGGCCTTACTATTGCAACTGGCTAAAAATGTATCATCTTACATAAAACTATAATTTAAAGACAAAAAGGCGATGTCTGTATCGGGATAGCCTGCTTATTTAACGACAGAACAAACAGAAAATACAGTCAGCTTGAGACCTAAATATCCCTGGATAAGCACTCACAATAATGTTAGTATTTACTAAATACACTAAGTAACTAACTCAATGGGAAAAGTTGCATTTCCCCTCGGACACGATCTTGTGGATGTCGCGTGAGATGGGTGTGATTTTGATGCGCAGGAGTCCTTGATTGACTTATGTGAAAGCCAGTTCCTGTCGTGAGTCTGTATTGCGTTCATAGATGAAAATTAGGACTTGCAGGTGTAAGTCGATCCAAACATTGTTAGCACATAAAATGCAAGTTTCTTTATTGTGCTGTATTCCTCTGAGCATGCACCCAAAAACGCACACAAGGATTCGGCACTTCTGAGCGCATCCCTGATTTGGCTAGATGTCTGGAATTCAATCAGCTCAGTTTGAATTGCGGCCTCATCCAGCGAGGGTATTGTTTTCTTAGCAAGGGAAAATAATTATCCACCTGGGCGGACTGCGAGAGGTTCACGTACAAACGCAATAATATTCTTGGGCATGCTGTTGTCTTCAAATCTGGTGGAGAAGTTGTCCCTCAGCTGCTTGATGAAATCTTCCATCACCTCTGTGACAATGCTGCGGCCTGGTCCCTCTGCCTGTCGTTTCTTCAGTGTGCTGAAGTGCAGTAGCCTTCCAGATGACAAGTCCAAATCGAACAACTCAAGCTTCCTAGTAAAGGCCTCAGGTTTTTCCACCATGTCCACAACTGTTTTCCCTCTTCCTTGTAACTGGATATTTAACCAGTTTAAGTGACAGAATATGTCTGCAAAAAAAGCTGTGTGTGTAACTTGCAGTTAACTCTTCAATGTTTCTGCGTCGGGCCTCTGTCTGGGGCGGGAAGGCCACTGAAAGTTCCATGCTTAGATTCATAATGACGTCTGAGATTGAATTATTTGTAAACAGCTACATTTTCATTGCAAATAAGACACACTGGCTTGTCATTGGGAAAAGATGGTAAGATGAACACATATCTATCCGTACATTCTTCCCTGAAACTTCGATTTTCATTATCCACCTTTCTTTTGATACTTTTTGAGAGCAACATTTTCTCTTGCTATCAAGCTAATTGTTCTGAACGAATGTTGACGTAAAAACAAGTACAGTAGGCTACGTAGACCTGTTTTTCCCACCAATCAACAGAGAAATTGACAAAAGAATATTTGAATAGAGACATGGTGATTTTATGAGCGTAATCAGATCAAAATGATTATGTCATTGTCACTGAATTTATTATGTACCAATCGGATGTGTTAAACATATTGTTCAATTTGTAGTGTAGGCCAATTAATTGTGATAATATTATATACTAATTACGTTCTGGCCCGCCGACTATTAGCTCAGGAAAAATGTGGCCCGAGGCCAAACCTAGTTGACGAACCCTGACCAAATGAGACTTGTTTTCTAAAGTTGCGGGAACGTTTGTTGTTAGCTGGGATGTCAGTCGATCACTCACTGCCTGCCTGCCTGCTTGCTTGCTTGCCTGCCACCTCTGCTCTGTACGGTTTGCTCCATGCAAGACGCTCTGTGAAGTTCCTAAACCACTTCATACACAAGGTTCTCCTAGCCAGTGTTATTACACATGATCAGGATAATGATGGGGGCTTGGCTTTGGCAACAGCAGTCTTCAGATTACAAAGCCTCCAGTGTCCTACACTTCCCCTTGAAATACCCCTATGGCCTCATAGAATTAGAAGCACTCATTCTAATTCTAACTATGAATGGTGTTCCGATGGTTTCAGGATAAGGGGATTAAAAAGTACCTTTCATTTACAAAAGTTTCAAGCTTTCTTTTGATTTCTATATATCTGTGATTCCTAGGTTGTGTTTATTTTTGGAGACAGAGCAGTGCTGGGGTGTGTTTGTGTGTGTTGCCAGGACAGGGGAGAGTAGGGAAGGGTAAACAGGAGGAGACAAGACACAGTCGTTCGTCCCTGAGAGGCAGGCAGCAGTGGGCTCCATGTGGTGTGGTTGACAGTCAGGCGGATGGGGGACACTCCTTTCTTCCACCCTCGCCACAACGCCACCACTCCACTCCCCCGACTGGACCGACCTGAGAGTGGCTGGGTCACATCCAGATGATCTGTCTCGCTCCGCCTCTCCTCCGCTGCTGCTGTGAAGACTCAGAGATTCCTCCTCAGGGCTTCCTCCCATCTGCTTTTGTGTTTCTTCTCAGGTCTTGGCCCAAAGCCTGGGCATTTCCCTAACCCTTCCTGCCTGGCCCAGCAGCAGCTCTCTGGGCTGAGGGCCCTGCTCCGCTCCCCTGTCCCCCTGCCCTTTCACCCCTGCCTCTTATCTTCCCCTTCTGTTCTTGACTGCGTCCCAAATGTCACCCAATTCCCTATATAGTGCACAAAGTAGTGCACTATATAGGGAATAGGGTGCCATTTGGCACACAACCCTTCTTCTGTCCTGTCCCACAGCTGTGACTGCACTCTTTCCTCTCCTCCTCAAAACACGTCGTCCCCGCAGGGAGAGCAGTTCCTCTGGACGTCCAGTAAGTGCCGGGACCCTCTGCTTTCCTCCTTCCTGGACGGAAGCCATTGGCAATAAATTCTGTCTTCACACCCATTTTGACAAATGCACCTTCAACTTCTCAGAGATGAAAATAAATCCAGGGGACACAGAGTGTTCCTCGTCATGTCATATGGGCCCGAAGCCCATATGATCCCACTCGTACACAGTTCCTCTTACACAAACACTGGCAAACACTGGATGTGTCCATTAAAAAACCCATATGCAGATACCATTTTTTATTCTGCACTATAGTGTCTGGATAAGGGGCCATCAATATGAGAGATTTATACTGGTGAGTTTGAAATCACAAATCAGTGCAAAATGAATTAAATATTGCCTGTGTAAAATCGCAGACAGACCAAATTAATCTGATTCAGATTATTAGAACAACTGTATTGTTTTTAAAGCTCGTCCTATTGTTCTCCTCAACACTACCTTCCTTTCCCTCCGTTTCATTGATCAATACCAGAACTGTTATGAAGGACCCAAAGCGAGGAAAATCAGAACATAATTCTTATTACATACAGTATGTTCAAGACATCTGTTCAGGATGTGCATCTCTTCGTCTGTTTTTGTCTGTCTGTTGTCTATACACATAAATGAGATTTCCATGCTGCGGATCACGCATTGATTAATATGTGGATACTAATATGTATTATGTTTGACTGGGACCACTAGTAAATCATAGGCCGCTGCCTGCCTGTCAGTGATCATCCAAATATACACACTCCTTTGTTTGTGGTGTGCTAATCAATGACAATCATAAATATAAATGTTCATATCATAATTTGTTTTTCAGTTCTTGTATGTATGCTAAGCTATACTCACCCAAAGAATGCTGCCTTGGTTGCAACCTATGCCAAAAGATAGCATACAGTATGTCTATTATTTCACAGGACATGACATCACAGCTGGGCCGTCTCCCAAAAAGCACCATCCATCCCATTCACAGAGATACAATTAGACCCATTACCATTCCTAAACCATGACATTGTCTGGTGATGCAAAACTATGAAAAACTGGCACGGGTATTGGAATTGCTATCGGAAAACCTGACATACCTCATTGCCTTCAAATCAAAGATCCCACATCGGGCACTCAATGGGTGGAGAGGCAACCTTGGCTGAGAGGACCGGCAGATGATGAGTTATGGAGTAATAAGGCTGCCTAAGCAAAGAATCTGAGTAAAATAATCTACTATATTCGAGAATCTGAGTAATCCACCATTATAGTATTTTTTCAGTTTTTAGCATCAAATGTTTCCCCGGTGGCCAGAGCTTACTCATGGGTTAATATTTGCCCTGAACATTATGATAAAGGAAGACGTTTTCCATTGAAAGGCCCAACAATTAGATAAGTAAAGACAAGAAAGACATATGTCAAAGTCAAATTGTAATGGAGAAATGGTGGTTACTGCACACTCTTTGAGCTCTAATGAGCTGGAGGTCAGAAACATATGTGATACAAGATGCCAGGATCTGTTCTCACAAAAACCTTGAAGTGAGCTCCAACAGTCTCCACTCACCTGCATTTCTAAGAAAGTGATGCTCATAGTTAGTGATGACCCTGGTGTTGGGGTCGTAGAATCCATCCCCACAGTCATAGCAGCCATCTGGGATGACACGCAATGAGCCTAGGTCGGTCAGCTGAGACTCCCCTGCCAGGACAGATATACAGAGAGTCAGTGACTGGTCAAGTATTGAGACAAACAACAAAAAGCAGAAGTGACTGAATTTGAGAAAAAAAATAGAGATTGTGGTAAAAACCATTGAGATAATATATTATATTCCATTGCTATGGTATAGAGACTGAATAGATGATTACCCTAATTATTTTCTTAAGTTGCACTATGCAGAAATCGCTCTGCCATTTCCTGATTGCTAAAACACCAATAGCTCGCCTAATTTCAGTTTATGTGACAAAATAAGCAAGCATAGTGTAGAGAATCATTGTACCATCTAAACCGCTCTGAAATATATTTTCAATAACCAAAAATATTGTTGTTTCAGCTGTTTCAAGCTGGTGTACAAAACCGAAAGTAAAAGACGCAAAAACAAATCTAAGAAACAGGACGTATAGACTTGCTTTCAAGTAGAATGATATATTTATAACTCATATTTCTATGAGAATTTGGTCAGGTCGCCCAAAAAGTTACATATTGCCACTTTAAGGATTTGAGGATTTAGTCTGCTTGTATTAAAGAGGAACTGACACTGTTTTAGCACCATTAAATCTTATTAAAATATGTTCATATACACCCTCTGGAAGATTTTCACAGAAAAATAAGCTATAGTTTACCTGCAGGTTTGAGTCCATTGCACCTCTCAGTGTAGAACTGTCTGTCATAACCATCACAGAACCATCACCATGTCATAACCATCACAAAAAAACAAAAAAAACAAAAACAAAAAAAAAACTCCCAGTCCTTCTCTTGGTACTCCAGTCCATCAGAGAAGGTATACTTTCCCTGTGGATGAAACACTTTGTAGTTTCAGTGATTAAAACACTGTAGTACCCTGCATCAAACTGTTTTAGTTTTTCATCAACTTGAAACTTGCATCTAATGGCAAAATAGGGCTATTAGGCAAAAAAGAGACAAACTTGTGTTTGGATTGGGGAATTACATTTTACCACAACATAGGCCTATGTAAATATAGTGAATTGTCTTTTAATCGTGCATCATTTGTTAAGAGGTCTAGGCTATGTTCCATATCCTGTGGAGTTTTTACCACGAACAAAGGTTCTGAGCTGGCTGGGAGTCAGGTGTGTTTGGTCATGAGCTTGCTTGCAAGATCATGTCTAATGGACCGTAGTAATCATGATAATAATCGAACTGGCTACTATTATGGCTGAGATACGCATGAATGAACGGTTGACCAAAAAGGAATGCATTTCCTGTGTGGAGCATGCAGAGAGCACATGTAGGAGTAGAGGTATAGCAACGTAATAATTGCGACAATGAATGTATATCATTGCTAAAGGGGACCAGATGTAATGTCCACTATAACCAATGTGAAACACACACATAGACCTACACATGTATGAAGGTCCACACACACACACACACACACACACACACACACACACACACACACACACACACACACACACACACACACACACACACACACACACACACACACACTCACACAGAAAGTATGCTACACACATGTTTGGATATCCCTTTCTCCCAAGTTCCTTCATATTGGCTTCCATTTGTAAAATGGAGTACACCTTTTCCATGGATCATGCCATTCTTCATCTCCCCAACATATCTTGTCTCTGTGGGGAACTTATACTCTCCTTCTCCCTCCATCCTGAGGAACAGAGCAAATTACATAGCTAATTCACCAGTGGTGAGATGAGAACAACAATGAACTTTGAACTTCAACTTGTGCAAGAACTGGTGCAAGCTAGCTAGCTACCCAACATTTCAATTTTGACACAGACCATTTTGCTAAATTGCTATGATAAAAATAGTGATTCATTTACCTGACATTCTTGAAGGCTCCAGTGTAACTGCTACCTGTGAACTCCATATTTGTTATTTTATTAAAAGTTACATAGAGAAACTGGTTTTTTTTGCGGTCGTCACTTGTTACCACAGCCACAAATTCATAAACCCCGCATATTTCTACAATTTCTCTTCTTAGTGTGATTTTAAACCTAACGCAAACCTTAAATTTAGACCAAAAAGCACATTTTGGTTTTCATGGACTTTTAAGATTTGGCAAATTTTGACTTTGTGGCTGTGCTGTCTGGTGGAAACCGGTTTCTGCAACTAGGGCTGCAGTGCAGTGCAGGGTGTTTGTTAGACAACATCGCCATGGAAACGGTGAAGATAGGGTTGTGTGTCTTTTTGCTTATTTCACCCTTTGCATTGAGTGTATTATGCTAAAATAAGCCGAGCATGTTATCTCGTCTGAGAAAAAAAACAAAGCTTGTTAACACAATAATTGAGACAATGCAAATTGCTCTAAAAATCGAGTAAAGAGACGAAATGGCTCACCTTTCCTCAGTTTCGTGTCGCATAGAAATTGCGTCACTGAAATGCGTTTGAAACCTGCGGACATGCGCAATGCACTGACCTTCCTTGTGCGGTCTCGTCCTGTAGCTAGACGAGGACCTTGAGTGTGTTGAGGAGTTTATCACTTTATTCTCTCATTTTGATTAATCTAACAGAAACCGAACCATGCCGGGTTCGGTGGAGGTTCCCACTTTGAACGACTTGAATGTTGAGGAGGTAAGAACGAATCATAGTATTGAGGAACAATCTGGTTAGCAATGCTAGCTTGCTAGTTAGCTAAATCAGCTGCAATTGCAGCTAGCATAGCAAGCTAGCATAGCAGGCTAGATAACGCTAGTTAGAACGTTTTCTAAATAGGCTACTACTGTACTGGCTTTCCAACAAGTTTGCTAGCTAGGTTTCGTTTGCTAGCTTTTGTGGTGATTGGAAAGTCTTGTATATGCATAGCTAGATTGCGACAAGATCTCTGGGTAGAAAGTTGGCTAGCGTTTGGGACATACAAACACAGCTGTCTCGAATATACACAGTGTTGTTAGCTATACCCTACAGTGCAAGATAAGCGCTAGCTAGCGTGTTATTGTGGAATTATTTTGCAATAGCTAACTAGATTAGGCTGTTAATGTTTGATATTGAAGTAGGCTAGACATGTCTAAATACGGTAAGTGTATCTGTGTTCGTGTTAAATAGGGTCTCATTCTTCCTTTGCGCCTGTGTAGATCAGTGTGTCGTCTGCGGTGCTGAAGGGTGCTGCCCACCACTATGGCTCTCAGTGTGACAAGGCCAACAAGGAGTTCATGCTTTGTCGCTGGGAGGAGAAGGACCCAAGGAAGTGTCTGAATGAAGGGAGGAAAGTCAACGAGTGTGCTCTTAACTTCTTCAGGTAGGTAATCATAGTGTTGAGCTACTAGACACCCACATGATAAAGGTAGGTCTGTTTAACTTGAGCAACTTCAAGGCTGTTTTAGTGTCAGGATCAGTGATAGTTGTGACGCGATTTTAAGCCTTTATGTGTTTACATTTTTGTTGTTGTTGAAAATATGTGAACCCCTGTGTCAGGCTGTATGTTTATGAATGGAACTGCTGATCCACATTCAGCTCTTATCTCTACAATAACTTGCTAATCTTTGCGGTCTGCCGTTTTGATTGATTGTTTTTTCAACAGCTTTGTTTTCATCCAATGAAACTCAACCAGGGTGTTTTGACATTGCCTTTACAACAGTGAATGTTATGTTTAGGTTAAACTTAGCACATGTTTACCTTTCCGCTTCTGTTCTGCAACTGACCAACAAGAGTCAAGAGTGTGAGGCTATAGGATAACTATAGCCTGCTGTTTCTCTGTCAGACATGGGATATAGGTGGAAGTGGTCTGCCTGTGTTGTCTCTCTGTGGGGCATGGCATCTGTGTTTACAGAAGGCTGCTGTGCACTAATAACACGATACCGGATGAGTGCACACAGGCACACACCTCTGCAGTGACTGGTAGCTGTCACTGAATGGGGCAGTGCTTGACATGCAGGCTCTCTCTGTGTAAGGTCCACAAATAACACAACCACTTCCAAAGCAGGAACCAATAAACAGTTCTGGTCCCAGATGTAAACATAGGGTTACTGAGAATGGTAATGCATGTCATTATTGTAATGGTGCAAGATTTGGCAACTTATAATTACACCTGGTTGTTTAGGCTTTGGAGGTCCTACACCCACATCAAAGTTGTAGCTTACTCGCATTACAAATGTAAATACACCTAGGGGTAGCTAGATAGTAGTACATGCATCTGTAAAGTTTTTTTTTTTTTTTAAGTCTGGTTCCAGGATTGTAATATTATGAACCCATGTATTAATTTCTCAATAAGAAAGTAAACGCATGTGCAGCGTGTTTGGAAAGGAATACATTTAGAACTGACTTTAGTTGCCTGGGAAAGATGGAGTTGCCGGAGTGTGATGGAGGATATTCTTCAATGGCCTATTCTCCTGATAGGAGCCAACGGCTTAAAGAGCAAATGAATGTGCCGATTGGCACGTGTTTTCTGTTGCTCTTTAGAAAAACGAGATTTCAGTCTTGGAGCAGGGTTTCCGTTAGCCGGTTATAGCCCGCTTTTGGCCGCATTTTTTATTTATTTAGAAAAGCCGGTAAATAAAATTAGCGCTGGCCAATTGTCTGGGAGAAGAAGAAAAATCTAATTGTGAAGTAATGCTTTTTAGGCTGTTCATTGATGGAAATACCAGTCAATGGAAATACACTGGACTGGTCATGCTTATCAGTCTATAGGTTAATTTGCATAATTTTGTGGAATTAAATTGGCATGTGTGTACAGTATATTCGTTATGTATCTTATTTATCACACGCGTACAGCAAACAGATACAGAGCCTAGTTTCAGCAGGAAATCTGTCAAGACAGCACAAGAGCTGCTGCTACAGCATCTAAAACAGCAAATACATAGGCAACGGAAGGCAGGTTTCACCAGCGCGTCACACACCACTTTGCAATGAGCTGGAGGCAGTATGCATTTAGAAAATATATACTTAATTGTTTGAAACCTGAACGTTTTACTACATATTATGAGGCATGTCTTGCCTTGCTTCATAGTAGCTTAACCAAAATCAGACCATATACGTGGAGGCAATTATTTTATATAAACTTTCTTTCATTGTCCAGTAGCCAAAGGCACAATCCAAGTCATATTATCAACCTATGCTAGTTGTTGCACATAAGATCTCCCCTCTTTAAAAAAAAGTGATATTTTCATTCTGTCACATTAAACCTATTGAATGTGCAGTGTGCTTTTGACAACTTTCTCGCTAATTGCATTATGGAACGAACATTCGCACATAGCCTACTTCCTTGTGCGCATTGCTGCGCTTATAATGTGAAGAAATTGTTTATCAACATTTTAAGCTAAATGTTCTGATCTGTTGCGTCAGACTCTTTAAAAATATATATATGTGTAGCCTACTGGTTGTATGAATTTGGGATCTATCGTTCCACAATTGTCCAATAGTCAGTTTGGAATAGGCTATTTCTTTCTCGACAAGCTGACCAATAGAATAGGTAAACTTTTCTACTATGGGGGATAGTAGATTGACATAGGCTAGTGATTTTGCTGTTCGTTACTCGTCGTCTTAGCTGAGGAAAGGTAAATGTGGGCAGATTCAGAATTCGGTAAGAAGGATCGCACATCGTTTGCATCCTCGACATGCATGTTCTGTTAAAATTAATTACCATATTCTAAATGTGATTTGTCATTCTGAGCCCCGTGGGTGGACGCCATAATCAGGTTACGCACCCAATGCATATGGGTCCGGTACATTTCTCAAATGTCCGGTAAATTAAAATCCTGCCGGTCAAATGTCTGGCGCCACATTTTCCTAACGAAAACCCTGTCTAACCCTGCAGCGTGTTGTCTTAAACAAAGTCGGAGCTGATGGGCAGGTCTGTCTCACTGTCTATGCTATTGGATAAAGAGCAGTCACCGCAGCTGTTCGCCACATGTTAGTGGGCAAATGGAATCCTCAAATCAAAACCTAACCTTAATTTACTTGTTGTGATACACTGGGGTTCCAAACTCCGTTTTAGAAGAGACTGACTTTATGACCAAAAATTATCCTATTTACACTGTAGCCAAATGACACTAGAACAACTGTTTCTGACTCATATTGATGCGCCACAGGCCATTTACAAAGGGATCCTTTGTCCTTTAAAGGCAGTCGCTCTTTAAGTAATTAAGTAAACAGCTGCATGGGGATGTGATTGTCTGAATTGTCACCAAAAAAACAAACACCTGGTGCTTAAAAAATGCTTACTGAATTTTTCCTCCAGGCAGATAAAGGGAAGCTGTGCTGAGTCCTTCACAGAGTATTGGACCTGCCTGGACTACTCCAACCTGGCAGAGCTCCGTCAGTGCCGCAAGCAGCAGCTGGCCTTTGACAGCTGTGTGCTGGACAAGCTTGGCTGGGAGAGACCCAACCTGGGAGAACTGTCCAAGGTGAGGCCCCCGGAGCTATACTGCCTGGAGATTTACTGCCTTGCAGTATAGTTCTGGGCATTTAAAAGTTACTTGACAGTAACATCAGGTACATCGTTAACGTGACAAACTGTCATAGGGTGATGTCAAGCTCCAAGTTCATTAGCAATTATTTAACAATAACCCGACAAGATCTGGGAGTAAAAAGTTGGCTAGTGTTTGCTAGCTAGTTAGCAAACGTTAGCTTTTTATTTCTGTGCAACAGTCTCTGTTTGGGACATACAAACAGCTGTCTCTAACACCCATGGTTGTTAGCTATACTCTACAGTGCAAGATAAGCTAGCTAGCGTGTTGTTGTGGAATGTGAAAAACTCATAGGGTGACGCCAAGCTCCAAGTTCATTAGCGATCATTTAACAATAACCCTTGTAGTGAAATACATTTCTGAAATATGCCCCGGACGTGCAACAGTTACATCCACTTTGAAGTATTTTTTGCTTTTGAATGCCCCCAACTGTATACTGCCTGCTTGTCTGCGGTTTGTCTTTCTGTCCTCCAGCAGAAGTGTTAAAGGGATACTACGAGAGTTTGACATTTAGATTGTTTTTCTACTTACCCAGAGTCAGCCAGATTTAAAAAGCTACACATAGTAATCCATATTTTATAAATTCGTTAATTTTACTGATAGTCATAAGAAACGAGATTATGTCCACTTCCTCATTCTGTCCCGTTGTCGCATAGAGATGTATAGAGATCGAGATCGCAATGTTGTATCTGTCTCAATTGCGCTTCCCGTGCGCTCACAGATGCCATAATGGGAAAGATACAATGTTGCGATCTCTATACATCTCTATGAGACAACGAGACAGAATGAGGAAGTGGGTAGAATGTAGTTTCTGATGATTATCAGTCAAATTTACAAATTTATAAAATATTGATTACTATGTATGGCTTTGTAAGACTATAAATGACCAACCACCCAGCTTTGGAGAATATTTTATTTTATTGAGAACTCCATTAGCCAATGGCAACAGCTAGGCTTGAGCGGTATACCGTATATACCTTATACCAGGGTATTTGGAAATAGCCACGGGAAGTTCTTTCAATACTGTCAACGTTTTTTTTATTTCAATATTTTTAGCTACTTACATTTACATTTTAATCATTTAGCAGATGCACTTATCCAGAGCAACTTACAATGTAGAAAATAGTAAAAAATAAAGAAACTTTTGACTGGTACTGTGTGTGTGTGTGTGTGTGTGTGTGTATATATATATATATATATATAGCTGTGGAAATAATTAAGAGACCACTGCAAATTGTTCTTAAATCAGCATCTCTACATGTATGACTTCCATGCCAGTGTCTGTTGAATTCCAACACAGGCACAACTCATTCTACTGAATTAGGTACTGATTAGGTGATCATCTGAACCAAATCTTATTTAACGAGAAAAAGTATAAAAACCACTGCTGTGGTCATCACTATCTTCTTGCAATAGGACAAGCTGGATGGCAAAAACAGTGCTAATAGTACCTCAAAAGTCATATTAATCAAAAAATAACTATTTACCATGCCAAAAGAGTTGAAAAGGAAAGTTTTGAGTGAGGAAAATAAGTGTTCAATTCTGGCTTTACTGGCAGAGGGATACAGTGAGCGTCAGGTTGCTTCCATCCTTAAAATGTCAAAGACGGCGTTTCATAAGAACAAGGTCAAGCAGCAGACATTGGGGACAACAAAGCTACAGACCGGCAGAGGGCGAAAACGACTCTCTACTGACCGGGATGACCGCCAACTCATTCGAATGTCACTCAACAACCGTAGGATGACATCAAGTGACCTACAAAAAGAATGGCAAACGGCAGCTGGGGTGAAGTGCACGGCGAGGACGGTTCGAAACAGGCTCCTAGGGGCAGGGCTGAAGTCGTGCAAAGCTAGAAAAAAGCAGGCTGAGGTTTTCAAAAGACCATAAGGATTGGACTGTAGAGGACTGGAGTAAGGTCATCTTCTCTGATGAGTCCAATTTTCAGCTTTGCCCAAACCTGGTCGTCTAATGGTTAGACGGAGACCTAGAGAGGCCTACAAGCCACAGTGTCTCGCACCAACTGTGAAATTTGGTGGAGGATCGGTGATGATCTGGGGGTGCTTCAGCAAGGCTGGAATCGGGCAGATGTCTTTGTGAAGGACGCATGAATCAAGCCACGTACAAGGTTGTCCTGGAAGAAAACTTGCTTCCTTTTGCGCTGACATTGTTCCCCAACTCTGAGGATTGGTTTTTCCAGCAGGACAATGCGCCATGCCACACAGCCAGGCCAATCAAGGTGTGGATGGAGGACCACCAGATCAAGACCCTGTCATGGCCAGCCCAATCTCCAGACATGAACCCCATTGAAAACTTCTGGAATGTTATTTATGAGTGTGCTCCTAATCTCAGCTCGTTACCTGTATAAAAGACACCTGGGAGCCAGAAATCTTTCTGATTGAGAGGGGGTCAAATACATTATTTCCCTCATTAAAATGCAAATCAATTTATAACATTTCTGACATGCGTTTTTCTGGATTTTGTTGTTGTTATTCTGTCTCTCACTGTTCAAATAAACCTACCATTAAAATTATAGACTGATAATTTCTTTGTCAGTGGGCAAACATACAAAATCAGCAGGGGATCAAATACTTTTTCCCTCACTGTAGGTGTATGTAAACTTCTGACTTCAACTGTATATATCAGCAACACCTCCCCCATAGGCATTCCTGTCTCTTCTAGATGGTAACTTATCAGAAATAGACCTAATATGGAAAATAACTAAAGCAAGAGGGGAAAAAAGTAGTTATGTTTATTTCCCTGCTTTTGAAAGGAGCTGGCTACTGTACCTGGAGACTTCCAACAATTGCGCTAAGCTAACGATATGCAAACTTCAATCATCTCAAAACAGCAAGTAGAAAAACGACCTAAATCTCAAACCCTTCTGTGTTTCTTCTCAGGTGACAAAGGTGGACACCTCTCGGCCCCTTCCTGAGAATGCTTACCACTCGAGACCCCGGCCGGAGCCCAACCCTGTCATCGAGGGCCAACTGCAGCCAGCCAAGCACGGCAGTCGACTCTTCTTCTGGAGCTGGTAAAGGAGGTAGTCAGTACTCCCGGGTGGAGTTCCCCTAGGTTCAGATCTAGGATCAGCTTCCCCTCCCCTAATCCTAACCTTAACCATTAGTGGGGAGAATGCTAAACTGACCCAAGATCAGCGTCTAGGAGCAACTTCACCCCACACCAGGAGACACCCACTATCATCAGACTTCTTTGGACAGGAAGGGACTCCTATGTTGTATAAATGTTAATGATTGAACACAAAGCAACCAATGTGTTTATTGTTGTGAAATAAAAAAAAATATTTAATTTAAACTTGTTTAGAAATCTCCTGTCTTGTCTAGTAGTTAGTACATCATATCACACATTAGAGCTGGTCCATTGTGCAACTAGGCCAGGATCTAATCACACATCAGTTCATGGAAATGTTGTGCTGAAATGTTTAGTCTTATTTGAGTTTGTTAGAAATAACACAATTAAATTGGTGCGAACTGTAGGTAGGAGACACTTTAATAAGTTGATTATGCAGACAGGAACAGTGTCTGTCTCCCACTTCAAATATTGGAGTGTAGTCATCTTCAATTTTATTGCGTAAGTGTCTTGTTGGGCTCAGGATGGTCCTGGGAAGACGGCCAGTTCAAATGGCACTGGTCAAAAGTAGTGCACTATATAGGGAATATGGTGCCATTTGGGACGAAGCCCCAGAGTCATTTGGAGAGAACACCGCTTTGCCAATATCCACACTAACACTGACAAAGGAAAACTGTTTAACTAGTATTGGAACGAAACTGTCTGAAGGGGTCTTTCACTGGCCAAAAGAGTACCCAACTTTGTCCCCACAGGGAATTTACCATATTACTCTGACCTGTTTTGTACTTTTCACTAAAATATTAACAATCATAAGGCCTGTATTTTAGATATAAAAAAAGGTGATGGTATAAATACGTAAAGCTAAAACCATTCCAAACAATATCAAACATGGGAAAAACCCAAGACACCATACTGTATTTTTTTGTCAATGTGCAAGACATAACACCTGATAAGGGCACTACATAGTAATACTAGTCAATAGTGGTTTCATGTCATTCCCATTCCCTAGCTTGCTTTCTAAAGCTGTATGGGCTGATGTCAGAGCAGTGTGGAGTCTGAGAGGTCTTTGGTGGATTTAGCCTGACGTTTCCTTGGCAGGGGGAGAGGCAGGGCTGCCTTGGCCGACCAGGGAGGTCTTTGCCAGGAATACAGAGGGTGCGTCCCAAATAGCACCCTATTCCCTTTATAGTGTACTACTTTGACCAGAGCTCCTGTAGGGCTCTGGTCAAAAGTAGTGCACTACATAGGGGATAGGGTGCCATTTGGGACGCAGTCAGCATCACAGCACCAGCCGGGCCCCAGAGCCCCAGGGCTGCTCAGGGTATCACATCAAGGGAAACATTACACTACTCCTTGAGTCTGAGGTTCAGTCCCAAATGGCACCCTATTCCCTGTATGGTTTGGTACTTTTGACCAGGGTCATATAGGTATCTGGTCAAAAGTAGTGCACTACTGGGGCGCAGACAGTCGGTGCGTAGCCTCCGACTCAGTCCTGTCAGACCACCATTGTAAATTTGATTTTTTTCCCTACCTATTAGCATGTAGGAGGTGGGGAACAAGGGGGAAAGGGTTAAGGGTGGGCCTTGTGGTTTGACTTCTTGTTCCCTTAAAGCTTCAGGCACAACTCTGAGAATTAACCTATGCCATGTGGTTAATTTCTATAGGGACCAATAGGCCTGTACATTTGACAGTTCTCTGACTTAAACGCAACTATGTGGCCCTGGGGTGTTTTTAAATTATGTAAAGTGGCCTCTCCAATAACCCACTGACCAAGTGAACCTACTGATACAGGGTCAATGCAAAATGTTAAAATCTACAGATTCGAATGTCACTGCTTATGTGAAAATATTCATCAATCTTGAGCGTAGCGAGGATATAGTCTGTATATTCTGGAAATGTTTCTCACAGGTTTCCACTCCATCCTCTAAAAAACAGATTCACAGATGAGACCTATAACCTACTTCTTCTTCAGACAGAGCAGCCTAGTATCGAGATGATACCCTCCAAATACAGGCCGACAACCACAGGTTTATTGAATTCAGAAGACTTCTTTAACAAGGAAGACATGACTGCGATAGCTACAGTCTTATCCTCTACTGCCCTGTTTGGAACTGCCACTCTCCCTCCCCCCCGAAATAGGGAAACTCAATTGTTGTCAGAGCCAATTCTGTCTTCTGTAGAAATCCCCTGATGATCCCCTGAGGTGTGGTCTCTGGTCTGTAACGGTGGCTCGTGCAGGAAGCCTCCGACATCGGTGGTTCTGACCTGGGAGATGTTTAGCAGGATGGAGGGGAAGGGACTAAGCAGGGGTGGAGGATGGGATGGAGGGGGAGAGGTCGAGAGGGAATGGAGTGGCACAAGGCAGGGCCTGTCTGCAGGTGGGGGGGGGAGTTGAAGGGGAGTTCAGTGGCTCGAGTGGGGGGGTGGAAGGGGTGCTGAATGGGGTGGGGGCTCAAGGCAGCATGGCCACGGGGCTTGTGGCAGGCCGGGCTCAAAGCCCCATACAGGAAAAGGGAGGGGGGGTCACCATCAGTTGACAGGAAGCCCACTCTGGTAGAGGAAAGAAATACAATACAGGACTTTCTCAAAGCAACAGCCTGCTCGGGACAGTAGACTGCGGTGCTAAAACACTTAAATAAACCAGCTAATTCACGTTCTCAACTGTCAATATTCCCATTGTTCAGCCCACCACTTTGACAGAATCAAATAAATATTTGAAGTGGTGCCCGACTCTTTCTTTCACAGTCATCAGGTCATCTGTGTTGGAGCCCTGGGATGGAATTCTATGAGGTGTGAAGGGAAGTCTTTACATAGGCACTGTTTCTTTGGTCTTTTTAGTGTTTGGTATATTAACTGAATATCATTCATTGTTAGTTGTAGTAATGCGCCCCCAAAATCACTTTTTGGTGACGATAATCATCTAGATTTTAGGCATTTCTTGATTGCTTTTAGCTATTAGGGTATTGAATCAATCAAAAATGCAGATTAGTTTGTTTTAGAAATCTGTCTTGTCTTGCAAAAATGTAAAGTATCAATACCATTATGAACCTTGTCAAGCTGACATGTTTGATTTGTTTATCCTCTTGTCTTCTCTTGAGCTCTCTGATCTGTACATGCTGTTGAGCGGAGTATGGCTTTCATGTTTCTTAACATGTAGCCTACATGGCCGCTTTGAACTCCCATGCAGGTTGTACTTAATACACAGTCTGACTCTGCCACTCATGGGAATTGTCATTCTGGAAGACTGGATCCCCACCAGTCTAGTCTGAATAAGCCGTGGTCCTATCTCTTGTTAAGCCACAACCTGGGTTCAAACACCATTTGAAATCATTTCAAATACTTTAGATGTGCTTGATTGAGCTTGTCTATTGCAATGGAATCAATAGAAAAGTCCCGAAAAGGCTAATCCTGCCCATCTGGTACTCCAGGAGGGCTAAAGCAAATGTACATTGAATTTGAAAGATTTAAAATAGTATTTAAACCGAGGTCTGGTTTTTAAGCCCACAGTTGCCCTAGCTCCCAATGTATTTCAGATGAAGTTGGAAAAATCCTGGCATATTTCTTGAGAAATGCAAAACATGAACCATAACATGAACATGATTAGCAGAGGGAGAATTCTTGCATTTTAATGGGATTACTGTCATGTGTTTGACAGGAGGGACCTATTTTACAAACCCCACACAACCACCCAAACCACTGATCCCCTGGCCAATTATAGAAATCAGTGCACCAAGCCAGTTGAAGCCAACACAGAAAGAACCTTACTGGGTCTTGAAGCTGTTTCTTCAAGACCCTAGTCTCCCCGGAGGCCTGTTGTTCTAATGAATGAATAAGTCAAATTAACACTTTTCAGCCAGAGCTTACCCTTTCAACGTTTTGTTGTTTCAGGGTCCTTTTAAAGGTGGCTGGGTATACAGATTCATTTTAGAAATGTGTACAACTACCATATAAAAGAAACAATTACTCAGAAAATAATCTGTGTTATATGATCACACACCTCATGTGCCCTGTAAAGATGGAATCACAGCTGGTGACAGAGCTATTTTAAAGTGACAGAATCTTTGTTTGCATTCTAGTGGCTTTCCGCTTTACATACGGCCTTTTACCTCCAGTGTTTTTATAAAACTCCCATGAATGTTTTGGTTCAGCTAACATTTAGCAACTGCTGTGTGTGTTTCAGCGAGCTAGGTGTTAGCATGGCAATGACAAGACAGCACAGGTGAGCTCTCATGCCACAGCACTCTGACTCATGTGCCTCTATAGATCTAGTGTATCTTATGTACAGTATGTGCAAAGGGGAATCCTAAAAAAATATGTAACTTTCAACTATAACAAAAAGAAAACGTTATGTATTCCCCGGTCTGATATCTTTCGTGGAACATTTGTTCATGATCGGAACAAACATGCATTTTATAAACTGTTTCTATTTACTGTAAACACATGTAGCTTAGTTTGTATTATTTCAGTTTGTATCCTTGAATAGCACTGCGCTGGTAAATATATTTTTAAAAGTTTAACACCTTTCTTCTTCAGGATCAGTAGAATGTGTTTTTAAATCTGTGCAACTGACTAATGTGAAGTGTGTGATGACATGATCTGTCTAAAGATCTCCTATTTCTCCCCAGGGTGTTGTCTCACTGCTTAGCACTCCATGAGTTGTGCTGCTGCATCCCAAATCAAATCAAGCTTTATTTATATAGCACATTTCAGACATGAATGTAATGAGCTTCACAATGAAAAAACTATGAAAATTTAAAACAGAAATATTTACATGAGGATAAAAACAAAAAGAAAAAACAATTAAAGCTGAAAGACTAAAAAAGCACACTATGGAAAAACAAAGCTAAATATGTGTGTTTTTAAGATCTTTTAAATATGTCCACAGTTTTGGCCACCCTCAGGTTATCTGGCAGGCTATTCCAGAGGCTGGGGGCATAGCAAATAAAGGCTGCCTCTCCATACCCCTTGGTCCTAGGCTTTGTGATAGTTAAAAGGCAAGTGCCAGAGGACCTGAGGGACCCTTTTCCCTATGTAGTGCAATACTTTCGACCAGGGCCCGTAGGGCTCTGGTCAAAAGTAGTGCACTGTATAGGGTGCCATTTGGGATGATATTCTTTTGTCACACTCCAGATGGGTGTAGTGAAATGTGTTGTTTTACAGGGTCAGCCATAGCCCTTGTTCATGACTCTCAGTTCCATTACATTACACATAAGAGGCATTAGACAAAGGCGTCTTCTGTACGGGGGAGTTTTGTTAAGAGCCCCGACTCTCGGTCTGAACATTAACACGCATCGCTTGTGGTACGGTTTTGGAAGCATAAGGACCTTCATATCAGCGAGAAATACTTTAATTGTCAAAAAACAAAACATTCAATTGATACACACCTTTATAGGGTTAGGGTTAGTGTTCCCACACGGCCATATCTCCATGGTTACAGCGCTTGTTTACAGAAGACAGATGGACCACCTGTGCTAATTTGCTCCGAACACCTGTGTGTAACGGAAGAAGGCCGCCAGAAACGTGTTACTTTGAAATACTGTTGTCTACAACTGTGATAAAAGCTGGTTAAAACAGTGTACAGTAAGTGTGTATTTTGCATCTGAAATTAATTTCATGTGAAAGTAGAGGGCTTTATGTTTCAAGAACCGTATCGCTTAGATGGAGTATTTGGTTGTTTTGGCTGCCAGAGCCAGTCTACCTCTGAAAATAACATAAGGTTCTTGGACCTTGAGGAGTAACGGTAATGTTAGGCTCCTTAAGAGTACATCTTGGGCTAGGTCAGCCATAGTACGGCGCCCCTGGAGCAAATTAGGGTTAAGTGCCTTGCTCAAGGGCACAGACAGATTTTTCACCTTGTCGGCTCGGGTATTCGAACCAGCAACCTTTTGGTTACTGGCCCAACACTCTACAGTGGCAATTTTAACATTAACATATTGGTGGGGCAAACTCAAACAAAGCTCATATGCATCGAAACCAGTACACTACACTGGCTATACATTGTATGCACTAATAACCAATCGAGTTTTGAGCCACACACACATACGTTATAATGTTTGGGTTATATGGTTAATTCCCATATCTTTAGCTCTTATTGCACAGGAGACAACAGTAGTCGAGCATACTTTTATAGAGTAAACTAGCTAGTAATCGGTCTGCAATATTGCGACACTGCGTGCGTCGGCCTGCGTCTGCCTCCCTTTTACACAAAGGGGCCCGGTTAACAATATGCAACGTTTATAACTCTATTCCCTCGCTTCATCTATTGCACAGTTACAGTTCCATCAAATATATTTATAACTAACCCTTCTACATGTGGCTCCATGGGTATTACAGTCTGCCATCAAACATCAACAATAAGACATGTAGCCTATAGGATATTACAGCTAGCCTACCTCAAAACAGATGTTAGCCACTGCTCCATGATCCACCACCAACCACTCAACTTGAATCTTCTTTTCCAGCTTACTTTATTTCAATGGATGGCCATATTTTCAAGTTAAGGTGGCTTATGAGCTAAGTTTGAAAATGATTTGCTAGGAGATATCTGAGCTAGTCGACATGTTTCCGCTAGCTAAGCTACCTAGCTTGAAGACGTGGTAGCAGTGCGTGGTAAATAACAAGCTAGCTATGAAGTTGACACATCAGTCCAATCAAAGTTACCGGGCATAAGATGTTGAATTATCTGTGGCCAATGACAATGAGCCTTCTAGGGTGGGCAGTGTGCTTCTACTGTAAAACAATGGAGCTCCAAAGATGGGCTTTTGCTGGCTAGGTCTCCCAGCAGGTGCTGTGGTGACCTGAACCCTGAGCCAATCACGCGCAACCAGAGAAGATCAACGATGCCTATGCTCTGTCATTTCTCTGTCTGCCCCTCCACCACCGAAAGCACAGAGTGAGGCTATAACAGCTGCATTTTGGAGCTTCCTTACTCAACTAAATTTACCAAAACAACAATACAGTGGGAAAGCGACCACGTATGCTTTATTAGATCAAGCAATTTTTTTATTATTAAATAAAGTTGTTAGCTTACTGATATGATATTGTTGGGACATGAAATAACAGAATTGCTTGCAAATCTCCTAGATATTGGTGGGAACCCACCTGCCCCACAAGACGCATCGCCACTGACACTCGAACCACTAGGCTACCTGCTGCCCCATGCATGCGTGGTCCTGGTAACCTCTTTCTAAACCCCAGGGTATTGTTCATAAAGTTCCAGGAGGATTTGTATTTGTCCATGTGAGAAATTGAGTAATATTAGGTCATTCATATTTTAATGGGGTGGGCTGGTCGAATAAAAAAAAATATATATATATTATATATCAACAAATTACTGGACATGGCCAGTGGCTCACGGTCCTGCTTTTTTAATGACTTTTGCCCCTTACCAAGATGGGCCGGGGGGGCCAGGACCGAGTTTTGGAAACCCTGTACTATATAATAATATAATATGCCATTTAGCAGACGCTTTTATCCAAAGCGACTTACAGTCATGCGTGCATACATTTTTGTGTATGGGTGGTCCCGGGGATCGAACCCACTACCTTGGCGTTACAAGCGCCATGCTCTACCAGCTGAGCTACAGAGGACCACATTTACTAGACATTTATACAGTGCTTTTTACTTAACACAAGTCATCATATATTAGAATAAAGGTCAATTCGGGGACTGTATGTATTTTAATTGTTTTATCAATGTTTATTTTCTTCTGAATCTGTCACTTCAGCCCAGCGAGTGGGTTTATGAGCTGTAGTAACAAGTGACTCTTGTGTCGGATTACATTACATAGCCACCGCCACTGAAGGCTGGAAAGTCCCGCCTATCTCCCGCTGAATTCATTCGCTGAAAGGCCCGTCACTTCTTGGCAGAAAGATACAGATACTGTCAAACTAAGCACAACACTGGAAATATATCTGCATCCACATAAACTAGTCCCGGTTTCGTTCTTTGACAAACACAGAAGGTTGTGTATTGAATTCAATAGAAGAAAACAGAGAGAGAGAGAGAGAGAGAGAGAGAGACTGCCAGTTCCTTAATGTAGCCAAAACATTAAGGAACTGGCAGTCTCTCTCTCTTTTTTCTTTTATTGAATTACACTGAACACAACTACCTCCATACATCAATTCATTTGTATGGGTTACCTTTAGACAAGTCCCGCAAAACGGAGAACACTATCGTGTTCGTGAGAGTCTCCACTTTCTACAGTGGGGTCATATTATACTGAACAAAAATCTAAATGCAACATGCAACAATTTCAAAGATTTTACTGAGTTACAGTTCATATAAGGAAATCAGTCAATTGAAATAAATAAATTAGGCCCTATGGATTTCACATGACTGGGAATACAGATATGCATCTATTGGTCACAGATACCTTAAAAAAAGGTAGGGGCATGGATCAGAAAACCAATCAGTATCTGGTGTGACCACCATTTGCCTCATGCAGCGCGACACATCTCCTTCGGAAATAGTTGTTCTGGCTGTTGATTGTTGCCTGTGGAATTTTGTCCCACTCTTCAATGGCTGTGTGAAGTTGCAGGATATTGGTGGGAGCTGGAACACGCTGTCGTACACGTTGATCCAGAGCATCCCAAACATGCTCAATGGGTGACATGTCTGGTGAGTATGCAGTCCATGGAAGAGCTGGGACATTTTCAGCTTCCAGGAATTGTGTACAGATCCTTGTGACTTGGGGCTGTGCATTATCATGCTGAAACATGAGGCTGCGGAAGAATGGCACGACAATGGGCCTCAGGATCTCGTCATGGTATCTCTGTGCATTCAAATTGCTATCGATAAAATGCAACTGTGTTCGTTGTCCATAGCTTATGCCTGCCCATACCATAAACCCCACTGCCACCATGGGGCACTCTGTTCACAACGTTGGCATCAGCAAACCGCTCACCCAGACGATGCAATACACGCGGTCTGCCATCTGTCAAGTACAGTTGAAACCGGGATTCATCTGTGAAGAGCAGACTTCTCCAGCATGCCAGTGGCCATCGAAGGTGAGCATTTGCCCACTGAAGTTGGTTACGACGCCAAACTGCAGTCAGGTCAAGACCCTGGTGAAGACGACAAGCACGCAGATGAGCTTCCCTGAGACGGTTTCTGACAGTTTGTGCAGAAATATTTACTATATACTCCGCATTGTCTCCGTGCTGCTGTGCTGTTTGTTGCTACTTGGCTACCTGCCAAACTATTCACGTTTTACTTTTAATAAACGTTTAATCAATCTCTGTGTTCAACAAATTTACCAACTTTTTAGTTTTGTCCTCACTCATCTTTTTTCGTTAAACTTTTTCACCCCGGACGTTTTATCCCGAGACAGAAGAGTCATTTTCCTGTGCGTTTTAGCTGCCAATTTTACTTTATTTTCCTTTTTTCCATCGCAACTTTTTTCCCTTATTCAACTTTTTCACTCCGGACGCTTTATCTGGACATGGTTCGTCAACATCTTCAACAGCCGAAGCTAAGTAGTAACATTAACATGATGTCTTCTAATTGCAGTCGCTGTACTCATAATATACAGGGAGAACGATCGCCTTTACGGCGAGAATAGCTGTGCTACAAGCCCAGCTTCAGACGCAATCGTTAGGCAAGGGTAATTTCAGTGTAGGAAAGGAAGAAACAGCGTCTGTGCCACCAGTAAGTACAGACAGTAACGTTAGTATAAATCCCCCGCACAGTCCCCCGCAGCCGGACAACTTTCTCATGGCTTCTGGAGGGAAATACTGTTGGAATGCTCAACCGGTGTCGCTCATTCAGCCGACAGAAACCTTCAACCGGTTTTCCCCATTATGTAGCGAGTCGGAGTCTGAGTCTGAGTCTTCTCTTGTCTCTACTCCTCCCGTTACGGGGTCTGAGACGCCGAAGGCTCCCACCATTAGCTCTGACAAATTGAAAACCCTAGTCATTGGCGACTCCATTACCCGCAGTATTAGACTTAAAACGAATCACCCAGCGATCATACACTGTTTACCAGGGGGCAGGGCTACCGACGTTAAGGCTAATCTAAAGATGGTGCTGGCTAAAGCTAAAACTGGCGAGTGTAGAGAGTATAGAGATATTGTTATCCACGTCGGCTCCAACGATGTTAGGATGAAACAGTCAGAGGTCACCAAGTGCAACATAGCTTCAGCTTGTAAATCAGCTAGAAAGATGTGTCGGCATCGAGTAATTGTCTCTGGCCCCCTCCCAGTTAGGGGAAGTGACGAGCTCTACAGCAGAGTCTCAGCACTCAATCGCTGGTTGAAAACTGTTTTCTGCCCCTCCCAAAAAATAACATTTGTGGATAATTGGCCCTCTTTCTGGGACTCACCCACAAACAGGACCAAGCCTGACCTGCTGAGGAGTGACGGACTCCATCCTAGCTGGAGGGGTGCTCTCCTCTTATCTACCAACATAGATAGGGCTCTAACTCCTCTAGCCCCACAGTGAAATAGGGTGCAGGCCAGGCAGCAGGCTGTTAGCCAACCTGCCAGCTTAGTGGAGTCTGCCAATAGCATAGTCAGTGTAGTCAGCTCAGCCATACCCATTGAGACTGTGTCTGTGCCTCGACCTAGGTTGGGCAAAACTAAACATGGCGGTGTTCACCCCTAGCAATCTTATTAGGATAAAGACCTCCTCCATTCCTGCCATTATTGAAAGAGATCGTGATACCTCACATCTCAAAATAGGGTTACTTAATGTTAGATCCCTCACTTCAAAGGCAGTCATAGTCAATGAACTAATCACTGATCATAATCTTGATGTGATTGGCCTGACTGAAACATGGCTTAAGCCTGATGAATTTGCTGTGTTAAATGAGGCCTCACCTCCTGGTTACACTAGTGACCATATTCCCCGTGCATCCCGCAAAGGCGGAGGTGTTGCTAACATTTACGATAGCAAATTTCAATTTACAAAAAAAAAAATGGCGTTTTCATCTTTTGAGCTTCTAGTCATGAAATCTATGCAGCCTACTCAATCACTTTTTATAGCTACTGTTTACAGGCCTCCTGGGCCATATACAGCGTTCCTCTCTGAGTTTCCTGAATTCCTATCAGACCTTGTAGTCATAGCAGATCATATTCTAATTTTTGGTGATTTTAATATTCACATGGAGAAGTCCACAGACCCACTCCAAAAGTCTTTGGAGCCATCATCGACTCAGTGGGTTTTGTCCAACATGTCTCTGGACCTACTCACTGCCACAGTCATACTCTGGACCTAGTTTTGTCCCATGGAATAAATGTTGTAGATCTTAATGTTTTTCCACAAAATCCTGGACTATCGGACCACCATTTTATTACGTTTGCAATCGCAACAAATAATCTGCTCAGACCCCCAACCAAGGAGCATCAAAAGTCGTGCTATAAATTCTCAGACAACACAAAAATTCCTTGATGCCCTTCCAGACTCCTTCTGCCTACCCAAGGACGTCAGAGGACAAAAATCAGTTAACCACTTAACTGAGGAACTCAATTTAACCTTGCGCAATACCCTAGATGCAGTTGCACCCCTAAAAACGAAAAACATTTGTCATAAGAAACTAGCTCCCTGGTATACAGAAAATACCCGAGCTTTGAAGCAAGCTTCCAGGAAATTGGAACGGAAATGGCGCCACACCAAACTGGAAGTCTTCCGACTAGCTTGGAAAGACAGTACCGTGCAGTACCGAAGAGCCCTCACTGCTGCTCGATCATCCTACTTTTCCAACTTAATCGAGGAAAATAAGAATAATCCAAAATTTCTTTTTGATACTGTTGCAAAGCTAACTAAAAAAGCAGCATTCCCCAAGAGAGGATGGCTTTCACTTCAGCAGTAATAAATTCATGAACTTCTTTGAGGAAAAGATCATGACCATTAGAAAGCAAATTACGGACTCCTCTTTGAATCTGCGTATTCCTCCAGGGCTTAGCTGTCCTGGATCTGCACAGACTCTGCGAGGGCCTGGGATCGGGAGAGACACTTAAGTGTTTTAGTACTATATCTCTTGACACAATGATGAAAATAATCATGGCCTCTAAACCTTCAAGCTGCATACTGGATCCTATTCCTACTAAACTGCTGAAGGAGCTGCTTCCTGTGCTTGGCCCTCCTATGTTGAACATAATAAACAGCTCTCTATCCACCGGATGTGTACCAAACTCACTAAAAGTGGCAGTGATAAAGCCTCTCTTGAAAAAGCCAAACCTTGACCCGGAAAATATAAAAAACTATCGGCCTATATCGAATCTTCCATTCCTCTCAAAAATTTTAGAAAAAGCTGTTGCGCAGCAACTCACTGCCTTTCTGAAGACAAACAATGTGTACGAAATGCTTCAGTCTGGTTTTAGACCCCATCATAGCACTGAGACTGCACTTGTGAAGGTGGTAAATGACCTTTTAATGGCGTCAGACCGAGGCTCTGCATCTGTCCTCGTGCTACTAGACCTTAGTGCTGCCTTTGACACCATCGATCACCACATTCTTTTGGAGAGACTGGAAACCCAAATTGGTCTACACGGACAAGTTCTGGCCTGGTTTAGATCTTACCTGTCGGAAAGATATCAGTTTGTCTCTGTGAATGGTCTGTCCTCCGACAAATCAACTGTACATTTCGGTGTTCCTCAAGGTTCCGTTTTAGGACCACTATTGTTTTCACTATATATTTTACCTCTTGGGGATGTTATTCGAAAACATAATGTTAACTTTCACTGCTATGCGGATGACACACAGCTGTACATTTCAATGAAACATGGTGAAGCCCCAAAATTGCCCTCGCTAGAAGCCTGTGTTTCAGACATAAGGAAGTGGATGGCTGAAAACTTTTTACTTTTAAACTCGGACAAAACAGAGATGCTTGTTCTAGGTCCCAAGAAACAAAGAGATCTTCTGTTAAATCTGACAATTCATCTTGATGGTTGTAAAGTCGTCTCAAATAAAAATGTGAAGGACCTCAAGCGTTACTCTTGACCCTGATCTCTCTTTTGACGAACATATCAAGACTGTTTCAAGGACAGCTTTTTTCCATCTACGTAACATTGCAAAAATCAGAAATTTTCTGTCCAAAAATGATGCAGAAAAATTAATCCATGCATTTGTTACTTCTAGGTTAGACTACTGCAATGCTCTATTTTCCGGCTACCGGATAAAGCACTAAATAAACTTCAGTTAGTGCTAAATACGGCTGCTAGAATCCTGACTAGAACCAAGAAATTTGATCATATTACTCCAGTGCTAGCTTCCCTACACTGGCTTCCTGTTAAGGCAAGGGCTGATTTCAAGGTTTTACTGTTAACCTATAAAGCGTTACATGGGCTTGCTCCTACCTATCTTTCCGAGTTGGTCCTGCCGTACATACCAATACGTACGCTACGGTCACAAGACGCAGGCCTCCTAATTGTCCCTAGAATTTCTAAGCAAACAGCGGGAGGCAGGGCTTTCTCCTATAGATCTCCATTTTTATGGAACAGTCTGCCTACCCATGTGAGAGACGCAGACTCGGTCTCAACCTTTAAGTCTTTACTGAAGACTTATCTCTTCAGTAGGTCATATGATTGAGTGTAGTCTGGCCCAGGAGTGTGAAGGTGAACGGAAAGGCTCTGGAGCAACGAACAGCCCTTGCTGTCTCTGCCGGGCCGGTTCCCCTCTCCACTGGGGTTCTCTGCCTCTAACCCTGTTGCAGGGGCTGAGTCACTGGCTTGCTGGTGCTCTTTCATGCCGTCCCTGGGAGGGGTGCGTCACTTGAGTGGGTTGAGTTACTGACGTGATCTTCCTGTCTGGGTTGGCGCCCCCCTTGGTTTGTGCTGTGGTGGAGACCTCTGTGGGCTATACTCGGCCTTGTCTCAGGATTGTAAGTTGGTGGTTGAGGATATCCCTCTAGTGGTGCGGGGGCTGTGCTTTGGCGGAGTGGGTGGGGTTATATCCTTCCTGTTTGGCCCTGTCCGGGGTTTCTTCGGATGGGGCCACAGTGTCTCCGGACCGCTCCTGTCTCAGCCTCCAGTATTTATGCTGCAGTAGTTTATGTGTCGGGGGGCTGGGGTTAGTTGGTTATACCTGGAGTACTTCTCCTGTCTTATCCAGTGTCCTGTGTGAATTTAAGTATGCTCTCTCTAATTCTCTCGTTCTCTCTTTCTCTCTGAGAACCTGAGCCCTAGGACCATACGTCAGGACTACCGGGCATGATGACACCTTGCTGTCCCCAGTCCGCCTGGCCTTGCTGCTATTCCAGTTTCAACTGTTCTGCCTGCGGTTACGAAACCCCTACCTGTCCCAGACCTGCTGTTTTCAACTCTTAATGATCGGCTATGAAAAGCCAACTGAGAGACCTGAGCACCTAGGACCATACGTCGGGACTACCGGCCGTTTCTTCCTAGGTTTCCTAGGTTTCTTCCTAGGTTTTCGCCTTTCTAGGGAGTTTTTCCTAGCCACCGTGCTTCTACACCTGCATTACTAGCTGTTTGGGGTTTTAGGCTGGGTTTCTGTACAGCACTTCGAGATATTAGCTGATGTAAGAAGGGCTATATAAAATAAAATTGATTTAGGTTGTGCAAAGCTGTCCTGGTGGCTGGTCTCAGACGATCCTGCAGGTGAAGAAACCGGATGTGGAGGTCCTGGGCTGGCGTTGTATACGTGGTCTGGGGTTGTGAGGCCGGTTGGACGTACTGCCAAATTCTCTAAAATGACATTGGAGGCGGCTTATGGTAGAGAAATGAACATTCAATACTCTGGCATCTCTGAAACAGCTCTGGTGAACATTCCTGCAGTCAGCATGCCAATTGCTTGCTCCCTCAAAACTTGAGACATCTATGGAATTGTGTTGTGTGACAAAAGTGCAGATTTTAGAGTAGCCTTTTGTCCCCAGCACAAGGTGCACCTGTGTAATATTCATGCTGTTTAATCAGCTTCTTGATATTCCACACCTGTCAGGTGGTTGGATTATCTTGGCAAAGGAGGAATGCTCACTAACAGGGAATGTAAACACATCAGATTTTTGTGCATACAGAACATTTCTGATATATTTTATTTCAGCTCATGAAACATGGGACCAACACTTTTCATGTTGAATTTATATTTTTGTTCAGTGTATTTGTAGCCTAATATTTAAACACTTACATGTAGCTAAGTGGGTAGGGAGAAGGGAACACTTGACATGCACTAATTCGAAATAATTAGTTAGGCTGTTATAAGGTTATATATAGTGCATTCGGAAAGTATTCAGACCCCTTGACCTTTTCCACATTTTGTTAAGTTACAGCCTTATTCTAAAATTAATTAAATTGTTTAGTTTTTTCCTCATCAATCTACACACAATACCCCATAATGACAAAGCAAAAACAGGTTATCACATTTCCAAGTATTCAGACCCTTTACTCAGTACTTTGTTGAAGCACCTTTGGCATCGATTACAGCCTCGCGTCTTCTTGGGTATGACGCTACAAGCTTGGCACACCTGTATTTGGGGTGTTTCTACCATTCTTCTCTGCAGATCCCATCAGGCTCTGTCAGGTTGGATGGGGAGCGTTGCTGCACAGCTATTTTCAGGTCTCTCCAGAGATGTTAGATCGGGTTCAAGTCCGGACTCTGGCTGGGCCACTCAAGGACATTCAGAGACTTGTCCCGAAACCACTCCTGCATTTTCTTGGCTGTGTGCTTAGGGTTGTAGTCTTGTTGGAAGGTGAACCTTCGCCCCAGTCTGAGGTCCTGAGCACTCTGTAGCAGGTTTTCATCAAGGACCTCTCTGCACTTTGCTCCGTTCATCTTTCCCTCGATCCTGACTAGTCTCCCAGTCCCTGCCGCTAAAAAACATCCCCACAGCATGATGCTGCCACCACCATGCATCACCGTAGGTATGTTGTCAGGTTTCCTCCAGACGTGAAGCTTGGCATTCAGGCCAAAGAGTTCAATCTTGGTTTCATCAGACCAGAGAATCTTGTTTCTCATGGTCTGAGAGTCCTTTAGGTGCCTTTTGGCAAACTCCAAGCGGGCTGTCATGTGCCTTTTACTAACGAGTGGGTTCCGTCTCGCCACTCTGCCATAAAGGCCTGATTGGTGGAGTGCTGCAGAGGTGGTTGTCCTTCTGGAAGGTTCTCCCATCTCCACAGAGGAACTCTGGAGCTCTGTCAGAGTGTGACTATCGGGTTCTTGGTCACCTCCCTGACCACAAGGCCCTTCTCCCCCGATTGCTCAGTTTGGCCGGGCGGCCAGATCTAGGAATACTCTTGGTGGTTCCAAACTTCTCCCATTTAAGAATGATGGGGGCCACTCTGTTGCTGGGGACCTTCAATGCTGCAGACATTTTTTAGAACCCTTCCCCAGATCTGTGCCTCCACACAATCCTGTCTCTTAGCTCTATGGACAATTCCTTCGACCTCATGGCTTGTTTTTTGCTCTGACATGCACTGTCAACTGTGAGACCTTATATAGACAGGTGTGTGCCTTTCCAAATCATGTCCAATCATTAGAATTTACCACAGGTGGAATCTCAAGGATGATCAATGAAAAAAGGATGCACCTGAGCTCAATTTCGAGTCTCATAGCAAAGGGTCTGAACACTTACGTAAATAAGGTATCTGTTTTTTTATTTGTAATACATTTGCAAAAATGTCTAAAAAACAGTTTTTGCTTTGTCATTATGGGGTATCGTGTGTAGATTGATGATCATTTGTATTTATTTTATCCATTTTAGAATAAGGCTGTAACATAACAAAATGTGGAAAAAGTCAAGGGGTCTGAATACTTTCCGAATGCACTGTATCAGCCAATGGTCATCTATAAGGCATGTATTCAGTGATTTTCTTCTTTGTCTAATAATAAACCATTTAGAAGGCATTTATAAATGGTGTTTCCATTTATTAATCATTACTTCCACATTATTAAACCATTTACTTATTATTAGTAACGTTTTTTTTTTGCAGTCCCTAATCTAAATTGAGTGCTATTTCTACTTTATAATGACTTTAGAAATGTTTTGAGTGACCAATTTAATTTCTCACAAAAAGATGGGCATGCCATTGGTAGACATTCCTGCAGTACCTAGTAAAAGAACAAGCATACTACACAGGATGTTTAAGGAAATATATATATATACATGTGTGAATAACTAGCTTACTAACATTTACAAATGTGGGAGTAATGATTAATAAATGTTGAGTAATCTGTAAATGCCATATAAATGGTTTATTATGGACCCTTAACATAAAGTGTTACCCTAGGATGTTGCTGGGCCCAGCACAGGCAGTGTGAAATGCCAGGGCCAAATTTTTATCCCAGTCTGCCCCTGTATTAGGTCTAGAATTACAGTACTGACAGAGTAATTGTATGTTGGGTCCAAAACACAGAGGATACAAAATGGTTGTCTGTTGTTTGACACCTATTTTATTCAGTGTCAGTGAGGGTAAACCCAGCTGTTGAAAGATGAATCGTGGATGGATGGATACAGTGTATGTGCGTGCATGCGTTACTCACATGACCACATGCATGTATGTGTGTGCACGGTGTGTGTGTTTGAAGCGGGGGTTGGTTTGTGAGCCCAGCGAAGAGGTGCTGCAGATCCTCCAGGGCTGGCCCTGGCCTGTGTTTGTGTTGGCCCCATCCCAGGCCTTAATTACTCCTCCTGAGATACCGCCCATACAGCCCTGGGTTTTGCGTCCCAAATGGCATCCTTTTCCCTACCTGGTCAAAAGTAGTGCACTATGTAGGGAATAGGGTGCCATTGGGGATGCAGCGCTTGGCCTCAGGCCTATTTATAGCTTCACCGCACTGTTCCACCGTGGCGTGCGAGCTCCAAATCCTTTTCTTTCTCTCCTCTCCACGCTGGAGAGATGGAGAGATGGAAAGAGCTCCACTGTCATATACGGCATTGTTTGTTGAAACTCCAGCCCATGATTCATCGAGAGCTACAATCCAAAAAAGTTGTTTCTCTCCCCACTATTCTCAGCCAAGTCCAGGGCCAAGAGAGTGCCTCTACATATCCATATTCCACTTACCCTCTCCCTCCTCCTTCCCTCTCCACGACTTCTATCTATTCTTTTACCTCATCGATATTGATGTAAGCAACAATTTCCGAAATCTTTGACAGACCTTTTGATCCTCTACTTTATTTTCATATCTACTAGTAAAAGCAAACCCTCTTAAGTAGTTTTTAAAGCCACTTTTGCTGTAATCGATCCTTATTAAAGGTCCAATGCAGCCATTTTTATCTCAATATCAAATCATTTCTGGGTAACAATGAAGTACCTTACTGTGATTGTTTTCAATTAAAATGGTCAAAATGAAACAAAAATAGCTTCTTAGCAAAGAGCCATTTCTCAAGCAAGAATTTAGCTAGAACTTTCTGGGAGTGGTCTGAGAGGGGATGGGAAAACTGAACATTAGCTGTTATTGGCAGAGAGGTTTGGAACTCTGTTTCATATTGATCTAATAACTAATTTCACCAGTCAGGCCAAAACTACATACCACCAAAACAGGCTGAAATTTCAGGCATTCTTTTCAAACAGCTCTTATACTAAAAGGGCAGTATCATTTGAACAATTTCACAGTATTACGCCAAACTCATAGTTTGGAAATATATATAAAACACAGGAAAATCACGTTTTTGACTGCATTGGGCCTTTAACGTGTTCCCACACACACATTTAGAATCAAAGCTCAGTAACACAACTTTAGTTGGCAGTGCTAAATGTTTGCTATGCTCCTGGTTGCCTCATTCCCAATTTCCATTAATTTTTGGCCGATGTCATTTTAATGCAGTTCTGTGTGCGGTTTCCAAGAGGTATATGGAGGCATTCCTCTGCAGTGCGCTCATCTAAACAGATTTACTTAAAAGGGACGCATTACAACGCAGCACAGCTTCGCTCCTCCGGTGGTTCCTATCTGACTGCTTGCTCAGCCTGCTAGGGTTTCCTACGCATGTCAAGGTGGGTTAGTCTTTCCCCGCGTCTCTGCTCGCTGGGGCCTTGGTGGGCTATCAGTCACACTGTCGGACCCAGGTCACCTCCCTCCCAGCCTCCCTAACCCTGGCCGCCCTCTCTGGGTGTCCACATCACTTTTCCCCCTTTTCTTCCATCTCCTCTCTCTCTTTTTATCCTTCCCTCCCATCTTTGGTGACTCTCTGGAGGGTCTTTCTCTCAACTGCCACCTTTCATTCTCTTCCCTTTGACCTGCAGCTAAACAAATAGACCATGGATTTCCTCTTAACACTGTTCATTTTGCCCCCCCTTGCCAGAGCAGACCTGATGTGTCCGATACATGTATCCAGAATCTGTCTGTTTTAGGATTCCTTGCCCTCAGCTCCCCCTCAGCTATCTCAACAAGTTGAGATGGAGATATTTATTCAGGTAACCACAGAAGGATAGTGTGGGATGCTAGAAATCCTGTTTACTGAATGGGCCCATGGGGCAGCAGCTGCTGTCGCCTGTTGGTGGAATTAACACACATCATCAGGCTGATATAGAAAGAACTCCTGCACTGCTGAATCACGCACACACACACACACCCACACTGCATCCATATTTGGCTGTGATGCAAGAGGATTTTGCACCTCAGAAACATTGTCTGGAGTGGAAATGCCTTCACACACTATCAGGTGCAATCTGCGACATTCTCTCCACTATGACATCACTTGTTATCCAGGAAGTTTGTAGAATAGAATGCAGACTGGTTCCAGATCATTTTGATAGCTGAAGTGTGTAGATGATTTTACAGCATGGACTTGTATTAGCCTCTGGGGAATTGCACAGGTGTCATTTCAGATTCCAATATGGCATCCAAGGAACATAATGTAATATCTCCATGTTATATCAGTCCACCTACTACTCCACAGAAACACCTCGCTGCTCTTTTATCAGTGCAGAAATCAACAATGAAATCCCAACCAAAAAGTAGCACCACACAATTAAGCAGGTTACATGTTAAAGGGATAATGTAATTATGTAATTTGGGTGATTTATCCCTTTAAGATTAGTAAAATGTACTATCAAGCGTCGGTCTTTCTATGTATAAAGATACATTTAATTTTCAGTTCTGCCTTCTTTTGTGAATATTGAGTAGCATACATAGCTATACTCTTTCATATACTTTTCACCATGTCTGTGAACTCCACTGTGTAGTCTAGCTCTGTGAAATATTACAGAGAGAGATATTGTTGAAAACACAGTCACACCTTGTCACAGTGTTTCCTCTGTCAGGCTAGTATGTGCTGTGTTGTTGTTGTTGTTCAGGTACTCAGTGAGAGAGAGACAGCCCAGGCCAGGGCACTCATCCACAGCCATCTACAATTCCAGCCTGCCCAACACACAGGCTGCGTCCCAAATGGCATCATATACCCTATATAGTACCATATATATAGGGAATAGGGTGCCATTTGGGATGTATCCACAGACAAATAATCACAGCACTTCCACATTTGCCTTGCCTGTTAGTGTCCTGCCGTAGAGCCTGTACACAACCCAATTACCACGCCATTGCTTAATTATGAACTGCTAGGCAGTTTGTGAGTCAAAACTAAAATAACTTTTTGCAAAGAAAAATAAACGGGATGTGGATTTTTCCTGGAAGGAAACCTTTAGTTTACTATATGACATGTTTCTTAATAGTGCTAAAGTGTTCTGTGTTCTTTAAATAAACAATTGGAAGTTTTGCATACTGGGGCATGAAAGAATGCAGGGTTTCGCTGCCCCTCACACACATGTCAGCAATTTGGCTGCCTTGTGTATTTTGGATGTAAAAAATAAACGCAGCATTTCAAAGTAAACGAAAGAAGGAAAGTCTTATCCGCCTTGCAGCTGTGCTCGGCACCAAATTGCTTTCAGCTGATGCACTGCAGCTCAAACTTGCTTGGGTAATGTCAAGTGATGCATTGCAATACTGAGAAAACAACACAGACAAAAAATAAATACGGTGGAAAGAAACTGTAGAAAGTTCCTATGCTTATCCAGGCAAACCTCCCTAAACCCCCCACCTTCACTCTAGTCTTCCTCAGGTCTCTAAAGAGGAGGATCATGGTACATAAAGATACTAATCCATCGGCAGCTCGTCATTGTAAATAACAATTTGTTCTCACCTGGTTAAATAGGTTAAATAAACGTTCCCCCCCAAAAAACCATTGTGAGCAATGATAAGACTTGGAACTCACCTTTTGCAAAAATCTACTTCTAATCAATCTTCTCATCACAGATTTTGCAGAGGTTAAAATATTAAGAACTAATCTTAACACCTTAACTTTCTCTGTTATTCTTTATAATTACCATGCAAGACCCCTGAATGTGAATGTATTACGTGACTTTTATACATGGCTGCATAAGTGATGTGTGTATGACTTCATGTTTCTTTGTCAACCTTGTAGGCATATGTATTTGATTTCTTGACTGATATAATCATGCCTTTCTCTCCTTTAACCGCAGTTAGTTCTCGTGCTACAAATCCCTCTCTAAGTGCACCTCAATGGGCTAAGATCCTAACTTTCAATTATATGAGTAGTTCTTTAACTGCCTAAGTGCACCTTTCAGTGGCAGTGTGGAGTGTTATTGATTTTTAATCACTCTAACAGCTTAAAGTTGGATAGTGTGTGCCATTTTTATAATGATTTGTATAAACTTGTATTAACTGAAGCCTTACTGTATAGCCTAATGAATAGTGTGTAAATAGTATTTTTGTTGTGTCTTGGTGTTTGTCCTATATACAGTATAACTCTTATTTTATTTTGAATGTATTATAATATCTTATGTTGTTCTTGTCTATAACTGTTCTGTACTTTGTCATGTATTTGTACGTTTTATGTGGACCCCAGCAAGAGTAGCTGCTGCATGTGCAATAGCTAATGGGGATCCTAATATTTTTTTACGGTACTGTTTCCACTGGTAACTACCTGGCTGGTAAATTGTGCATACTTGTGTTTGTTTTAACAAATCTCAAAGAAACACAAGTGTTTCATAGAGTATTACTGTGTTCTTACAATCTCAATATGTAATTTCTAAGTAAATATTTGATCATTTCTGTACCGTAGCATCAAGTGCTACGCTGATATAAATTTTTTGATTATGCCATTTTGAGTGAACAGTAGTCTGTGGGAAGGCTTTCCATTTGAAAGTTTTGGAAGTGTCTGCAGTGTCTGCCAAACTTACGGTCATAGTTCTGTCCAGCAAAACCCCCCTGAGCCCTGTCTGCTCTCCCCCAGTCACCCACACCCTGGCTAGGATGAACGAGCCACAGCAGACCCTAATGACATAAGCCACCCAGGGCCTTCCATTAAACACTAACATGAGTTCAGTCTCCAGACCTGATGCAATGAAGTGGTTACTTTTCCACAGCTCTGCTGTGGTGGAGCCTCAACATACATACAAACAACCTTGAGCTGTATCCTCTGTCTGAAGCAAAGCCAAACAACTTAATAGAACTAACACTACCCTACATATTTATTTAGACAGTGAAGCTAAAACTTTTAATTTGGCTCTATACTCCATCCAGCATTTTGGATTTGATATCAAAAGTTTTTAATGAGGCGACAGTACAGAATGTAACCTTTTATTTGAGGGTGTTTTCATACATACCTGTATTACCGTTTAGAAATGAATGCACTTTATGTATCCAGCCTCCCCGCCTACAACTTGATTGGAGATGTTTCTACAATTGATTGGACATGATTTGGAAAGCACACACCTGTCTTTATAAAGTCCCACAGTTGACAGTGCATGTCAGAGCAAAAACCAAGCCATGAGGTCAAATAAATTGTCCATAGAGTTCCGAGACAGGATTGTGTTGAGGCACAGATCTGGGGAAGGGTACCAAAAAATGTCTGCACCATTGAATGTCCCCAAGAACACAGTGGCCTCCATCATTGTTAAATGGAAGAAGTTTGGAACCACCAAAATTCTTCCTAGAGCTGGCCGTCCGGCCAAACTGAGCAATCGGGGATGAAGGGCCTTGGTCAGGGAGGTGACCAAGAACCCGATAGTCACTCTGACAGAGCTCCAGAGTCCCTCTGTGGAGATGGAAGAACCTTCCAGAAGGACAACCATCTCTGCAGCACTCCCCCAATCAAGCCTTTATGGTAGAGTGGCCAGACGGAAGCCACTCCTCAGAAAAAAAACATGACAGCCCGCTTGGAGTTTGCCAAAAGGCACCTAAAGGACTCAGACCATGATAAACAAGATTCTCTGGTCTGATGAAACCAAGATTGAACTCTTTGGCATTAATGCCAAGCGTCACATCTGGAGGAAACCTGGCACCATCCCTATGGTGATGCATGATGGTTGCAGCATCATGCTGTGGGGCTGTTTTTCAGCGGCAGGGACTGGGAGACTAGTCAGGATCGAGGGGAAGATGAACAGAGCAAAGTACAGAGAGATCCTTGATGAAAACCTGCTCCAGAGTGCTCAGGACCTCAGACTGGGGTGAAGGTTCACCTTCCAACAGAACAACGACCCTAAGCACACAGCCAAGACAACGCAGGAGTGGCTTCGGGACAAGTCTCTGAATGTCCTCGAGTGGCCCAGCCAGAGCCCGGACTTGAACCCGATCGAACATCTCTGGAGAGACGTGAAAATAGCTGTGCAGTGACGCTCCCCATCCAACCTGACAGAGCTTGAAAGGATCTGCAGAGAAGAATGGGAGAAACTCCCCAAATACAGGTGTCCCAAGCTTGTAGCGTCATACCCAAGAAGACTGTAATCGAGACTGTATTCGATGCCAAAGGTGCTTCAACAACGTACTAAGTAAAGGGTCTGAATACTTATGCAAATATTTCAGTTGTTTAAAAAATAAGAATTTGCTAACATTTATAAAAAACTGTTTTTGCTTTAATATAATAATATATAATATGCCATTTAGCAGACGCTTTTATCCAAAGCGACTTACAGTCATGCGTGCATACATTTTTGTGTATGGGTGGTCCCGGGGATCGAACCCACTACCTTGGCGTTACAAGCGCCGTGCTCTACCAGCTGAGCTACAGAGGACCACAATTGTTGGATAGTGTGTGTAGTTTGATGAGGGGAAAAAACTATTTACTACATTTTATAATAAGGCTGTAATGTAACAAAATCATTTTAAAAAGTCAAGGGGTCTGAATACTTTCCGATGCACTGTAAATATCATACCCCCAAGAAAATCCTAATTTATTGTAGTCCAGCGGATAAGAACTAAATACCTGAGATCGTTCCACTTCATGATACAAGTATCAAACTTGGTACACTAATACTATATACCTTAACAAACATTTTAAAGATTGGAGACAGTCTGGGAAGCATGTCAGTCAACCAGGGTGGCCATTTTAATAAAATGTCTGCCATTCAGATTTCCTGTTAGAAGAAAATAGGGTAAAATCATTCCAAACAATATCAAAATCACTTCGTAATGGTATCTACCCACTAAATAAACCCCACAGATAATAGACAATAATGTTGATCATAAAGTACTTTTAAGACTGTCACGCCCTGGCTCTGGGGACTCTAGTATGTTGAGCCAGGGTGTGAGTTTTCATTTGTTTTTTGTTCTAGTTTAGTATTTCTATGTTGGCCAGTGTGGTTCTCAATCAGAGGCAACGTGTATCAGCTGTTGCTTGTTGTCTCTGATTGGGTACCATACTTAAGCAGCCAGTTTTCCCACAGTGTTTGTGGGATCTTGTTCCTGTGTAGGTTTGTGTTTTGCACCTTTGGACGTCACATATCGATTTGTTGTTTTGTTCGTGTATCATTTAATAAATAAGTATGTTCACCTTCCACGCTGCGCCTTGGTCCTCTGTATCCGACGATCGTGACAGAAGATCCCACCATACCTGGACCAAGCAGCGTGAAGAGGAGAGAGGATGGACTTTGGAGCAGTGGAGTAAGAGTCTCGACTGGGCCAAGCCAAGTGAAGAGCAGAGAGGTTGGACTTTGAAGCAGTGGAGTGAGTGTCTGGCTAGAGACATGGAGGCCTGGTCCAAGAGGAGAGCCGCCCAGAACATTTTTAGGGGGGGGCTCACGCCGTGGACGACGGGGCAGCAGGAGGCCGCGATAGAGCGGTCCAGCGGGTCGGCAGAGGAGGCCGCCAGGTTAAGGGGGCCACTGGTCACAAAGGGGAAGGAAAGTGTAGAGGCACGGCGAGAAGTACTGGGGTGTGTTACCAGTCCGGTCCGGCCCGTTCCTGATCCCCGCGTAGGGCCAGTGGTGTGTGTCCCCAGTACGGTCCGGCCTGTTCCTGTCCCTCGCATCGAGCCTGTGGTGCGCGTCGCCAGCCAGGTCCGGCCTGTTCCTGCTCCCCGCATCGAGCCTGTGGTGCGCTTCGCCAGCCCGGTCCGGCCCGTTCCTGCTCCCCGCACCAAGTCAGTGGTGCGCCCGTCAAGCCGGTCCGGCCCGTTCCTGCTCCCCGCACCAAGTCAGTGGTGCGCTCGTCAGCCCGGTCCGGCCCGCTCCTGCTCCCCGCACCAAGTCAGTGGTGCGCCCGTCAGCCCGGTCCGGCCCGCTCCTGCTCCCCGCACCAAGTCAGGGGTGCGCCCGTCAGCCCGGTCCGGCCCGCTCCTGCTCCCCGCACCAAGTCAGGGGGTGCGTTGCGCCAGCCCGGCTCGGCCCGTTCCTGCTCCCCACACCAAGCCAGTGGTGTGCGTCGTCAGTCCGGCACAGCCCGTGCCTGTTCCACCGGTGCCTGGTTCGGCACGGGTCAGCTGCTTCACGCCGGAGCTAGAGCAATCCGCTCCACCAGTGTGCAGTCCAGCTCCGGTCAGCAGGACCAGACCCGGACCAGGGGTACTTTGGGGGGTTAGAGAGGGAGTGGGGATCATGCCCGGAGCCGGATCCACCGCCAAGGCGGAGTGCCCACCCGGTCCCTCCCCTGTGGTGTTTGGTTGGCGCGGTCGGAGTCCGCGCCTTTGGGGGGGGGGGGGTACTGTCACGCCCTGGCTCTGGGGACTCTAGTATGTTGAGCCAGGGTGTGAGTTTTCATTTGTTTTTCGTTCTAGTTTAGTATTTCTATGTTGGCCAGTGTGGTTCTCAATCAGAGGCAACGTGTATCAGCTGTTGCTTGTTGTCTCTGATTGGGAACCATACTTAAGCAGCCAGTTTTCCCACAGTGTTTGTGGGATCTTGTTCCTGTGTAGGTTTGTGTTTTGCACCTTTGGACGTCACGTATCGATTTGTTGTTTTGTTTGTGTATCATTTAATAAATAAGTATGTTCACCTTCCACGCTGCGCTTTGGTCCTCTGTATCCGACGATCGTGACAAAGACGTTCATGGGGGTCAGATTGAGGTCATTTCGACCATAGTCCAGTTGCCTAGTTTGGGTGGTTATAATTATATAGGCCTACCTCAGTGGTGGTACTGGCTATATGCAGGGCCGGCTCTAGCCTTTTGGAGGCCCTAAGCGAGATTTGGTTGGAGGCCCTAAGTGAGATTTGGTTGGAAATACATTTGAACCTTTTCACACGTGAGTCCAAATATCTCTAACGGTCGTCCCAGCATAAGTTGTTTTATGCACGTGATGTCAGAATTCACTAACAACAGTTTAAATTGAGGTGTGTTCCGCCTCATTAATTCATATAGAAGTAGCCCATTTCAGTGTTGCGGATCATTTATGTTTGAGGCTTTACTGAGCCGGACAAACTTCCCTCTTCTAGGAGAGCCCTTCCCCATTTTTTCCGCACATCAAGTACATTTGCGCAGTCTTGCATGAACTGGCACTTTTTCTGGCTGGTGCTCGCATTGCCTCCATTGTTGTTTTCCTTACAAATAATAACTTTGGACATGTGTGTGTTCCTATCAAAGTAAGTGCCTTATTTTCTGTATATTATGTTGTCGTTTCTACTGTAGCATACAGTATGTATGTATGTACGCATGCATGTATGGAGCATAATGTATTTAGTTTTATTCATGTTTCCAAGTACTGGTGACAAATAATGCATTCCGATTATTGCATAGATTGTAATCGACACCTATGATGTGTGTAAAATACTTTTTTGAAGGTTGTACTGATTATGATGAGCTAATGCTAAGCTATTTGCCAGCTATGTGTAGCGCCATGTTTGTTGACATTATACAATGCATTCTGGGTGTCACGTAAACATCTGTCAGACCAAAGATGTTATAATGAGGTGAAGGAATGGTTCACTAATTTTTTGAGTAAACTTCCGGAAGTGAATGAAGGGAAGTGAATGATCGTAGACGTGCATACTGCAAACAGACCAAACTCATCCTGTCTCCTCTTATTATCTTTGGTTGACGCGAAAAAACAAACATGACGGCGCGCACAAACTACCCATCGTCGGATTACTTTCGATTTCTAGAAAGTGTTTAACTCAATTATTTTGATCAATGTTGAGCTCACCCATGATGTGATGAATTAGAAATAGTAATTGCTATTAGCTAATTCATATTGTGGTTTCTGTCAGCCGAAAGTTATCTAAATATGACCGCTTGTGTTACGTCAATCTTTCCTCAGTTAGCGCTAGGACTAATGTAGCCTACATTTTCCGGTTTGGATGATTGTGTATGATGTCGCTACTTCTGTGTATGTCTGAACATTGCATCCAGAAATAAACTGGTCACATTCAGGACATAACTTTGAAAGGACTGTGTTTGTGCAAAATGTTTCTGTGAAAAAACAGTGTGGCTAGCTCAAATGCTGACTGTTGCGTCAATCGAAACTGGACGTTCTAAATAAGCATTCTAATCACACCGGTTTGAGCGTACACTGCAGGGACCACTGTAGAATGATCACATTCGTTTGTTGGTACGTGTGAAAAGGTTAAAGCAAATTTCCTGCAATTCTACACATTTTGCCATGACTTATGCAATGTTAATGATATGAGTGAGAGTGACTAACAAAATCAATGGGAGCCCCGTCGAGGTCAGGGCCCCTGGGCACCTGCCCTACATGCCTGGTCACTATTCGGCCATGATTACAACAAGTTTAGATAGCTGGCTAGACTAACTAAGCAATCTAAAAATTGTTAGCTTATATGGCTAATTGAGTGACTGTCAGTGACTGACATAACAAGAGAAAAAATGCTGACAAATAACCACATGTTGTTCTTGCACCTTGTGTGTTCTACTATTCTAACTCTCAACAGTAAGTTGAGACCCCGATTGACAGGGCTCTTTTTTTGGTCTGGGGCCCTAAGCAACTGTCTATGTCGCTTACGCTTGGAGCCGGCCCTGGCTATATGTCTAAAGATAGAGCAATGTTACAGCTATCTTCAATACATATGGGATGAAGATGTAACATATTCTGGCGAATTAATTACAATTTGTGAGGAAGAAAAAGGCTACAGACAGATCACGCTTTCCATTTATCCTGCAACCTCCACTGCATACAGGTAGGCCGTATGATCCTGCTTGCTCTGGGCTCAAGAGAAGTGACAATGTGATATATCCCTAGTTGGTATTGACTTCTAACATGAATGACTTTAAGCTCAAAATACAGGTGTAAAACACAGTTTATTTAAGTATCTTTCATTTTGAAAATGCATCACCGTTGATGGCTGTAATGACAGGCTACATTTGCGCAGCGATTGTGCGTGCGTGTTTGGCCCATGTTCGGCCTCAACACCCCTATTCACATCGACGGGGCTGAAGTGGAGCGGGTCGAGAGCGTCGGTGTCCACGTCACTAAGGATCTATCATGGTCCAAACACACCAACACAAGTCATGAAGAGGGCACGACAACATCTCTTCCCCCTCAGGAGGCTGCAAGTTCTACAGCTGTACCTTTGAGAGCATCTTGACTGGCTGCATCACCGCTTGGTATGGCAACTGCTTGGTATCTGACCGCAAGGCACTACAGAGGGTAGTGCGTACAGCCCAGTACATCACTGGGGCCGAGCTCCCTGCCTCTATACCAGAGAGTGTCAGAGGAAGGCCCAAAACATTTTTTCAAAGACTCCAGCGACACGCGGTACCAATGCACCAAGTCTGGAACCAGCACGACCCTGAATTGCTTCTACCCCCAAGCCATAAAACTGCTAAATAGCTAGTCCGGGTAGCTATTTGGTTAACTATTTAACTACCTACATTGACCCTTTTTGTACTAACCTTTTTGACTCATCACATACACTGCTGCCACTGGTTACTATCTGTCACTTTATTCCTAGATACAGTGCATTCGGAAAGTATTCAGACCCCTTGACTTTTTCCACATTTTGTTGTGTTACAGCCTTGTTATAAAATGGAATAAATAGTTTGTTCCCCTCAATCTACACACAATACCTCATAATGACAAAGCAAAAAACTTTTTTTAATACATTTTTGCACATTTATAAAAAACTGAAATATCACATTTACATAAGTATTCAGACCCTTTACTCAGTACTTTGTTGAAGCACCTTTGGCAGCGATTACATTCTCGATTACAGTCTTCTTGGGAATGATGCTACAAGCTTGGCACACCTGTATTTGGGGAGTTTCTCCCATTCTTCTCTGCAGATCCTCCAGCTATTTTAAGGTCTCTCCAGAGATGTTCGATCGGGTTCAAGTCTGGGCTCTGGCTGGGCCACTCATTCAGAGACTTGTCCCGAAGCTACTCCTGCGTTGTCTTGGCTGTGTGCTTAGGGTCGTTGTCCTGTTGGAAGGTGAACCTTCGCCCCAGTCTGAGGTCCTAAGCGCTCCGGATCAAGTTTTCATCAAGGATCTCGCTGTACTTTGCTCCGCTCATCTTTCCCTCGATCCTGACTACTCTCCCAGTCCATGCCGCTGAAAAA